>NC_058136.1:48539266-48553485 GCF_016433145.1 Gracilinanus agilis
TTGATAGGTATGGCGCTAAATAGGTTAATTAATTTGGGTAGAATTGTCATTTTTATTATGTTAGCTCGTCCTACCCATGAGCAATCAATGGCTTTCCAATTGTTTAGATCCAGTTTTATTTGTTTGGAAAGTGTTTTGTAGTTGTTTTCATATAATTGCTGTGTTTGTTTTGGTACAGTGCCTACTCCTTTTGCAGGCCTAGCAATAGCCATTGGGCTTCCACCTTTGGGAATGGGAGGTGAGGATGGATGAAACCAGCTTATCTCTGGTAGGAGACTTCTGTTCTTGTTTGTCTTTCAACACATTTCTAGCATAAAAGACCTTAGACACAACTTTAGTTAATTGTAAAGTAGAAGTTTGGAGATTAAGATCTAACCTCTGCAATTTTCCTCTTTTCCTCTTCTGTCTGGGTTTGATTGGCTAATAAAGTGGAAATGTAGGACAATGATTCCTTGGTCACTCCTTGGGTCTAAAATTGGTAAATTTCCTCAGGGTCTCAACCAGATGGTTCATAAAGAGGACTGGACGTTCCTCTTTGTCTTGAATAATCTCTCAGGCTCTGATAATCAACTTGTTTCCTAATTCTTTCCTGCTTTGCTTGATTCCTAAACTCCCTATGTCTCATCCTAGTCTGGGCTTTGAGTGGACCCTGCCCAGGGTCCTGACAAAGGATAGGATTCAGAGAACTGAAAATACAGGGAGAGGGCAGGGGAATAGACAAGGGTGGTGTCTTCATGAGGTACCTGCAACCAAAGTACTTTAGCTCCTAGTTCTGGCTTATGAGCATTAAAGCCAAAATGTAAGGACCTTCAGGCCTCTTCCCTGCAAAATACATCTGATTCCTGCATGCTGTTAGAATTTAGGGTACCATTGAAAAGCCAATTTTCTCATTTTTCCAGGATGTTACTCAACCACTCAACATGAAAAAAACCCTTTTCAAATTTTGTTCAGGCTATCTAGGCCTGATCCCATTCCAATGAGAGGGCCTGAGAAAATGCTTTTCCATCTCTCTTCCCACTAAGAACACGTGGTGGAAAAATTAATGATAGGGAAACAGTCCAATGCAACCACTACCCAAGGGAGGAGTACAACCTGTCTAGGCCTAATTTTTTTCAGTTGCCAAGTATGTACCCCGAAGGGGAATCTCAGGGTACACCTTGCCTCTGTCCCATTTAGATAAGGGATGGCCAATTCCTTACCAAGGGTCACCAACCTTGCATCCAAGGGGGGTGCCCAACATCTAGTCACTCAGATCAGATTGATTTCTGTCTCTGAGGTGTGTTTCCCTAAATCAGAACGTCTTCCAATTATACAAGGGAAACAGGACACAGAAATTCGACCCCAGGCTCAGCAGCCCGATCAACCTCTGGGGGTTTCAGATGGGAAGAGTCCTCAACACAGGTTTCCCCCAAGGAGGTTTCAGGAGTCAAAGAAGGGCCCAGTCCTACCCGAGAAGCACTGTTCTCATGAATCCTGAGTGGAGAAGCAGCTGTCTCAGGACTCAGGACATTTTGGTGTGTTTTGGCACCAAAATGTCATGGGAGAAATTTAAGGTAAAACCCTAGATCTGGACAGGTTGCCCTTATCAAGAATGACAGACTCCAATAGCTAGCATAAAAAAAAAGATACTTATTAATTTGAATGTAGGTCAAATGGCGGAGTTAAATTGGATGGCTGAAGGAGGCAGAATGAGCAGAATGCTGCCTCCTAGAAGAGATGTGTTCTGGGCTTTTAAACACTTTTGACAACAGGGCCTATGTGACTAGAGACAGGATGATGATGGCATATTACAGGGTCTCTGGAACCCAAGATAGGCCATGTGGTTATGTTCTATGCCTCAAAATCAAAAAGAGGTGAGCTATTCAGTTTAGAGGATAACTAGATATATATAAAATATATATACATATATTATATATATATATAAAATAGATGCTTATCAGGAGCAAGCTGAGGGGTACCTATCTGTGCTCATCAAGAATGAGGTGAGAGGCCAGAGAGAAACTTCTTAGCTCAAAGTCACCTTCCCTACCACTACAGGAATGCAAGGAAAAAATGAGTTTTTATGTCCTTTCTGACTAGTACACAATCTGGGGTTTTGGTGGGTCTAGGGGAAGCCTGCATCCCCATATCAGTACCTACCTAATAAAGCTGCTGTTAGGGTCAAGTGAGATCAAGTCTGTGAAGCATTTCAGAAATCATAAAGTGCCAGATACACATTGAGTACAATTGGAGGCAGAGTAGATTCCTGGCTTTGGAGTCAGAGGACCTGAGTTCAAATCCCATCTCTGAAATCTATGAGAACTTTAGGGTATTTTACCTTATTGCGTCTCGGTTTCCTCCTCCGCAAAACATCTGAGATCTCAGCTAGATTTAGGATCCTATGATCATTATTATCCAGATTGCTTTATTCTTGCCTTTTTATCTCCAGTACCTAGTAGAGAGCCTGGCCCATAGTAGGTACCAAAACAATGCTTGACAAGTGATGGGATGGTTATTGTCTCTTCCTAAGTGATCTGCAGTGTTACTATTTAATGTTTCAATCATCTCATTGTGAATCATTCTGAGGAAAATTATAACAGGTATTTAATTTCACTTCCTTTTCACCAAAGATCATTCTTTTAACCTGGAAAATGAGCCAATCAACTTTATTTAATTAAAAAGTGCTCTGTGGAGATGGTAATGTCCCTGAGTCACAAAGAATGTCATCCACATAGGTTTCTTTCAATAGTTTCTTTTTTGTCTTTATTAGAATTGTTTTCCTTTGTGTCTTTAGAATTTCATTATCAAGAGTTTCCCATCCAAACTGGTTTTATTTCCCCTGGAGAATTTCAGTCCATGAGATCATAACTATCCTTTCTCTGAATACCTTTAAACTTCACTCTCTAAATACTGGGTTTGTATCAGGCTTCCCTCTCCTTTTTTATCACAAATTCAAAAAGGAATGACTACTTCCCTTGCTTCCCTTTGGTTTCCATTATTCAGGAGAATGGAACTTCATGACCTACTTCTGTGTTCATCAGAATTATATCCAGAATAACCTTTCTACTCTTTGGGCTTTGGGAGGATCAAATGATCATTAAGGCAAATCAAAACAGTATTGGCTGCCCTGCTTTTGACATAAAGAGAGCTCCAGCAGATGCCTCCTGCTGATCCCCACCCTTCCTCCTGTGGGATCAGGATCAGTAATAGTATAAAGGAAATTGGGTCCAACTCTGTGCTTTCTTGGCCCCGATAAGCTTTAGCAAGCAGCTATGATGACCAGACACCCTCATGTATAGTAGAACTCGATTTTATCTTTTTTTCACAAATATAGGACATTATATTCACCAAAGCACATTCTACCATCCTTCCTGTGTCATGATGTTCAAGGGTACCCCGCATCCCTCCTCAAATGCCATTTGACCAAAAGCCTGGCATGTTCTGCTTCAGCTGCTTTTTGGCTTCATTGTAACAATGTTGGCATATATTGGTTGTCATAGTATTTCAAATGCCCCAATCAAACTTTGGGGAGCTGACTCTTCAGTTGTCCTGGCAACAGCTTTACTGTACTTGCACTTAGATTCTTTCCTTATCTTGATTGATTCCCATTGTTTTGTATTCATGTGGACTTTTTTTTTGGGGGGGGGAGATAGACACACCCTACTCCCCATCTTCAGTCATGTTTCTGACTCAACTCCAAGGATACTTTCTTGTCAGCATTTATACTTATATGCCTTGAGATAAAATACTTGCAAAATAAAAAAGGCTAGAAAGTTCTAAATGTAAAGTTCTAATCTAACTGAAGTTGCATTTGACAACTGAAGACCAATATTGACAAAGACAGGCTCTCTTCTCCTATCCCCTTTCCCTTTCAAGTTAGCTGGTTTGACTACTATCATATGCCAAATCACCACTATACCATATTCATGGGGCTGACTTGGGATTTGTTTCCCAAATACCTCATCTCTTTTCTCCCTCTGTCCCTGTGGTCTATTGTACATTCCAAGGCCAGTTTCAATTCTCACTCCACCTCTGTCGATACTCAAATGATCTCTGATGTGTTTCCCCCATTCAATATCTAAATTTATTCATATTAGCGTGTCTTTTTAAACCTGTCCTGTCAAAAGTGCTTTGCCAACCTTAAAATTCTAAAAGTATGTGGATAATTGACATTTGGTGATTTCTCAGGCCAGCCAATGAATGCCCTAGTAAAGAATCTATTTGATTCAGAGATAGAGAGATGCAATGGCATAGAAGCAGGAAACTAAGAGTTCTGACATTAACTCATTATTTGCCCTTGGGCAAATTATTCTCCTTCCCTAATCTTCAGTTTACTCATGGATATGTAATGGGAAAGAAACTCATAGGACTATAGTTTCAAAGCTGGAAAAGATCTTAGAGTTTACTCAGCTTATCCCTCTTGTTTCATAAATGAGAAAAACAGGAACCAGAGAAGTTGGTGTAAGTGGATGGATAACTGGCTTTAGGAGCCATGAAACCTCAAATGTCAAAGTCTGGCTGAGTGAAGCTGATCAAGTCCTGTCATCTTTGAATACCCTAGGACATCTTAGAAGACTGCTCCTTTAGGGCAGGGAATGTGACACATTAGTCTTTGTATGGCTCACCCCTAGCACATTACATGGCATAAAATAGGTGCTTATGAACTATTTATTGATTGACTGAAGGGCTTGAACTCAGTGACGTTATAAGTCCCTTCCAGCTTTTATTTACTTATAAATAAACATAACATATAAAAACAAAATACACTGATTTATGGTAGGGATTTAGCAAATGGGGGAAACAGGGACTGGTGCTTTAGGGAAGTAAACTATTGGATGAACCTTGAAGGGAAGCAGGAGTTCTAAAACTCAGAGTTGATCAGACAGAGCATTCCAGGCATAGGAGATAGATAACTTGTTCAAAGTCACAGAGGTGGTAGATTGAAAGTCACGAATGTAGAAAGACAATTAGGCCAATTTGACTGGGTCATTGAATTGTTCAAAGGAGTGATGTGTAATCAATGCCCCTAAACATATCAGTTTCTTTTCTAATCCTAAATGACAGATCTGTGGTTATTTGAAACTATTTCAAACAACTGTGTAAAACTCTACCTACCTTCTGAGGATAATTAATTTTATAAATGGACCACGTGTTTTGTGACACGTTTTGGTCCCAAATATGCCTCTTTCAGTCTTCAAGGGGTGTCCCAAATTTCTAGGTCATATCCAAAAATTTGGGGAATGATACTGTGGTCTGGGCCTTTAAATAAGAGTATGTATGAAAATAGTGAATGGGAATCAAAGCAAGAGCTTTAATTTGTTCACTTGTGTGATTGCATCTGTTTGTTCCCATTTATAATAATGGCTCGTTATGTCAATTCTTAAAGCTCCCAAGACAATTTTTGATCAGCTTACCTGAATGCAAAAACCTTCTCATCTGCCTAAATGTCGCCAGCTTTGGGACAAATTGTGAGCAGGCTTTAATAACATAGATAACAATGTATGACAATTATATCTATTGCCAGCACCTTATTGCATTGTTGTGAAGATCAGGTTGTTATGGGAGGCTATAGGTGAGCCCCTGGGGTCCAGGATGTGTACCCTTTGCAAGAATGCAAGACTCTAAAACTTAGCTTAAAAATAAAAAGAGAAATTTATTAATTTATACGGTAATGTTGAATGATCAGGAGACAGGCTTGAATGTGTAAACTGCCTCTTAGAAGGAATGAATTCTGGGGTTTTTATACTTTATTTACAGCAGATGATATGTGACTCAAGGAAGGTATGAATTTGGGCAAAAGTGTGTGTGTGTGGGGGGGGGCCTGGTTACCTGACTGGGGTCAGAGTGGTGTCTTATGTCCTGAAGACATATAGCTTAGGAGACAGGTAGATGTCCTAGATTTCAACCTGATGATAATTGGAGCATAACCAGACTATGTATATCTATGTCCATCTCGAAACCTAGGGGAGAATCCAAGGGGGATAATTCTCTCAAGGGTCTTTCTGTTTGATGTCCAGGGCCTTATCAGGAGTCTTTGATGTTTTAGGGTTAGTATTTATAAGAATGCAAGGAAGCAAAGGAAATTTCCAGCTTACAGTGTGGAACCTAGAAAGAGTCAGAATTAAAAATCCTGACCCCTGTATAACATTATGGGCCCGACATTATGGTGAAATAGAATTATCCACAAGAATCCCAACCTTGCAGACCTCCAGTCTCCAGGGACTGACCTTATCTACCCTGAAGACCTTCCCCTTCTCCCCAGGATCTCTACTCTTCAGGAATTCACCTTATCTACCTTAGGACATTCCCCTTATCTACAAGATTTCCTAACCTAAGGACATTCCTCTACCCTGTTCCATTCTGACTACTACTCCATAAAAACTCTAGCCTAAGCACAGCTCAGGGTCACTCACCAACTTTAGGTGGGAGACCCTAGCTTGAGCTAGACAATAAAGTCCCTTTGCATCTTGCATTGTTGGCTCAAGACTCATTTATTGGGATACTTCTCCGGGCATAACAACAGTTTGACCTGAAGCACTTCTATAACTTGGGAGTACAAAGAGAAACCTATCATCCCATGCAAGGGTGAACGAATATTATATAAGTGAAAGGACTATGCCATTCCACATAGAAGTGCTAATTACTCAGTTATCTTTTGCCTTCCTATCTGCTGGAACAGGGCCTCGATTCTAAAATGATGTTAATAATAAATTAATAATGATTATTAAAACAACCTCCCTTTTAGGGTTTGCAAAGCCCTATAATCAGAGTAATGTTCTTGGAGTAGAAAACTCAAGTGTTATGCCCATTTTACAAATGCAGAGCTCAGAAAGTTTCACTGATTTTACTGTAGTCACATAGCTAGGGAGTGTCAAAACCAAGAGTTAAATTCATCTCTCTTGACTCCAAGTCTACCTTACCACCCCCCTTTTCCATATCCAGAGCTATTTAATTCAACAAACATTTATCAGTAGCAATGAGATACTGAGGTACAGCTTGACCCAGGAACTATATTAGAATAGAGAATAGTGGAGGAATCAGTAGAAGTCATTTGTGGGAGGTAAAGTAGACTCCTTAACCTCTTAGTTAATGTTTTCATTACTTTGAAATGGGAATATTCTCATTCTATTTTTTTTACTGGGATGATATAAGGAGCAAAAGAAAAGAGTTAATAGCTGAGAAATTGCTATAAAGTATTTTATTGATGAACTTCAATTTCTTAGATCATAGCCATTTCTGTTTATGCTTAGCCTGTCCTACCCCAGCCCACTAGAGTCTAGATGCTGAGAATATAAAAACAAACAAAAATAAATATACTTTCAAGAATGATACACTCAGAGGGGCAGCTGGGTAGCTCAGTGGAGTGAGAGTCAGGCCTAGAGACAGGAGGTCCTAGGTTCAAACCCGGCCTCAGCCACTTCCCAGCTGTGTGACCCTGGGCAAGTCACTTGACCCCCATTGCCCACCCTTACCAATCTTCCACCTATGAGACAATACACCAAAGTACAAGGGTTTAAAAAAAAGAATGATACACTCAGGTTGAAACCCTTTAAAGATAAAGAGACTTATTTAGGTTAAATAGATGGGAGGCAGAGTACAGAGCCAACTACCTCCCTGAACAGAGAAAAGTTCAGGATTTTTATATTCTAAAGGGATGGGGTCTTCATGACTTGGAAAGGAAAGATGGAAAGGAGGATGAACAATGGAAACAAACAGGTGGGGCAATCAAAGGAGAACAGGTAACATAATAGATGCCTTTGGGTCTGGGGACTTAAACATAAATATACATCATTTATGACATCCTGATCATAAGTTACCTATCTTGAGAAACCTAGTGATATTTGAGATCATAAGTGATATTTGAGATATAAGGATTGTAAAGGTGGGTAATTCATCTTGAGATATAGTGTGTTTGAGATGAAAACAAGAGGTATCCCCTTGTGCTAAGACCCTTAACTTAAAGCTAGTGTAAATAGATCTAGAGCCAGGCTTATTCAGCCACCTCTTAGGCCACACTGGATTGACTTTGCCCCTGTAGCACTGCGGTGTGAAGTTCCTCATGGAGTCTTTGATCTGTGGTCTCTCTAGGAATTTTGGGTGTATTGCAGGGGAACCTGGAACCCACCACAGAAGTACAAAGGAAATGCAAAGTGATTCTTTGGGGACCTAAGACTAGGGAGATGAGGAAAGTCCTGATTCTGGAGCTAACTCTTCAAGTGATCTTTGAAGGGAGCTAGTGATTCTAAGAGGCCAAGGTTGGGAACATTGTGTTCCAGGCATGGAGGATACCTTTGCCACATGCAATGCCATGGAAAAGGTAGATGGAATGCTATATATAGAGAATAGCAAGTACATACAACAATTTGGTTTGATGGTTGAACACATGAGGAGAAGAGGGATGTGACTAAGTGGAGAAAGGTAAGCTAGAAGCAGCTTGTGAAGAGTTCTGAAGGCCAAAAGAAGAGGTTGTATTTGATCCTACTGGCACGTAGGGAGCTATTTGAAGCTTTTTGTGACATGGTTAGACTTATGCTAAATATCACTTTTATCATTTTAATACTATCCATGGGGTTTTCTTGGCAAAGGTACTATAGTGGTTTGTCATGCCAGGCTGGATAAATCAAAAGCCAGAATTAAGGTTGCTGGGAGAAATATCAACTATCTCAGATATGCAGACTATAATACCACTCTGATGACAGAAAGGAAAGAAAAATCAAGATGCCTTTTGGTGGAGGGTAAAAGAGGGCAGTGTAAAAGCTGGCTTGAAGCTTAACATCAAAAAAGCAAGATCTTGGCAACAGGTCCCATCACTTCTTGGAAAAATAAAAGGAGAAGAAATGGAAGCAGTGCCAACTCTTTCCTTCCTTCCTTCCTTCCTTCCTTCCTTCCTTCCTTCCTTCCCTCCATTCCCTTCCTTTAATTTTTAAATGATGTGACTTATTAATAAGCAGCCCAGATATCCTTTAGAACTCATTGTGGTATACGATTTAAGGTTATGGTCTAGACCAGTGATGGCAAACCTTTTAGAGACAGAATGCCGGGCACCATCTCTACCCCACCCCCCCAGACCAAGTGCCATACCCTCCCTCCCCCCCCGCCCAAGTGCTGTGCTCTGTCCTCCCACCTTACCCCCCAGCCTCCCCTCTTTACCCCAGACAAAGGAAGGAGGAAGCATTGCCATTGGGCTGCTGGGCAGGGGGAAAGTGATGAGAGGTGCATGTGGAGAGGGGGAGGAGAGTGACCGCAGCTTTCCACTCTCCTCTAACTCTACTCCCTTCCAGCTATGTGCCACACTGTGAACTATGTTCCCCTCCAAACCTCACTCTTCTCCAACCCCACTGTGGAATCACCTTCACCACAGATTCAACAGGCTGCCATCTGCCTGCCATGTACCCTTCCACAGCATATGAGCCACATATCCTCAGTGCTTTACCCAAGACAGGGGAGGGAGGAAGCACTTCCATTGGGCTGCTGGAAAGAGAGAGCTCTCTGTGCCTTTTTTGGTACATGTGCCATAGGTTCACCATCAATGGTTTGATTTTGAGTATCCTAGTAGTTGTAAGACAGGAAGTTCTTTCCAAAATACTTTATGTCCTTGAGCTTTTTAAACACTTAGTAACTCACTTCATTTTTTTCTGATACTTGTTTATTTAGCCTGCTCTTTTGAGATAATGTGTTTCTTAAAAATCAGTTTTCATGATTATTGATTTGTAATATAGTTTGAGGTCATTCTTACTTTTCCCCCTTGATTTTCCTTAAGATGCTATGCCTTTTATTCACCCAAATGAACTATTTTTTTTTGTCTAGCTCTTTAAATAAATTTTTGGTAGTTTGTTATATAAAGTTAGAGATTATGATGATAGAAACCACTCTCTAAGTTTGTCCTACCCCACACCCCTTTTTTGCATGCGTATGAGCAGGTTATAGGGGCATGGAGGATAAAGGTGTAGGGCTGAACTCCCTTTCTCAAGTTTGATGCTTGAGGGCTTTGCAGGCTAAGTGGCTTGGTGGGCTTTGGATTTTTGCTTAGGGTATTTTTCTAGATAGGTGAGATTTTCTGTCCCCTTCCTACATTTCCCTTTTTTCATATATTTCCATTTTGATTAAAATTACATTGTTAAGAGCTACTGACAGACTACTGATTTGAGAGTTAATTTTATAACAAGCACTGCAATATTTTATTATTACATTTAATAATTTTACTTTCATTTATTACAAGATGTAAACTAACTTCAATTTAAATTGCATCATTATGGTCTAACTGTGAGCAATGGATATCTTCTTCCCACACAATGAGTTGTTTTCTTTTATTTCTATGAAGAATATTTGTAATTATAATTATATAAATCTTGACTGAATCTTGGTAGGTTGACCCCAGATATTTTATGTATTTCGTTGTTATTTTGACTAAAATTTCCTTGTCATTTCTTCCTCTTTTGTTGTTATTCCTATATGACACTTTCCTTAAATTTGATGCTCTATATAATTGTAAAATCTTATTATATGAACTCAAGGGTTGCAGATGACCTGGGTCATAGCAATTTTTTTTAACTTTCTGTCTTAACATCCAAATTCTGTTAATGTTATCATCCCTATTAATAATAACCAACATTTATTATATAGTACTTAAAGGTTCATTGGGCATCTTATCTCATTTTATCTTTACAACAACGCTAGGAGTTAGGTGCTGTTATCCTCATTTTATATATGAGGAAACCAAGGCTGAGAGAAGTTAAGTGGCTTCTCTAGGGTCATACAACTAGTAAGTGGTTGAAATAAGATTTGACTCAGGCTTTCCTAGTTGTCCACTAGCTAGCATCCTATATTCCTTTTCCCCTTCTCAACCACATTCCTTGGAGAAAGTTTTCTACTGTCATATATTCCATTTATTTTCCTCTCATTCCATTCTCAACCATCTACAATGTAGCTTCTCACCTGACTGTTTTCTCCAGTTATCAATGGTCTCCTAATTATTAAACCCAATTGTCTTTTCTCAGTTCTCAACTTTGTCAGCCTCTCTGTAGCACCTGATTCTGTTCACCTTGCTCTCCACCTGGATATCTTCTTCTTTCTGGGGTTTCATGACTGCTTTCTCTTGGTTCTTCTCCTTCCTGTCTAAGACCTCATTTTCCCTTACTTGTCACTTTTCCATGTCATACCCCTTAACTGAGCAAAGTAAAAGGTTTTGTCCTGGGCTCTCTTTTCTTTCCATGTTATCTTACTTGGTAATCTCATTAGCTCCATGGGCTTTTGATTATCAACTCTATGGACATGAGTCCCAGATTTATTCAGCCCTCAGTTTATCTCTTGAGCTCCAGAGATTGCCACATCACCAATTGCATGTTGGGCATTTCTCAATGTATGTCCTGCAGACATCTCAAATTCAATATGTCCAAAACAGAACTAATCTTACCCCTTCTTCTCTGAAACCTTCTCCTTTTCTGAACTTTCCCATTACTGTTGAGGATACTACAATTCTTTGAGTCACACAGACTCCCAAGCTAGGTTTCATCCTTGACTTTTCTCTCTCATGTACCCCAGAAATCTAATCAGTTATAAAAATCTTTTTTGTTTCTATCTCCACAGTATATCTTATATAATCTTCATTATTGCTCTTCACATAGCCCTTGCCTGGTTCAAGCCCTCATCTCATTTTTTCCTGAACTGTTGAGGTAGCTTTCATATTTGTCTTTCTAGTTCAGATGTGTCACTTTCCTAATCTATCCTCCACAGAGCTACCCAAGTGGTTTTCATAGAGCACACATTTGATTAAGTGACCCTATTACCCCCAAAGTCTAGAGATTCCCTATTTCATCAAAGATCAAATATAAACTATTCTTTAGTGCACTGAGTGCCCTTAACAATCTGGCCTTTCTCGCCTCATTACATATTGCTTTGCTCTATGTAATCAATGCCCCAGGCAGTTTGTATAATGTTTTCCACATATGAGCTCTTTGAGGGCTGGAATCTTGTTTTTGTCTTTCTATGTATCCCCAGAAATTAGCACCCTGCCTGGTATGTATGTAGTACTTGCAGAAGAAATGTTTGTTGACTATTCCTCACACATGATGGTCCATCTCCTGTCTCTATGCATTTGCATTGGTTAATCCTCATTCGTGGCATGCTCTCCTTCATTATGTCTACTTCCTGAAAGTCCTGGTTCCTTCTAGACTGAGCTTAAATCCCATTTCTGGCCTTTGTCTTTCCCAGGCATGTGAGTCCCCTCCAGATGCTAGTGCTTCTCTTCTAAGGTTTCTGGGCATATATTTACCTATGTGTTTTTATATTGTTAGATACATCATTCACCCCAGTACAATATAAGCTCCTTGAGTATGGAGATGATTATACTTTTGTCTTTATGTCTCTAGCTCTCAGCATAGTATATTCCATATAGTAGGTGCTTGATAAATGCTTGATTGATTGACCTATGAGTGCATTTTTTGTCTTCCCATTGAACCTTTCCTTGTAACAAAGAAAAACAATATGCCCCTAGTATATGATATTTTTACAGTTGATGGCCCAGTGCTCCCTTCTGGTTCCCAGAGGGTAAGTAAGCCTTTCAGGTCTGGTATAGATTTTTCTTTGTGGCTTCTGTGCCCTCTGGATCTGATCCTATTTCTAACCAACATCTCCACAGAGTGACATCAAGCACTTGTTCAGCCTCTTGGCACAGTCCTCTCAACCAAGCCTAATCCTTAGACTGGCCTACTCAACTCAGCCAAGTAATGCACAGACACACTACAAAATGTGCCTTTGGTCCTGGTAAACTAGCTCCTGCCATTCCATTGGGAAGGCCAAAGGATCTCTGCCAGAAATTCTTCATTCGTTTCTACAGAAACAGATTTGTTTCTATTAGAGTTGATGTGCTCAGGGAAATGTCAAGGATCAAAGGCATTAATAGGTAACAACTACCTGTAGAAGCCAGCAAACATCCCCAGCCTGGGAGCAATGGCCTGGGCTCCATGATTTTGCACTTGAGTGGACACCACCAGCAGAAACTAAGAAACAAATATTTGTCCTATTCCAGCAGTTGCCACTTATTATGGAAATCTCTTTGGAACTAGCACTTAAATAAAACCTTCAGAGAACTTGGAAATTAGAGAAATTTTATTACTTCTTTGTTAAAATATATTCAGGTATAGGTAACTGAAGTTCACAGCTTCTTATCTAAGAGATACAAAGATGAAAATGAAATAGCCCCTGTTGTCAAAGAGTATACATGCTATGGTAGAAGCATGTGCATATAGAAATATGTATAAAATAAATTTAAGATGATTTGAAATAAAGGAAGCCTCTAGAAAAGGGCTTTTTATCTTCTCTGTTCCATGAGGTGCAAGAGAGGGGGAGATAGAGGCAGAAGATATGGAATCTAGTCAAGGCTTTGCCCCTGATTAGTAGTGTGACTTTGGGTCTCAGTTCTGTCATCTATAAAATGAGAGTATTGGCCTCGAAAACCTCTAAGATCCTATCAGGGACAGATTTATCATTTGCCCATTTGTGATTTTACCTCTTGCTGGCTCTGAGTCCTTTCTCTGAAGGGGAAAACAGGCAAACAAAAACCAAACATCTCCATGGTGTTGTGTCTTTTTTGGTCACCGACCTTAATTGTAATGGATTGAAAATTTTTATTGTTAGATTTACTTTCTTTAGATACCCTAAGAATGCTTTCACACTATGAGTCTCCCTTTTTTTAGCCTTTTGTTTGGCTTTCTCACAATGCCTAGGCACTGCACTGTCCCAAGCAATTATGTTAATGCTGCTGAAGTTCCACAATGTACTTTCTCTCCTCTCTTCCATGAGAAACAATTATATGATTTTCTGGGGTTACCTATTTTCTTCCTTTCTTCCTTAATTTTAAATTTGTATGGGAATCTTTTATTTTCATGTCACTTCCATTTCTGAATTAATCTCAGCCTTCTCTCCTAATCAGCAAACCAGCCCTAGTAATAAAAAATTCAAAATCAGTTTTGCACACATCAGCTGAGTCTATTTGATAGCCTATGTGCCATTCCTTATCCATAATTCTCAAGCTCCACAGAGAGGAGAGGAAGGCACTTGCTTTTTTTTTTTTTAACATTTATTAATATTCATTTTTCATGCTCCACCTTTCCCCTTCAACCCCCGCCCCCGCACCCCCCCCCCCCTTGGCCGATGCGCATTTCCACTAGTTTTGTCATGTGTCCTTGATCAAGACCAATTTCCAAATTGTTGGTAGTTGCATTGGTGTGGTAGTTTCGAGT
>NC_058136.1:48563353-48587800 GCF_016433145.1 Gracilinanus agilis
TATATATATATATATGTATATATATATATATATATATATATATACATACATACATATTTACAATTACCTACCTTTCCATCTGTATAGAATGAATGTGGCCAGAAATGACCCTTGGAGGAGAAAGCACATTTTAAAAACCATATATAACCATTTAGGAAGAAATTGGTTTGCAGCAGCCTGACCCCATCCCTGGCTCCCCGTCCTTCATGAAGATGCCAAAGGAAGTTTTCAGCCTTAGGTACGGGTTGCAATGGTGGAAATAATGCTGGGCTGGAAATCAAGAGATTTGTATTATAATGTTGGCTCTCCCAGGAGAGAGCTCAGCTCAGTTGTATGTGCCAGAGTATAGAGCCTGGCACATGGTAAGTGTATAATAAATGTTTATGGATTGATTTTTTTTGATTAAGTCACTTGACCTCTCCAGGCTTGGGGTTCATCCATCCAATAATGGTCAAAGGTAATTAAAAAATAATTGCAACTTATGTATCAACAACTCCTAAAAGAGGATATAATAGAGATGGACTAGATGCTTAAGATGCCTTCAAGACCTAACATTCTAAGTATGATACACCTAGTACATAATAATACACTGACAGCCCATTTTGGGCTGTGACTTGGCCTGTGGTATGCCTGTATCCTTATAATGATGATCCATACTATGATGTGTTTCTATTGTGATTGGTTCTTTTAGCAAAAATACCACTTCAGTAATTTTTGGTGACATAAGGAGTGCATTCTGAAGGTGATACCAGCTACATGTGAGCTCTAAAAGGTTCTATATATCTGGAAATGGAGGGGTGAAGGGAATAAACATTTTTATCAGCTTCTACATGCCACACACTTTGCAAAGTGATTTAATCTTCAAACAGCCCTGGGATATAGATGATATTATGATCTCGATTTTATAGTTAAGATCACTGAGATAGAGATTAAATGGCTTGCTCAGAGGGTCATGCAGTCAGTAAGTGTTTGAGGCCTGATTTGAACTCAGGTCTTCTTGACTCCAGACCTACCTCTCTATTCACTGTACTACTTAGCTGAGTATGGCCCATGTGACAGATTTTGCTAGCTCTCTGAAGAGCAGCCTAACCCATCTGGAGAGGCTCACCACTAGCAGATTGGTAGCTAAGTTATGAGTTCTTTGACAATAGCAACTCAGAAAAAAAGAAAAATATAGTCCTCTTGGTTCTCTTTTCACTTCCGTAGTGATGATGCTAGAATGGAACAAAAGGCAGGGAAGAATATTAAGAATCACACACTTTTTAGAAACCATGCAAATATTAATTAATATACTGATATTCTAAAGATGAGACCCTTGTTCAATAACCAACAAGTTAACATATTTTTGGAAAAACTGAACCACATTATTATTGGCATTCTCATTATCAGTGAAATCAGAAGATGAAGAGAAGTTCCAGTTCCAGAGAAAGATGATTTCCAGGTTCTACTTAGAATGGTGAATAAAGGCATGAGTGAATTTGGTTTTACTGTGTGTACAAGTCATCAAGGAATATTTTCCTATGTGACAAGTTGATCAAGTAGCCTCACAAAATCCATGATGAATACAAGCAAAAAGACCAGCACAAATTTAATTGCTTTTTATGTACCAAAAGCTCTTACAGATGATCAAATGCAGAGTGATTCTACAAAGAACTTGACAAGAACCTTCAAATCAGGTCAACCTATATTTTGGTCTTCAATTATTTCAGTATGTAAATTGTGATAGGGAGGATTGTGAAAAGTATGTAATAAAAGATGATTCAAGATTAAGAAAGGAAAAAAAGCCGAAAAGCTCACCAACTACTTAGAAGCATTACATATATTCATGACAAATTCATTGTTCAAGAAATGAATTAGAAGTTTATGGGAAGGATGAGAATAGAAAGGAATCAGACTTCCAGGTTAAGATGGCGGCAGAGTAGAAGCAGCTTGCTTAACCTCTCCTAACCCACACATATAGGATTCCTGAAGAAGACATAAAAACAAATCCAGATGAACAAAGGGACCCCACAACAGGGCACAGCATTGAAGGTATGTGGGATCGGGGCATTTCCATGCTCTAAGGGATTGAAACAGCTCTCACTAAAACTTGAGCTGAGCAACCCCCTCCCCCCCACACCACCTACAGTGCCAAAGCCAGTGCACAAAAGCTAGAGCAACCTTGGGGCACCCATTAAGTCCTAGGCAGCTACCTGGGGTCACCAGGCCCTGCTCCCGAGAGCAGCAAGACTTAAGACCCCAAAAGGCTAAAGAACGCATGGACATTGAACACAGACCCTGAGCACAGGTGCGGATGGAGATGCTGAGTGCAGGAGCAGACTCAAGTGCAGACTCGTATCCTGAGCTCAGGCAGGGACACTGAGTTTTGGACACAGGAACAAGCAAGGGGACCACCAGAAGGCTTGACCCTAGAGAACAACTAGATCTGTGACCTCAGGAGCCTAAAGAGCTCAGACAGACCATGGTGTGAGGATAAACCCAAAAGGGCACACGGCTCAAAATGGCAAGCCATCCATAGGAACTCCAAAAGAGAAAGATCAGGAAGAAGAAATCTGTAACACTCTACAACTTTTACACAGAGAAAATCCAGACAACAGAGCAAATAGCAGAGGAGAACAAACAAATAATCATATCCAAACCTTCCGAAAATAATGAAAACTGGTCACAAGCTTTTGAAGAATTTAAATCTGAGATGATGAGAAAGGTGGGAGAGATTTGGCAAGAGAAGTGGGAAATAGCTCAAAAGGAAATTAACAGGTTAGAAGACAGAAACTCACAATTGGAGAAAGATGCCCCAAAATCAAACAAAATGGTAAGCAAATTGGAAACCAAAATCTGGCAAGAAAATAATACTTTAAAAGACAGAATTCCACAATTGGAAAGTGAGGCAAGTAAACTGAAGACCAGAAATGACCAGATTGAAAAGGAAAACCAGTCTCTAAAGGCTAGAATTGAGCAATTAGAAGCTAATGATCTCTCAAGACAGCAAGAACAAAGAAAGCAAAGTCAAAAGACTGATAAAATAGAAGGAAACATGAAATATCACAATGAGAAATTGACAGATCAAGAAAACAGGTCTAGAAGAGACACTTTAAGAATCATTGGTGTCCCTGAAAAAGCAGAAATCAATAGAAATTTGGACTCCATACTAAAAGAAATTATTCAGCAAAACTGCCCTGAAGTTCTACAACAAGAGGGCAATATAGATATTGAAAGGATCCATAGATCACTCTCTACACTAGACCCTGAAAAGACAACCTCCAGGAATATAATAGCCAAATTCAAAAGCTTCCAAGTAAAAGAAAAAAAATTTACAAGAAGCCAGAAAGAAACAATTTAGATATAAAGGAGCACCAATCAGGATCACACAGGATCTGGCAGCCTCCACCCTAAAAGACCTCAAGTCTTGGAAGAGGATATTCAGAAAGGCAAGAGAACTGGGTCTACAAGCAAGGATCCACCTACCCATCAAAACTGACTATATACTTCCAGGGGAAAGTATGGGCATTCAACAAGATAGAAGATTTCCAAGTATTTGCACAGAAAAGACCAGGACTAAATGGAAAGTTCAATATACAACCACAAAAACCAAGAGAAACATGAAAAGGTAAATAAGAAACAGAGGGAAAAGAAAGAAAACTCTTATTTTTAAATTTGCCTCTTTAAGGGCTTCAATAAGATCTAATTATTTGTATTCCTATATGGAGAAATGTTATGTGTAATTCTCTGTACTGAACTCTATTCACTATTATAGTAATTAGAAGAATTATTCATAGGGAGAGGTTGGAGTACTAAATGATCTAAGATGATATGGGGAGTGGGAAAGAGTGGGGAGAATAGTAGATGACTCCAAGAGAAACTTTAATGAATAAGAAAAATAGGATATTCTATTACACACAAAGAGAGCATGGGAAGAGGAGGTGATGAATAGTATTATAAGAAGGAGAGGAACAGAGCATTAAGACATAATATTTAAACCTTACCCTCAGTGGATTTAACCCTGAGAGGGAAGATTAGCTATATACATTGGGATATAAAACTCTATCTAACCCTACTGAGAAAATCAGAAGGCATAAACCAAGGGGAGCAGGGGAGTGGGGAGGTCAAAAAAGGGAGGGGAGAAGAAGGGGGAGGGAATTTATTAGGCTTTTTTTTATACTATTACTGATATTTCTGTCACTGTATATACATAATTTCATTTAATTCCAATAATAATCCTTGAGGTAGGGGCAGCTGGGTAGCTCAGGGGATTGAGAGCCAGGCCTAGAGACAGGAGGTCCTAGGTTCAAATCCGGCCTCAGACACTTCCCAGCTGTGTGACCCTGGGCAAGTCACTTGACCCCCATTGCCTACCCTTACCAATCTTCCACCTATAAGTCAATTCACAGAAGTTAAGGGTTTAAAATTAAAAAAAAAATCAAGCCATTCCCCATTGATAAATGAGCAAGGGACATGAATAGGCAATTTTCAGATAAAGAAATCAAAACTATTAATAAGCACATGAAAAAGTGCTCCAAATCTCTAATAATTAGAGAAATGCAAATAAAAAGAACTCTGAGGTATCACCTCACACCTAGCAGATTGGCTAAAATGACAGAAGGGGAGAGTAATGAATGTTGGAGGGGATGTGGCAAAATTGGGACATTAATGCACTGCTGGTGGAGTTGGAAATTTGGAACTATGCTCAAAAGGCTATAAAAGAATGCCTGCCCTTTGATCCAGCCATACCATTATTGTGTTTGTACCCCAAAGAGATCATAGATAAACAGCTTTGTATGAAAATATTTATAGCTGCGCTTTTTGTGGTGGTAAAAAACTGGAAAATGAGGGTATGTCCTTCAATTGGGGAATGGTTGAACAAATTGTGGTATATGCTGGTGATGGAATACTATTGTGCTCAAAGGAATAATAACCTGGAGGAATTCCATGTGAACTGGAAAGACCTCTTGGAATTGATGCAGAGCGAAAGGAGCAGAGCCAGAAGATCATTGTACACAGAGAGCAATACAGTGGTAAAAATAGAATGTAATGGACTTCTGTACTAGCTGCAATGCAATAACCCAGCACAATTCTGAGGGATTTATGGAAAAGAACGCTACCCACATTCAGAGGAAGAACTACAGGAGTGGAAACACAGAAGAAAATCAACTGCTTGAACACATTGGTTGAGGGGGACATGATTGGTGATGTAGACCCGAAACTACCACACCAATGCAACTATCAACAATTCGTAAATAGGTCTTGATCAATGACACATGTTAAAACCAGTGGAAATGGGCATTGGCTATAGGGGGGCAGGGGAGGTTGGGGGGTGAAGGGGAAAGTAAGAGCATGAATTATGTAACCATGTTAACTTTTCTAAAAAAATAAACATTAATAAAAAAATGACTGAACCACAACAACAACAACAAAAAAGAATAGAAAGGAATCAAACCAAATGTAATTGATTGTATCCCAGCAGATAGGATATGACTCATTAGCAAACCAAAGTATCCACCTATGTATTTCTGGACTATCATTTTGTTAGAGTAATGATCAGAGACAATATCAAACTAGGAAAAAGGATAATGATGAAGAAACTTTGCATGCAATTATAGCTCCTTCAGTCTGACCTGTTTGGACAAACTATTAATTTTGAAGAAATACTAAACAGGTAATAGTAAAATCACTGACTCAAAATCATTGTTTCCTAAGGAAGTCTATCCCAGTGATATAAAAGAATCATCATAATGATGGGGGGCAGAAGCCCAGAAACTACTTCAGACAGCAAAACTTTATTCTCTTTGCCAAGTAGGATGCACTAACATCTAAAAGCAATATTGATTTAGAATACATACTCCTTTGCAGAAAATTAAAGAAGGAGATTATTGGAGATTGTGAACAATACTGCATCAAAGAGCATGAGATAAGGTTGGAGAAATTTTGGTTTAAGTTCAGTATTCACTCAAAATCATAATCATATGAGCCCCCACATCAATATTTCTTTTATTGTACCAACTAAGAAATATACCAAAGTGAAACTCATTTTCACACAGCATAACAAAATAGCTAACAGAGATAATATATTCTCCCCCTTGAACCCACACCCCCATCCCCATCCCTACCAATTCACAGAGGGATATACTTTCTCACAATTTACCACATTACTGTTAGGAGAGACAACATGCTTAGGAAACACATGTTAAGATAAGCATAACCATAGTAAGGTTTAGCTCAGTCCATGCACAGTGAGGCAACCCATACCATTAGGGTGACATCCTCATTGGAACACCTATCTATTATTTATTTATGCTACTTACTTCCCTTATAGGTAGAGGTGACCAGGTAGCACAGTAGATAGAGCTTCAGACCTGGAACCAGGAAGACCTGAGTTTGAATCTAGCATCAGACACTATCTAGGCAAGTCATTTAATCTGTTTGCCTCAGGTTTGTCATCTGAAAATGGTCATAATAATAGCACCTACTTTCCAGGATTATTCTGAGAATCAACTGAGATAATATTTGTAAAGGGCTTAGCAAAAGCAACTAGGTGGTACAGTGAATAGAGTGCTAGCCTTGGAATCAGGACCTGAGTTCAAATCCAGCCCCAGATGCTAGCTGTGTAGCTCTGGGCAAGTCACTTAACCTATTTGCCTCAGTTTCCTCATCTATAAAATGAGCTGAAAAAGGAAATAGCAAACTACTCCACTCTCTTTGCCAAGATATTCCCAAATGGGGTCATGAAGGGTTGGACATGACTGAAATTACTGAACAATAAGTAAATACTTAGCACTTTGATTGGGACATGGTACATACCATATAAATTCTTGTTTTTTTTTTCATTCTTTTTTTCCATAGGGCTACAGATATTATCTGCTAGTCTCCTGATCCACCAGGCTCCAAATCACTTTCTCTGTTGTCATATATTGCTCTTAGTTCCTCTGAAACTGTACCTCTCTTTGCCTTAGTTTCTATAAAACTGTGAAACGGAAATTAAAATAGCATCTGTTTCCTACTTTGGAAAGGGAAGAGAGAAAAAATGGACTTTGGTTAAGTAGGGTGGTATTTCCAAGAAGAATAAAATGGAACTCGAGTTAAGACTTGCTATCATCTCAGACAACGACTAAACATGGTAACTCTCCAGTCCCCATTTTGGGCTCCAATCATGTTCTTCTTCCCATCTTAATTTATGCCACATTATTATGGTCTTACATTCATCCTTCCATGTAAGACCATAATAATGTGGCTTCCACTGTAATAATCTGTAAAGAAAGCCCACTAGTGGCAAAAAATAATGTGGCTTCCACTGTAATAATCTGTAAAGAAAGCCCACTAATGGCAAAAGAAGAGACAAGGAAAGGTACAAGGAAAGTAACCCTGAAGAAATGGACTGGAAGTTTTACTGAGGAAGTTTCTTCCTGCCTCCAAGAGTAATTTCTGCACAATTATATCCCTTCTTTAAAATCAGCTTTATTCTAAGAATCCAAGTTGCCTCTCCATCATTAGTATAAATACTTTGGCGTTTTCCTAGAGGAATTTGCCCATAACCTTAATGCAATGTGCTGCATAGATGAGCTACTCTAAGATTTGTCTCCTGACAAATTTAAAACTAGAAAAATTAGTTAATTCTGAAAATGAAATTAAGATACACTTAACTTTTACAATTCACTGTAGTATAATCAAATAGACTCAAGAAAATGTAGAAAGGCAATGTTGCTCAGTAGGCCATAAATTCTCTGTTTCAGTCAGCAATTCAGCTGTCACTCTCTTGCTTATGACCCTACAGTGACTCCCTATTAGCCTCTATATTGGAATCAAATTCCTCATCCTCAGCCTCAGGGCTATTCATCAGACTGCCTTGGACTACCTGTCATCATGAGTTTATCGTAGCTCATTCTCTTCCATGAAGGGAGGAGAACCAAGTGCAATGAAAATAACTTTCAATATCTTTGTTGTTATCCAAGTACATAAAGGCAGAACCAAGCTGCTCAAACTCTTTGCCTCTCAGGGTTACCACCATTACTGTCACACTTTAGAGGGCTTTTGGAGTGTTGTGTTATACTTGGATTGTATTATCCTCATACCTTCAAGAGGATGGTGGGGAGTGGCAAATTAGCAGGGATCAGTTTCTTTGTGAGAATGATAATTTGAAAAGCACCTGAAGTTACCCAGCAGCAGAGCTCAGAGTAAATGAAAGTTACAATAGGTAGCTTGGTATGAGGAAACACAGTATGATGAAATATTTGACCTACAACAAAGAGACCTGAGATATTGTCTGCCCTTAACTGTGTGTTTTTGGTTGAGTCTTGTCTACTCTCTGGGTACAGGTTTCCCCGAATATAAACTGAGGGAGTCTATTCACAGGAAGTTCTCCATGACAATGAAATCAAATGTCTAGATCAGGAATTCTCAAACCTTCTTTGATGTCAGGGACAATTTGGGCTTTGTATTGAAGCCTTTGGACCCCTTCTTAGAATCATGTTTTTAAATATATAAAATTAAATACATAGAATTACAAAGGAAATACAAAGGTCATACACACGTGTGCATAAAATTCATGGACCCTCAGATTAAGTATCTATGGGCTAGACCTAATATATTTACCAAAGGGAATTGTATCATGTCATCTCTGAGGTTTCTTTCAGCCCTAAAATTCAGTGATTCTATGAAGTCAGCCTTTGTTTTGGAATCAGCAAGTGGCATTATGGATGAAGAGGAGTCAGGAGAGAAGAATAAGAGATGTAAAGCTCTAGAATATGGAATAGTGTCATAGACATAGTAATATACCATAGTGAAAAGCCACCATGAGTCCTGTGGGTGCCTCGCTTAAACCTCTATTTGTCTCAGTTTCTTCATCTGTAAAATGGATATAATAATGGCACCTACCTCCCAGGGTAGTTGCGAGGCTCATGAGATAATATTTGTAAATCACTTAGCATACTGTTTTGGCACATAGTAGGCACTTGATTAATGTTAGTTATTGTTGTTGTTATTATGATTGTGATGATGATGATTACTTGACTTGTGAACACTGAAATGGGGGTAAATGTGAAACAGAAAACACATCTAGCCTTGGAATATCTATCTACTAGTTCTTGGCTACTTACAAGGAGGGGCAAATGTTTACATTTGTGTAGCACTGAGCCAGAATTCTCTAATCGGTGCTTTTTAGTGGTGATGATTATGCTTGGGGTTAGACTTTTGTTTCTCCTCCTTTTTTTAACTGCTCTACTAGTTCCCAGTAGTCATGAGAGCTACAGAGCCAAAAGAGGTTTAAAAAGAAGATTTTGATGAAATTAGGGCCTACAGTTGCAAAATCATACTGATTAGTATTTGCTGCCATGGGTAAATCTTTGCCCCTGCAGTTAAGAAAGGGATTGGGGGTCTGTGTTTTGAATCTATTGTGGTGAAGATCTTTTATCTAGTGATCAATGTTGGAGGGGATATAGAGACATTAATGCATTGTTGGTGGAACTGTGAACTGATCCAACCATTTTGGAAAGCAATTTAGGATTACGCCCAGAGAGATATAAAACTTTGTGTACCCTTAAACCCTTCATTTTTGTCTGTTTCCCAAGGAGATTGGGGAAAGATGAAAAGAATCCATGTTCCAAAATATTTATAATAGCTCTCTCTATGGTGGTGAAGAATTGGAAACTGAGAGGATGCTTGTCAAGTTGGGAATAACTAAACAGGTTGTAATAAATGATTGTGATGGAATACTTCTACAGCAGGGGTCAGCAACCTTTTTGACCGTGAGAGCCATAAATGCCACATTTTTTTTAAAATGTAATTTCGTGAGAGCCATACAGTGCTCACAGTGTGCGCTCCTGTAACAGCGCCTGAAAAAAAATGGACTTTATGGCTCCTGCAGAAAGAGCCATATCTGGCCCTCAAAAGAGCCAGATATGGCTCAAGAACCATACATTGCCAACCCGTTCTACACCATAAGAAACCATGAACAAACCGATTTTTTAAAAACCTGGAAAGAGAGATCAGAGCGTGTTAAGATGGCAGCAGAGTAAAAAACAGCTGCTTAACCTCTCCTAACTGAAACATATAGGACTCCTCAAGGGGACATAAAAACAAATCCAGACAAACAAAGGGACCCCACAACAGGGCACAGCATTGAAGGTACATGGGATTGGGGCATTTCCATGCTATAAGGGGCTGAAACAGCTCTCACTAAAATGTGAGCTGAGCAACCCCCCCCCCCAACTACAGGGCCAAAGCCAGCGCACAAGAGTTAGAGCAAATTTGGGGCATCCATTAAGTCCTTGACAGCTACATGGAACCACCAGGGCCTGTTCCTGAGAGCAACAAGACTTAAGACCCCAAGAGGCTAAAGAATGCACGGACTTTGAACACAGACCCTGAGCTCAGGTGTGGTCTCAGCTGAAGATGTGGATCCTGAGCACAAGCACGGACCTTGGGTGGGGACCCAGTGCAGAGGGGTGCACAACTGTGGAAGCAGTGCCCTGAGACTGTTAAAGGAGCTTTGGGGAGAGGAACAAGCAAGGGGACCACCAGGAGGCTTGACCCTGAAAACAACTAGACCTGAGACTTCAGGAGCCCAAAGAGTGCAGACAGACCCTAGTGTGAGGATAAAGCTGAGAGTGTGCTGGGCTAACAATGGCAAGCCAGAGACAAGAACCCCAGAAGAGAAAGATCAAGAAGAAATCTTTAACCCTTACAACTTTTACATGGAAAAAATCCAGACAACAGAGCAAACAGCAGAGGAGAACAAACAAGTAATCATATACAAACCTTCCCAAAAAAATGAAAACTGGTCACAAACGATTGAACTGTTCAAATCTGAAATTATGAGAAAGATGGAAAAAATCTGCCAAGAAAATAACAGTTTAAAAGGTAGAATTTCACAATTAGAAAGTGAGGCTCAGAAATCAAATGAATTGATAAGCAAATTGAAGACCAGGAATGACCAGCTGGAAGCCTTGAAGAACCAAACAGACCAGATTCAAAAGGAAAACCAAAAGATTATAGCCGAAAACCAGTCTCTAAAGCAGGGGTCTGCAACGTATGTCTCTTTCTGCAAGAGCCATAAAGTCAATTTTTTCAGGCACTGTTACAGGAGGGCATACTGTTACAGGAGCATGCACTGTGAGCACTGTATGGTTCTCATGAAATTACATTTTAAAAAATGTGGCGTTTATGGCTCTTGCAGCCAAAAAGGTTTCCTACACATGCTCTAAAGGCTAGAATTAGGCTATTAGAAAAAGATGCCCCTAAATCAAAAGAATTGATGAGCAAATTGGAGACCAAAATCAAACAGCTAGAAAACAGAATAAACCAAATCAAAAAGGAAAATCAAGAGAATATAGTAGAAACCTAGTCTCTAAAGACAAGAATTGGGCAAGTAGAAGCCAATGATCTCTCAAGACAAGAACAAATAAAACAAAGTCAAAAGACTGAAAAAATAGAAGGAAACATGAAATATCTCACTGAGAAACTGACAGATCAAGAAAACAGGTGTAGAAGAGATAATTTGAGAATCATTGGTCTTCCTGAAAAAGCAGAAATTAATAGAAACTTGGACTCCATACTAAAGGAAATTATTCAGCAAAATTGCCCTGAAGTTCTACAACAAGAGGGTAATATAGACATTGAAAGCACCCACAGATTGCCCTCTACACTAAACCCTGAAAAGACAACCTCCAGGAATATAATAGCCAAATTCAAAAGCTTCCAAGTAAAAGAAAAAAATTTACAAGAAGCCAGAAAGAGACAATTTAGATATCAAGAAGCACCAATCAGGATCACACAGGATCTGGCAGCTTCCACACTACAAGATCACAAGTCTTAGAATAGGATATTCAGAAAAGCAAGAGAACTGGGTCTACAACCAAGGATCACCTACCCATCAAAACTGACTGTATACGTCCAGAGAAAAGTATGGGCATTCAACAAGATAGAAGATTTCCAAGTATTTGCACAGAAAAGACCAGGACTAAATGGAAAGTTCATCATCAAACCACAAAAACCAAGAGAAACATGAAAAGGTAAATAAGAAACAGAGGGGAAAGAAAGAAAACTCTTATTTTTAAATTTGCCTCTTTAAGGGCTTCAGTAAGATCTAATTATTTGTATTCCTATATGGAGAAATGTTATGTGTAATTCTCTGTAGTGAACTCTATTCATTATTATAATATCCACTATTATAGTAATTAGAAGAATTATTCATAGGGAGAGGTTGAAGTACTAAATGGTCTAAGATGATAAGGGGGTGATTATTATAGGTAACCAAAAATAAAAGTTCGTGATTAAGTCTTTGTGCTTTCATTCATTCGTCGTCATCAGTTTCTAGATCTGGTATTGATTGCAAATCAAATGTTGTGTCTTCTTCCTTCATTGATTCTTTTTCATTATCATAATTACTTACAGATGATTCTTCTAAGTGATTGAGATTGGGATAATCATTTGGGTGTAAAATCTGATTGTTTACTGGTTCTTGGTCTATTTCTGCTTCTGATTCATGCTCTGATTGTTGTTCTGTTTGTTGCTCTGTTTCTATGGTCTTATGTATAGATTTTGGATTTACTGAGGACTTGCTTGATTGTTCAGTTGGTGCTAATTGATCTTTGTGTTGTATAGGACACCAACAGAAACTTGAATGACTAAGAAAAATATTATATTCTCTTACACACAAAGAGGGCATGGGAAGGGGAGGGGATAAATAGTATTATAAGAAGGAGAGGAAGAGAACATTGAGAGGTAATATTTAAACCTTACTCTCAGTGGAATTAACCCTGAGAGGGAAGAGTAGCTATATCCATCGAGATATAGAACTCTATCTAACTCTACTGAGAAAGTCAGAAGGGATAAACCAAGGGGAGCAGAGGAGTGGGGAGGTAAAAAAAAGGGAGGGGAGGAGAATGGAGAGGGAATTCATTAGGCCTTAAAAATAAAAATAGGGGAATAACAAGAGAGGGGGTAGAAAGGGTAGTAAATCAAGGGAGGGGACAAGGGTTACTGATTTAAAACAAATCACTGGTTTAAAAGGAAATAGCCTAAGAAGAAGGGGTAGAACTAGGAGAGGATACCAAAATGTTGGGGAATACACAACTGATGATTGTAACTCTGAATGTGAATGGGATGATTGATTATACTAAATTAAAAAGCTTTTGTACAAACAAAAACAATGTAACCAAAATCAAAAGGGAAACAACAAATTGGGAAAAAAATCTTTTTAACAAGAAAATCTGACAGAGGTCTAGTTACTCAAATATACAAGGAGTTAAATCAATTCTATAAAAAATCAAGCCATTCCCCAATCAATAAATGGGCAAGGGACAGGAATAGGCAATTTTCAGGTAAAGAAATCAACACTATCAATAAGCACCTGAGAAAGTGCTCTAAATCTCTAATAATTAGAGAAATGCAAATCAAAACAATGCTGAGGCATCACCTCACACATAGCAGATTGGCTAAAATGAAAGAAGGGGAGAGTAATGAATCTTGGAGGGGATGTGGCAAAATTGGGACATTAATGCACTGCTGGTGGAGTTGTGAACTGATCCAACATTCTGGATGGAAATTTGGAACTATGCTCAAAGGGCTATAAAAGAATGCCTGCCCTTTGATCCAGTCATACTATTGTTGGGTCTGTACCACAAAGAGATCATAGATAAACAGACTTGTACAAAAATATTTATAGCCATCATTTTTGTGGTGGAAAAAAAAACTTGAAAATGAAGGTATGCCCTTCTATTGGGGAATGGCTGAACAAACTGTGGTATATGCTGGTGATGGTATATTATTGAGCTAAAAGGAATAATAACCTGGAGGAATTCCATGTGAACTGAAAGACCTCCAGGAATTGATGCAGAGTGAAAGGAGCTGAGCCAAAAGAACATTGTACACAGAGAGCAATTCACTGTGGCAAAATAGAATGTAATGGCCTTCTGTACTAGCAGCAATGCAATGGCCCAGGACAATTCTGAGGGATTTATGGAAAGGAATGCTACCCACATTCAGAGGAAGAACTACAGGAGAGAAAACACAGAATAAAAACAACTGCTTGAACACATGGGTTGAGGTGGACATGATTGGGGATGTAGACCCGAAACTACCACAACAATGCAACTATCAACCATTTGGAAATAAATCTTGATCTATGACACATGTTAAAACCAGGGGAAATGCTCATTGGCTATGGGGGAGGGTGGAGGAGTGGGGGAAGGGGCGAAGGGGAAAGTAAGAACATGAATCATGTAACCATGATAACTTTTCTAAAAAATAAAAATCATTAAATAATATAAAATAAAATAAGTTAAAAAAATAAAAACCTGGAAAGAATTACACAAGATAATGAACAATGAAATGAACAGAACCAGAACAGTATACAGAGTCACAGAACTAATATTAAAAGAATAAACTGTGAATGTTACTTCCAAAAGTGAATAGTCAGTGATTTCGTAGAGCCGATACAAGTTACTTTCTGTTTTACATTTCTTTTTAATTAAAAAAAAACTCTTTGTATTATAATCATTGTTTTAATTTAAAAGAAATTTTAAAAAGGAAGTAACTTGTGTAGACTCAACCAAATTGACCAATATCTGAATGTATCTAAAACTGTCAACTTTAGTCATTGAGTATTCACTTCATTATTCTTGACTTGTTCAGGATTCTTAACTTGGGATCTATGAATATGGTTTGGGTTTTGTTTTACTATTTTGTTAATTTTTCCAATAAAATTGATTTCCTTTCTAAGTCCAAGTATTTTATGCACTTAAATATTCTGAGAATGGATGAATAGGCTTCATCAAGTAGAAGAACCCTTATTCTAGTTGGAATTTTGGATGAATGCTGAACTTATCTATTATTCAGAATAATAGAATCAAAAAATGATAGAATTGGAAGGAGGCCTCAGAGGCCTCCTAATCCAATCAATGCCTAATAATCCCTTTTCTGATATCCCTAATTATTGATAAATTAATCTCCACTTAATGGCCTCCACTATGTAAAAAACCCACAACCTTTGGAAGCATTACATTTAATTGTTATAGTCTAGTTCTAAATGTTAGGAAACTGTATTAGGAATAGTCTTTGCCTTTTACATATGTTTTTCTTAGTTCTAACCTCTAGAGTTAAGAAGAGCAAGTCTAATCCCCTTTTTCTCCTTATAATTCAACTGCCTTCTCATCTTGGAACTTCTCTCATTGCCTAAGGCCTTCTCACTCTGGAACATCTCTTTGAAACACCAGCTGTCTTCTCTCATTGGTGGGTTCCTTACAGGGCCTCCATTTTGGAAGTCTTGCCTCATTACCCTCTTGGATATATTTCTTAGACTTTCCAGACTTTACTACCATGTCCCTTGAGATGGAACATTTTCCTTGTCTTCCCTCTCCCTTTTCTGGACTTTCTGTGTTATTTTCCCTAATTAGAATGTAAGCTCCTTTAGGGCAGGGGCTGTCATTCCTTTTTATATCTCCAGCATTTAGAACAGTTGTTGGCATATAGAAAGCGCTTAATAAATGTTAGTTGTCTTGCTTCATAGGCCTCTTCTGCACATTCATTGTCCACTATAAAATTAAGACAATGTAAGTATGAATGTGGTCATTTATTCAAACTGCTGTTTCATTGGCCAAAAACAATGTTTTACCTTGTTATTGGGGTGATGGGGCAAGAAGAGGAGGGCACATTTCCACTGTCCACTTCATTGATTGGAAAGCTCCCCCAGTTATTTTATCAGAGATATATAAAATAGAGATCAGGAGCAACTGTAATGGTAACTTGAGATAAATAAAGCAAGACGTGATGGAATCAAAAGCAATAGTGTTGTTGTAGATAGAAAAAGTGCAATTAAAGTAAGTTTTCATTCCTGGTTGATGAGGCAGAATGTTTTAATATTAAATCCTTTCATGTTCAATAAGCCATTACCCAAGATAAGGATGATTAGTTGCTTTCTGTTTGATAGGAATTATGATTAATTATTTAAAACTATCTCAGTGGTTTGGCTTAGCCTGAGGTGAGGTTAGCTTGTTTACTACCTGACACAAAGTTTCTAGTTTTAGAAGGGTAACCTTTGAAATTAGAATTAACTTTTCAAAGAAAACATTATTTTCTGATGGCATATTTTTCAGACATTTCCAGGATACATGAAATAAACATGTTTAATGCCTTTTATGGATGTAAAAAATTGAAAAAGTAATGGAGAACAACCCTGTTATATCATACCTTAGACAAAATAAGTGTTATGATGAAAAGCAATGTTCTCATGAGCTGATATAAATACTAGATATATAAAATCTTGATTTCATTTTATTATTAACCACCTTAAGTTTGTATGTCCATATTGTTTCTTCCAAATAAATATATTCTCTTTAAGGGAAGCCCATTATATAGCTTAAAAATCTCTCTCAGATTTTTGTTATCCTGGACCTTAAACACTTTAAGATCTTTTTTTCTTTTTTCTTTGATAATTAAATTCAAATCCTTCATTTTACATATAGGGAAACTGAAACACAGAAAGTGGCATTCCTTATTTAGTGTCACATAGCTAGTTAGTAGCTGATCTGGCCTCCTCAGTCCAACCTCATAAGTTTTTGTTGAGGGCAATAATTTTGTACCTCTGAGTCAAAGAAAAATTTTTAGTTACTTTCATCCAAACCATAGAACAAGTTCTAAGAGATGATGCTATTTGCTCTCATTGATGAAAAACTGTAACATACCTCTAGAAATCTTTAACAATAATATTTTTCAAAATGGTAAGGTGCTACTCCATGTAGGTAGGAGGATTTTTTCTCATTTGAAAAAGGACATAGGGATTTTAAAGATATCTATTTCTAATATTTAACTAGCCATCTTAGTACTTTTGTAAAAATATTGTGGAAATGTTTACTCAAACAAAAATAGAATTTCCTCATCATTGCTGTTGAGAGCAGAAACAATGAGTTAGTGCTTTACATCTTGGGGCTTTGGTAAACATTAAAGCCATGCTTTCTTTTCTGTCCAATTGTAATCCTTCTCTTCCATCTCCTTATTTTCATTAAATGAACAAGATTATATGATTACTTTAAGAAACCTAGTGCAAATGTTTCCTACTGCTTTCACTAAAAACAAATTTTTACTTGGAGTTAAGTGAAATTGCTTTTTTTTTTTCTTCCCCCGAGTTAGGAAAAAGGTACCTTCCTCCAGTACAAGAGACACATGTTTACTACTATTGAGTATTTGGTGCCAGGTGTTATCCTTTGTTTCTAATTGTCTGACTACAGAGTGAGCAAGTGAATGAATAGCTTTCAGAGACATCATTTGGGAAGAATGGACTCAGAATTCCCATTTCCACCTTGAATTTCCATCCTGCTGTCCTTAAGATCCTGAAGGATATAATTGAGGGTGTTTCTAAAATAGAAGGAATGACACTACAAAAAGAGGATAAATGATTATGAGGGAGTGATGAGCAGGCTGGCTCCATACTTGAAAGGATAAATTAATGGAATGATGACTCTATGGGCTGTTAAGGAAAATAGAGTCTGGCTATTGGTTTGTTTCTTGTGCTTTAGATCTCTCTGGGGAAGAAAGGAACAAGAGCTAAGTTGGGGTAGCCTCTTGGGGAAAAGGCAGGGCTGTCCTTTGATGCAAAGGTGAGTTGATTTAGGAATGGAGGGAGTCATTGGGAAGTAAGAGCAAGGTTAAAACAAATATAGCATTGTAATAATTGGATTAAGTCTACACTGCCCTTCTTTAGATTTAATCGCCAAAGGTGAGAACACCTCTAATTCTGGGAGGTCCATAACCCATGTGTGCTAGAGTGGGTGATGAATCAGAATTAACTGACTATCCCCTAGGCAGTACTATGAGAATCTTGTCTATTGTGATTGAACATGCAAATTAGGTCGGAGGCACAGGAAGTGATGCATAAGTGACCCCTTTAAAAGGAGAAGGTCCTCAGTCAGCTGGGGGCTTCTGGTGAAGGACCTCTTCTGGTTCATGGAAAAGTGTTGGAATGCTGAGACCCTGGTGAGACTGCTTTAAATATCTTCTTTGAATTCCATGTGGTGAGTTTAAAGACTGACTGAATCTTCTTGAATTTCTCTTAAAAAATTTCTTTTAGTAGACTCTGTGAATGAAGTTTTGCTCCATTCACCTCCGAGCCTCTGGCCCTCTTAAGTCTTGGCTGAGGGTTAAGATCTACCTGGATTAATTAGAGGATTGTAATAAATTACCTGCTGGGTTAGATTCTTATTTCCTTATTTCCTCTCTTTCTTCTTAATTGTAAATAAACTTCCACAAAAGTCAATTTTGACTTGAGATTATTCTTAATTGAGAATTGATAATAGTTCAATCCTCTGGAGACTATCTTTTAATATAGTGAACCCATAAAACCCCTTTTTCCCCCTTATAGCATCAAGCATACATTTAATTTAAAAAGGAAAAAATGCTTAAAGTAATGAATTTGCCTTTTTTAATGAGAAAAGAATATGTTTGAACTAAAATTAATACAACTAATCCAAAGGCAGAATGAAAGCTTTTTATAAATCATTAAGTAGGGGGCAGCTGGGTAGCTCAGTGGATTGAGAGTCAGGCCTAGAGACAGGAGGTCCTAGGTTCAAATCTGGCCTCAGACACTTCCCAGCTGTGTGACCCTGGGCAAGTCACTTGACCCCCATTGCCCACCCTTACCACTCTTCCACCTAGGAGCCAATACACAGAAGTTAAGGGTTAAAAAAATTTTTTTTAAAATTAAGTGTCAGAAGGAGTAGAGTGCTGGAATTGCAGTCTGGAAGACCTGTGCTCAAATTTGGCCTCAAATACTTACTAGCTGTGGGACCCTGAGCCAGTCATTTAACCTTTTTTAGGTTCAGTTTGCTCATTATTAAAATAGAAATAATAATATCATCAACCTCATAGGATTTTTGTGAGGGTCAAAGAAGATGGCATATGTATTTAGCATTTTTACACAAAAGGTCTATATAAAGGCTATTATTATTATATAGGGAGCAGGAAATAACAAAACCAGGTTGGATATAACAATACTGACCTTTCTCTTATCACTTTATCCTAAAAGATTTGTTAGCTCAAAGAATTTAGAGTTAGGGCTATCCCACTTCTATAACACTTATTTTACAAATTAGGAAACCAAGGCCATGAGTGATTAAGGAACTTACCTGATATCACATAGTGCTATTTTCACCATAGCATGATTTTACTCATTTTATTTTCACTATTCTTGTGATTTGGGTATGGCAAGTATTTGACAGATGAGGAAACTGAATTGAATCCAAGATAGGAGACTTATCAAGGCTGATAAATAGCAGCTCTGTGACTGAAATAGGGACTTTTGACTCCACATCTAGCACTTGTGTACTATAGACTCTAATAATAAGGAATGTGCTAGAAAAATATGCTTTTAAAAGTAATTATTTATCTGGGTTTCAAAGTACTCCTGTGTAATTGGCTGAAAGTTTCTTTAAGATTTCTCACAGACCCAGGAATCTAGTCAAGTTGATTAGTGCTAAAGACATCAACTAAACATTCTTCTTACAAGAAATACTGCTAGCTTGTAATCAAGACAATAATGAGTGATTTATTTGTTCACTTGTCCTCAGGTCTACCCATCATTACATGTTCATTAAGTAATAATTGTCATTGATTGACAGGCCTACATATGGATGACGGTAAGAGTAACAGGGCTATTAAACCTTCACTGGATAGAACAAGCATCCACCACAACCAATAATGTAGATTAATGAGAAGAATTAAACCAAGGATAGGTACATTATGGACCATTTTCCTTTCTTCTCATTTTATTTATGATGACTGTCAAATGTATGACATCACAGAGACCTTCAAAAAGGGGAAGGGTGATAACATAAGGTAGACCCTCAGTCTACATTGGTGCCATACAAATGCTTTGACTCTTACCAAGAAAACACTGCAATTTATTAAGGATTAGGGTTTTGAACAACTGTGATGGTTCACTTTGAGATAAATTCTTTATCTACATTTGTTCTTTTGGTTGCTCCTAAGTCCATAGTACCTGAATGATAACCATCTATTTGAATCCACCACTCATGTGCTCTTATTCCCACTATATATTGCTGATAAAAGCAGAATAACACATGTGACTTCCTAGAGAAGCAAAGATTATTTATATAAAACACCAAGCAAGCTGCATGACAGATATGTATTTATTTATTTATTTGTTTGTTTGTTTGTTCATTTATTTTTTAAACTCTTAACTCCTGTGTATTGGCTCCTAGGCAGAAGAGTGGTAAGGGTAGGCAATGAGGGTCAAGTGACTTGCCCAGGGTCACACAGCTAGGAAGTGTCTGAGGCCAGACTTGAACCTAGGACCTCCCGTCTCTAAGCCTGACTCAATCCACTGAGCTACCCAGCTGCCCTCCATGATAGATATTTAAATCAAGCAGTAAATGTTTCCTTCCTCAATTTTTCCAAAGTTAAGAGTTTTCTCATTTCATATATTCAGAACAATAAGGGACAGATATATACAGAGAGTTAAACTCATTTCTTGGTGTTTGCATATAGTAATCACTTAATACACACTCATTCACGTATTCACATATTAATCACTTAGTGTTTGGCATCCACAAAAGGTTGCCCTGGGTGACTTTTACTCTCTTATCTATATTCCTTTCACTAGCTTTTTTCCATGTCACTTCAGAGAAGAGCAAGAAAATGATGTTGCTTTTTTCCTTCTTCCTTAAAAAACCATCACATGGCGGTTAAGATGGTGGCAGAGTAAGGAGCAGCAGCTTGATCTCTCCTAACCAAAACATACAGGATTCCTCAAGGGGACATAAAAACGAATCCAGACGAATGAAGAGACCAGACAACAGGGCGCAGCATTGAAGGTACGTGGAATTGGGGCATTTCCACACTATAAAGGGGTGAAACAGCTCTCACTAAAATGCGAGAGGAAGAAGCCCCACCCCCCACACCACGTACAGCGCCGAGGCCAGTGCACAAGAGTGAAAGCAGGTTTGGGGCACCCATTAAGTCACTGGCAGTTCCAGGGCTTGTTCCAGAGAGCAGCAAGACTTAGGACCCCAAGAGGCTAAAGAACGCGCACGGACTTTCCCGAGCATCTGCGAGGGTGAAGGCAGTGACCTAGGTGTGGACTAGGATCTCGAGCGCAGGCTTGGACCTCCAGTGGGGACCCTGGGCAGAGGGGAGCACTGCTGTGGAAGCAGCGCCTTGAGACTGCTGAAGAAGCCTCAGGCAGAGGGGCAGACCAGGGACAACCAGGAGGCTCTACCCCGAGAACAAAGAGACCTGAAGCCTCGGAGCTTAGAGAGGTCAGACAAACCCTGAGTGTGAGGATAAAGCCCAGAAGGTGAGGGGCAAACAATGGCAAGCCCAAATTGGGAAGCTCAGGGGAGAAAGATCATCAGGAAGAAATCTGGAACACTCAACAACTTTTACACAGAGAAAATCCAGACAACAGAGGAGGACAAACAAGAAAGCATATCCAAACCTTTCCAAAACAATGAAAACTGGTCACAAGCTATTGAAGAGTTCAAGTCTGAGATGTTGAAAAAGATGGAAAAGATCTGGCAAGAAAACAACAGTTTAAAAGGCAGAATTTTACAATTGGAAAGTGAGGCAAGTCAATTGAAGACCAGAAATGACCAGATTGAAAAGGAAAACCAAAAGATTATAGTCGAAATCCAAAAGATTATAACCAAAAACCAGTCCCTAAAGGCTAGAATTAAGCAATTAGAAGCTAATGATCTCTCAAGACAACAAGAACAAATAAAACAAAGCCAAAAGACTGATAAAATAGAAGGAAACATGAAATATCTCAATGAGAAAGTGACAGACCGAGAAAACCGGTCTGGAAGAGACAATTTGAGAATCACTGGTCTTCCAGAAAAACCAGAAATTAATAGAAACTTGGACTCCATACTAAAAGAAGTTATTCAGCAAAATTGCCCTGAAGTTCTACAACAAGAGGGCAATATAGACATTTAAAGAATCCATAGATCACCCTCTACACTAGACTCAGAAAGGAAAACACCCAGGAATATAATAGCCAAATTCAAGAGCTTCCAACTAAAAGAAAAAAATCTTACAAGAAGCCAGAAAGAGACAATTCAAATATCAAGGAGCACCAATCAGGATCACACAGGATCTGGCAGCCTCCACGCTAAAAGACCATAAGGCTTGGAATACAATATTCAGAAAGGCAAGAGAGCTGGGCCTGCAACCACGGATCAACTACCCATCAAAATTGACTATATACTTCCAGGGGAAAGTATGGGTATTCAACAAAATTGAAGATTTCCAAGTATTTGCACAAAAAAGACCATGACTAAATGAAAAGTTTGATATTCAACCACAAAAATCAAGAGAAACATGAAAAGGTAAACAAGAAACAGAGGGGAAAGAAAGAAAACTCATAATTTTTTAAATTTGACGCTTTAAGGGCTTCAATAACATCTAATTATCTTTATTCCCATGTGGAGAAATGCTATGTATAATTCTCTGCAGTGAACTCTATTCACTATTATAGCAATCAGAAGAATAATTCATAGGGAGAGGACAGAATACTAAATGGTCTAAGATGACATGGGAGTGGGAAAGAGGGGGGTGAATAGTAGGGGACACCAAGAGAAACTTGAGTGAATAAGAAAAATAGGATATTCTATTACACACAAAGAAGGCATGGGAAGGGGAGGGGACAAATACTATTATAAGAAGGAGAGGAAGAGAGCATTAAGGGGTAATATTTAAACCTCACTCTCAGTGTAATCAACCCAGAGAGGGAAGAGTAGCTATATTATCCATTGGGATAAAAACCTCTATCTAACCCTACTGAGAAAGTCAGAAGGGATGAACCAAGGGGAGCAGGGGAGTGGGGAGGTCAAAAAAAGGGAGGGGAAAAGAAAGGGGAGGGAATTCATTAGGCCTTTAAAAATATAAAGAGGGGAATAACAAGGGAGGGGGTAGAAAGGGAAGTTAATCAAGGGAGGGGATAAGGGATACTGGCTCAAAGCAAACCACTGGTTTAAAAGAAAATAGTGTAAGAAGAAGGGTTGGGACTAGGGGAGGATACAAAAATGTCAGTAAATGCACAACTGAAAATTGTAACTCTGAATGTGAATGGGATGAACTTGCTCATAAAACAGAAGCAAAGAGCAGAGTGGATCAGAAACCAAAATCCTATCATATGTTGTCTACAGGAAACACATATGAGGCAGGTAGACATACACAAGTTTAAGGTTAAGGGCTCGAGCAAAATTTTTTGGGCATCAAATGAGAAAAAGAAGGCAGGAGTGGCTATTATGATTTCTGACAAAGCCAAAGTAAAAATAGATATGATTAAAAAATACAGGGAAGGTCATTACATCCTGATTAAAGGCAGTATAAACAATGAGGAAATAACACTGCTCAATATGTATGCACCAAGTGGCATAGCACCCAAATTCATAAAGGAGAAACTGGCAGAGCTCAAGAAGGAAATAGATAATAAAACCATACTAGTGGGAGACCTAAATATTCCTCTTTCAGATCTAGATAAATCAAACCAAAAAATAAATAAGAAAGAGGTAAGAGAGGTGAATTAAGTCCTAGAAAAATTAGATCTAATTGATATGAGGAGAAAAATAAATAGGGACAAAAAGGAACACACCTTCTTTTCAGCTGCTTATGGTACATTCACAAAGATTGACCATGTAATAGGGCATAGAAACATAGCAAACAAATGCAAAAGAGCAAATATAATAAATGTAACCTTCTCAGATCATAATGCAATAAAAATAATAATTAGTAAGGGCACCTGGACAGGAAAATCAAAAACCAATTGGAAATTAAACAATATGATTCTCCAAAACCAATTAGTCAAAGAAGAAATCATAGAAACAATCAACATTTTCATTGAAGAGAATGACAATGATGAGACATCCTACCAAACTCTGTGGGATGGGGCCAAGGCAGTACTCAGGGGGAAATTTATATCCTTGAGTGCATATATTAACAAATTAAGGAGGAAAGAGATTAATGAATTGGACATGCAACTCAAAAAATTAGAAAGCGAGCAAATTAAAAACCCCCAGATAAAAACTAAATTAGAAATACTAAAAATTAAGGGAGAAATTAATAAAATCGAAAGTAAAAGAACTATTGAATTAATAAATGAGACTAGAAGCTGGTATTTTGAAAAAACAGATAAAATAGACAAAGTACTGGTCAATCTAATAAAAAAAAGGAAAGAAGAAAATCAAATTGACAGTATCAAAGATGAAAAAGGAGACCTCACCTCTATTGAAGGGGAAATTAAGGCAATCATTAAGAACTATTTTGCCCAATTATATGGGAACAAATATGACAATTTAGGAGATATGAATGAATATTTACAAAAATATAAATTGCCTAGCTTAACAGCAGAAGAAATAGAATACCTAAATAATCCCATATCAGAAAAAGAAATTGAACAAGCCATCAAAGAACTCCCTAAGAAAAAATCGCCAGGGCCTGATGGATTCA
>NC_058136.1:48592712-48634540 GCF_016433145.1 Gracilinanus agilis
AGACCTCCAGGAACTGATGCAGAGCGAAAGGAGCAGAGCCAGAAGAACATTGTACACAGAGACTGATATATTATGGTAAAATCGAATGTAATGGACTTCTGTACCAGCAGCAGTGCAATGACACAGGACAGCTCTGAGGGATTTATGGAAAAGACGCTACCCACATTCAGAGGAAGGACTGCAGGAGAGGAAACATATAAGAAAAACAACTGCTTGAACGCATGGGTTGAGGCGGACATGATTGGGGATGTAGACTCGAAACTACCACACCAATGCAACTACCAACAATTTGGAAATAGCTTTTGATCAATGACACATGATAAAACCAGTGGAAATGTGCATCGGCCATGGGTGGGGGGGGTACGGGGGGTGAAGGGGAAAGTAGGAGCATGAATCATGTAACCATGTTAAAAATGATTAGTAATAAATGTTTAAAAAATTTAAAAATAAGATTTAGTGGATAATTACAAGAGGTCATAGCAAAAAAATAGCTAAATAAACTTTGGTTATTGTTTACTCTTTAAAAAAAACCCATCATGTGATCCATCATCCATCCCCACTATTGTCCCATATCTGTCCTCCCTTTTGTGGTTAAATTCTTTGAGGAAGCTGTTAATACTTTCTCTCCTCTCTTCTTTCTATAATCTGCTTATGATCTCATCATTCAGCTGAGACTGTTCTGTCCCAAGTCAGGAAAGATCTCTCAATCATCAAATCCAATCACCTTTTCTCATTCCTAATCTTTGGTTCTTCTGCAACTTTTGGTACTGTAGATCACCTTCTTCTCCTGGGTACTTTTCTCTAGGCTTTCATGACTGATCTTTTGGTTCTCTTCCTACTTATCTGACTGCTTCCACTGATTGTGGATGTGTCCCAGTGTTCCATGCTGGGCCTTTTCTCTTCTTCCTCTTTTAGACTTTACTTGGTGATTTCATCCAGTCTGACAGATTCAATTATCATTTCTATGTTCTTTGTTCTCAAATCTACTTTTCCAACTCTAATTTCTTTCCTGACTTCCTGTCTCCCCAGCAGCCTATTGGATATCTTGAACTGGATTCAATAGGCATCTTACATTCAACATCTCCCATATGAAAATCATTATCTTTTCCTTTCCTAATTTTTTAAATTATTCTTGAAGGTACCAACATCCTCCCAGTCATCATGCTTGTACACTAAGTTTTATCCTTGATTCCTCATTCTTTCTCACCCTGACCCCCATATCCAATCTGTTGCCAAGTTATGTCAATTCTATTTTTGTAATCTCTCTCACATATGCCTTCTCTTCTGTGTCACTTCCACTACGGTATTGCAGGTGTTCATCACCTTCTGCCTGTTAGTATAGTCTGTTGCTTGATCTCCCTGTCTTGTCTCTCCCCATTCTAGTCTTTCTTCTTTTCACCTATCAGTTACTTTCCTAAAGCACAAGTCTCCCTGTGTAACCCCCTATTCAATAAATTCCAGTGCCTGGTCATTACCTACAGGATCAGATATTAAAGCCTCTTTTGCTTTTAAAGACTTTCATAGCCTATGCCCTTCTTACCTTTTAGTCTTCTTCTACCCTATTCTCTTCACCACCTCCATGACCCCTATTTTGAAATTCAGTGACACCAGCCTCTGTGATCTTCTTCATGGAAGACACATTTGGGGTTCTCTTCCTCATCATCTGCATCTCCTGTCTTCCCTGGAGACTTTCAAGTTCATACTAAAATTCCACCTTCTGCTAGAAGCCTTTCCCAATCTCCCTTCTATCTATTTATTACCCTCAGTTTATCCTGTATATATTTTGTTAGTGCCTGGTTGTTTGCATATTGTTATTGTCTCACATCAGACTGTGAGCTCCTTGAGGGCAGGAACTAGGTGGAGTTTGCCTTTATTTTTATCCTCAGTGCTTAATAAAAATTTGTTGACTAACAACTTTCTAACCAAATAAACAGATAGCATCACTTTCTGGAATAAGTAGTTTCTCAGCATGGGTTTTTGCTAAACATTGTGGAAAGTATTGCCATTTCACTGGGAGGTCTGGAAGGGGAACATTGGATTATAAACTCCTTGAGGACAGGGACTATATTCCTTTTTCTTATTTGTATTCTGAGTGTTTAATACAATCACTGGTTCATAATGGGTTACATAATAAATATTTATCAAATTGAATTGAGCACCTTGGTAGCTTCTACTAGGCAAAAAAAAAATTATGGACTGCCAGAGTCACTGGCCTCTGAGTCCCCTTATATTTAGAGCTAGAAGGAAACTGGGAGCTTTTCTAGACCAGTTTATTTGACAAGTGAGGAAATTGAGCCCCACATAGGGTAAGTAACTTGCCTGAAGTCACACAGACTGTGGATAAAGAGCTGGGATATGAATCTTGGTCCTCTGAGTGCTGATCTTTGTTCCTCATCACCCTTCCTAATGCTAGGAAGGCTTTTTAGCTTACAATAGTAAGGTTAGAAGAAAAATCATTGCAGCAGGGGCTCCCAGAGTATAGATGGGGCATTGGTGATGTTAAGAAGTTCAAGGGCTCTAGCATTTGAGACTAAAGGGATTATTGGGACGGGACCTCCAACTGTTTCCAACATCAAATAAAACTGACCTAAAGGTTTTGTTGTGAGATCAAATGAGGTAATGCATGTCAGTGGATTATAAAAGTTTTAGTTTTTAATGTGAAAGGCCCACACACATGAAGGCAATGGACTGTAGGGACCATATCTTTTTGTTTAATAAAACAAAATTATGAAACCTCCTTAGTCTGAATATAGACACATAGAAGGAAAAGCTTAGCTCATTCCTTATCCACTGCTATTTGTTTTGTCTGGAAGAAATGATTTGTCATCTCAAAATTGACTTTTATGGCCAAGTGAATAAATATCACTAATTAATTTGAGGCCCAGGAAAAAGAATTTGGATGTCTTATAACATTATCTTTTCTCTATAATTTCTTATAATTTGAGAATTATTGAACTACCTGAAAGCCATGAATAAGAAAAAAAAACTTTGGACATCATATAAAAGAAAATATCAAAGATAACTGCCCAGAGATCCTCAAACAAGAAAATGAAATTGAATGAATTCACAGTTCACCTCCAGAAAGAAATCCTCAAATGACAACTTTCATGGATGTAATAGCTAAATTCAAGAACTACCAAAACAAGGAGAAAATACTTTAAACAGGCAGTAAGAAAGCATTCAAATACCATGGAGCTACAATTAGGATCACACAGGACCTAGTGGTTTCTACATTAAAGGATTGAAAAGCATGGAATATGATATTCAGGAAGGCAAAAAATTTGGGTTTACAAACCAGAGTCACCTATCCAGCAAAAATGAATATATTCTTTTGGGGGAAAAATGGGCATTCAATAAGATAGATTTCCAAGCATTCCTGAGAAATAAGCCAGACTTAACAAAAAATTTGAAATCGAAACATTAGACACAAGAGAAGTCCAAAAAGGTAAATAAGAAAGAGAAAATTTAAGGGACTCATTAAGGACAAAATGTTTATATGTCTACATGGAAAGAGGATATCTGTAATTCTCAAAAATTATTCTTAGTAGTAGAGAAGATAGAAGGAATTTACTCAGAAAGAGAGTGGGGAAATAAGGTGATTATGATATGGTATATATATAATGATATATGATGATATTATGTGTATATAAATGCAATGATGAGACAACATGTATGTATAATATGATATGTATGCATATGAATGATATGTAAAAAACTCAAGGGGTGAGAGAGTTGCACTGAGAGAAAAGAGAAGGGAGAGATAGAATGGGGTAAATTATATAGCATAAAGAAGTGTGAAAAATCATTATAGAGAGGGGAGGATAAGGATGGTGATGGGCAATGCTTAAACTTTACTCTCATATTAACTGGCTCAGACACAGAAAAACAAGTATACTCAGTGGGGTGTAGAATTTTATCTTACCCTACAGAGAAGTAAAATGGGAATAAGACAAGGGATAGGGGAGGTAATTGGAGAGAGGGGAACTGGAAGGGGTGACAAAAAGCATACTGGTGAGGAGGAACAGAGTGAAAGGGAATAGAGCAAGATCTAAAGGGGATAATATGATGGAGGTCAATATACAGTAATCATAATGCTGAATGTAAATGGGATGAACTCACTCATAAAATGGAAATGGATAACATAGTAGATTAAAAACCAGAATCCTACTCTATGTTGTCTACAAGAAACACATTTGAGGTAGGGTGACACACACAGATGCAAGGTAAAAGGCTGGAGCAGAATTTATTATGCATCATCTAAAGAAAAAAAGCAGGAGTAGCAATCATGATATCAGACAAATCTAAAGTAGAAATTGATCTGATTAAAAGAGATAGTTCCACAATATTGCATGTTTTCTTGTTTCTGCTTATTTCACTTTGCATCAGTTCATATAGGTCTTTCTAGCTCTTTCTAAAATCATCCCGTTCATCATTTATAGCAAATAGTATTCCATCACCATCACATACCACAATTTGTTTAGCCATTCCCCAGTTGAGGGATCTCCCTTTAGTTTCCAATTCTTTGCCACCACAAAGAGAGCTGCTATAAATATTTTTATACAAACAGATCTTTTTCCATTTTTCTATCTCTTTGGGACATAGACCTATTAGTGGTATTACTAGATCAAAGGGCATGCATTCTTTTATAGCCCTTTGGGCATAATTCCAAATTGCCCTCTAGAATGCTTAGATCAGTTCACAACTCTGCCAGCAATGCATTAGTGTCCCAATTTTGTCGCATCCCCTGTGACATCTACCACTTTCTTTTACTGACATATTGGGCAATCTGATAAGTGTGAGGTGGTACCCCAGAGTTGTTTTAATTTGCATTTCTTGAATCAAGAGAGATTTACAACATTTTTTCATATGATTTTTAAAAAACCCTTACCTTCTCTCTTAGAATCAATACTGTGTATTGGTTCCAAGGCAGAAGAGTGGTAAGTACTAGGCAATGGGGATTAAATAACTTGCCCAGGGTCACACAGCTAGGAAGTGTCTGAGGCCAGATTTGAACCTAGGACCTCTTGTCTCTAGTACTGACTCTAAATCCACTGAGCTACCCAGATGTCCCCTTTGTCATATAATTATTGATAATTTTGATTTCTTCATCTGAAAACTTCTTAATTATATCCTTTGACCATGTGTCAACTGAGGAATGACTTGGGTTCTTATAAATTTCACTTAGGTCTTTATACGTTTGAGAAACTAGATCTTTACCAGAGAAATTTGTTATAAAATTTTTTTCCCAGTTGGTTGTTTCCCTTCTAATCTTGGTTGCATTGGGATTTTTGTACAAAAACTTTTTAATATAATCAAATATTCATTTTATATCTTATAATATTTGCTATTTCTTTTTGGTCATAAATTCTTCCATTCTTTATATATCTGACAGGCAAACTATTCTATGTTCTCCTAATTTACTTTTAATATCACTCTTTATATTTGTATCATATATACATTTTGACCTTATCTTGGGTGTGAGATATTGATCTAAACCTAATTTTTGCATTACTATTTTCCAATTTTATCAACAGTTTTTATCAGATAGTGAATTCCTATCTCAAAAGCTGGGATCTTTGGGTTTATCAAACAATAGATGGCTGATGTCTTTCCCCCTTAATCTATTTTTTAGCCAGTGCTAGATTGTTTTGATGATTTCTGCTTTATAATACAATTTAAGATCTGTTACCACTAGGCCACCATCCTTCACTTTTTTTCCAGTAGTTCCCTTGATATTCTTAATTTTTTGTTCTTCCAGATGAATTTTGTTATTATTTTTTCTAGTTATATAAAATAGTTTTTGGTAGTTTGATTGGTATGGCACGTAATACATATATTAATTAAGGTAGGATGATCATTTTATCATATTAACTCATCATACCCATGAGCAATTAATGTTTTTCCAATTGTTTAGATATTACTTCATTTGCGTGAAAAGTGTTTTATAGTTGTGTTCCTATAATTCCTGTGTTTGTCTTGGCAAGTAGATTCCCAAGCATTTTACATTGTCTAGAGTATTACTGAATGGAATTTCTCTTTCTAACTCTTGCTGTAGGGCTTTGATGGAAATAAATAGAAATGCCAATGATTTATATAGGTTTTCTTTGACTTTGTATCATGCAACTTTGCTAAATGTATTGTTCCAACTAGTTTTTTAGCTGATTTACTAGGATTCTCAAAGTATAGCATCATAACATCTGTGAAGAGTAATAGTTTAGTTTCCTTATGGCCATCTTTAATTCCTACAATTTTCTTCTCTTATTCCTAACGCTAGCATTTCTAGTATAATATTAAATAATAGTGTTGAATAAGCATGCTTGCTTGAGTCCTGATTTTATTGAGAGTGCTTCTAATTTATCCTCATTGTATGATACTTGCTGATGGTTTTAAATAAATACTCCTTATTTTTTTTTGTTTTTTTTTAAACCCTTAACTTCAATGTAATGGCTCCTAGGTGGAAGAGTGGTAAGAGTGGGCAATGGGGGTCAAGTGACTTGCCCAGGGTCATACAGCTGGGAAGTGTCTGAGGCCGGATTTGAACCTAGGACCTCCCGTCTCTAGGCCTGACTCTCAATCCACTGAGCTACTCAGCTGCCCCCAATACTACTTATTTTTAAGGAAAGTCCTTTTATTCCTAGGATTTCTAGGGTTTTCAGTAGAAATGGGTATTGTATTTTTTCAAAGGCTTTTTCTGCATTTATTGAGATAATCATGTGATTTCTCATTTTGATTATTGATATGGTAAATTATGCTGATAGTTTTCCTAATATTAAACCATCCTTGCATTCCTGGCATAAATCTGACCTGATCATAGTTAATAATCCTTGTGATATGTTGTTGTAGTCTCTTTGCTAGTATTTTATTTTTGCATCAATGTTCATTAAGGAAATTGGTATGTAATTTTCTTTCTCTGTTTTTGGTGTTCCTCGCTTAGTTATCAGCACCATATTTATATTATAAAAAGAATTTTGTAGGACAACTTCTTTGCTTATTTTGCCAAATAGTTCGTATAATAATGGGATTAATTTTTCTTTAAGTATTTGATAGAATTCACTTATGAATCAATCTGGCCTTGGGAATTTTTTCTTGGGGAGTTCATGGATGGCTTACTCAATTTCTTTTTCTGATAATGTTTAAGTATTATATTTCCACTTCTGTTAATCTAGGCAATTTACATTTTTGTAAACATTCATCCATTTTACCTAGATGCTCAGATTTGTTGTCATATAATTGAGCAAAATAACTCCTAATGATTGCTTTGATTTCCTCTATATTAGAGGTGAACTCATACTTTTCATTTTTCATACTGGTAATTTGATTCTCTTCTTTCTTTTTTAAATCAAATTAACCATTTCTCTATCTATTTTATGTGGGTCTTTTTTTTTCATAGAACTAGCTCCTTGTCTTATTTGTTTGTCCAACAGTTCTTTTAATTTCAATTTTATTAATTTCTCCTTTGATTTTTAGGATTTCCAATTTAGTCTTTAATTGAGGATTTTTAATTTGTTCTTTTTCGAGTTTTTTTTTAGTTGCATGCCCAATTCATTGACCTGCTTTTCTCTATTTTATTGATATTCGCCCCTGAGTACTGTTTTGGCTATATCCCATAAACTTTGATATGTTGTCTCCTTATTGTCTTTCTGTTCAATGAAAGCAATGATTGTTTCTTTGATTTGTTCTTTGACTCACCCATTTTGAATAATTAGTTTATTTGGTTTCTAACAAAATTTTAATTGGCTTTCTATGAACCCTTAATGATTATAATTTTTATTGCATTATGATCTGAAAAAGTTGCATCTATTATTTCTGCTTTTCTGCATTTGGTTGTGAAGTTTTTATGCCCTAGAATATGGCCAATTTTTGTATTTGTCTTATGTGCTAGTGCAAAGAAGGTATATTCCTTTTTATCCCTATTCAATTTTCTCCAGATATGAAATGAATCAAACTTTTCTAAAATTTCATTTACTTCTTTTACTTTTTTCTTATTATTTATTTTTTGGTTAGATTTATCTAGATTCTGATACAGGAAACCTGAAGTCCCCCTCTAGTATAGTTTTACTATCTATTTGCTCCTTAAGCATCTTTAGTTTCTTCTTTAAAAATCTGGAGTCTATACCATTTGGTGCATATATGTTAAGAACTGATATTACTTCATTGTCTATATTCCTTTTTATCAAGATGTAATTACTTTCCTTATCTTTTTTCATCAGCTCTATTTTTGTTTTAGCTTTGTCTGAGATCTTGATTGTGACTCCTGCTTTTTTTTTGTCTCAGTTGACGCAGGAAGCCATCAAAGTTAATGATGTTGACATCGTCTCTTAAGAACTATGAAACTCGCAGAGCAGGTGACAGAAGGATGGTAATTCCACTCAGATTCCCCTCTGTGACTCTTTTCTCACTAACATTCCCCTTTATTGGAATTATTGTAATCAATATCCTTACTCAGCCCCAGGGAAACACAGAAAACCAATATAGGCTAATAGCAGAGCCCACACAGGCCCCTCACAAACTCCTAAGTAAACCCCACATTTATATGTTATGATACAGAAACTTCCCCTGAAACTACTCCACAACAAACTAGCAAATAGTGAGTTAATGTTAAAGATTTAAAAACTGTAACTTAGGTTCCCATACACAGGCGGCTGCAAAAGCAGGCCAGAATAGTCTCCAAGTTTCCCTGCTCCCTGGTCCCTGATTCGGTACAGAACACATAAAAGAACAATGAAATGATAAATGGAGTAATCGTCTCCTGTACTTTCCCACCACTGTAGCCCAAGAGATATGTCAAACAAACCTTGAAAAATATCAAAAGTTATTGGAAAATGAAAAGTATGACTTAATAAATTGTCTCCAAGAAAAGATGTATGGTGGGAATGGAATTCATGCCAACATGTATGTAATCCTAAGAAAATGGTATAAAAATTAAAATCAGCAGATGGCAGATCAGAACAGCTTTCTGCAAGCTTACTACATCTCTTACTGTTCTCTTTCACACTTCGCTTAACTGTCTCACCCCCGAAATTACCTAGACTGCTGGGCAGGTTCCTGGCAAGTTGAAGTTCAATAGATCCTGCTCCATCCCTTTACCTTTACTCTGTGTGTGTCTACTTGCCTCAAATGGCTTTCTTATAAACGACATATGGTAGGATTCTGTTTTTTAATGTACTCTGCTATCTGCTTCCATTTTATGGGCAAGTTAATCCCATTAACATTCATAGTTATGATTACCATCTGTGTATTCACCATCATACTGATTTTCTCTTTTAATCCTTCTCTTTTTGCTGTCATTCTTTTCTTCCACACCAGTGTTTTGCTTTTAATCACGCCCCCATTCTCCCCTTCTTTATATTATTCCACTCCCCCCCACCCTTCTTATTCCCCTTCTACTTCTCTATAGGGTATGATAGCATTATATCCCATTGAATCTCTCTTCTTCCTTCTTTGAGCTGATTCCAATGAGAGTAATGTTTAAGTATTACCTGTCACCACCCTCATCCTCCCTTCTACTAGGATACTTTTTTTTTCTCTTGCCTCTTTATGTGGTACAATTTACCTCATTTTACTTCTCTCTTCCCATTTCTCTTAGTACAATCTTATTTTTTCTCCCCTTGATTTTCTTTTGCATATCATCCTAAATAGCTTACTACTACAACCTCTGTCTATGTATAATTCTTCTATCTACAATGATAATGATACAAGAGTTTTAAGAATCATAAATACCATTTTTCATATAGGTATATAAATAATTTGATCTTATTTAGGCTTTAAAATTTTTCTTTTTCTTATTTGCCTCTTTATACTTCTCTTGAATTTTGTATTTGGACTAGTTCTTCTAGCCAGTATAGATTCAGGACCATATCCAGAATCATGAGTCCTTTTACCTAATAGGAAAGAAAAGACCTTGAAAAGAACTGTGAGTCACAGCAAAGATGAACACAATAAAGGTAGTGGAGAAAGTATTATTGATAAATGGCTTGTGTTTGACAAGTCAATCTCTCCACTCATGTATAAGAAATTGGAATTAATGAGAAGGAATAAAAAAGAAAACAAAAAGCCAACCGTGATTGGATTATGTGATTTTTGCTAAAACTCAGTCTCATTTCAAAACTAAAATGTATTATTTTAAACTGTGACCTAAAAGTTTCTAGCATTGTGAGGAAATGTCAATATCATGTTCTTCATTTTAAAACACCATTTATATCATGAGACCAAGACTCCTCAAATGGGGCATGATATCTCCTTGGGAGCCTGGAAAGTTATACTGTTAATAAGAAAGGAAATGTTTATATAGGAAGGACAATAGGAATATTTCCATTATTGATATGTATGTTGCAAAGACTATAGAAAAATTTCTCAGGCTAATGTCACTCAAACAGGGAACAACAATTAGCACATTCATGACCAATTAGGGACCAATTTACATGTCTATTGTTGATTCAAAGCACCTGTTAGTATAAATTGAGTTTCCTTCTTTATTGTACAATCATTATTGGTTGCCAGTAAAGGAAAAAAATGGAGGTCTGTAATTTATAGAAACTCTGAAGTGACAATGACCCAAGTGGGCATCTAATCTAGCCCTGACCTGCAGCCCTTCTCCATCTTTCCCTGACACTGGACCTGCTGCAATGGGGAGCATTGCTGGAAGACTCTAGCTGTTGGAATTCTGCTCTTGTCTGAACCTACCAGTTGTTTCCCTTCTCAAGGCCTCAGTTTCTTCATCTATTTAGATTTTCAATCTAAAGGGAAAGAAATTTAGCTAGATAACTTCTGATGTTCCTTTCAGTACTTCTGAATTTACTAACTACTCTGATCATCATTTCTGCTCCTGGATATCTCTCATTTCTAGGAAGCCCTTCCTTTACTTTAAATGAAAATCTGAACCATTTTACCTTCTAATCTCTATTCAAAGTCCTGCTTGCTGGGACTGACCAGAAGAAGTCTAATCTCTTTCCACATTTTAATTAGGAATATGTGGAAATACACCCCTATTTCTTAGGAAAGACCTACTTTCAGTCATTATCACAGAATCATGCCTCAGATTTTTCAGGGTATGACTTTAAGCTAATAACTAATTTTTTTTTCTTCATGATGAGACTACAAACAAGACCTTAATTATAAACATCAGCCCAGGTGGCAAGGTATAGAACATCTTCACATTAGTGATCTAACTGTGACATTGAGTATTCTTTGCTACCCAGGAAGTAGAGGATTTACTATACTACAGAAGACTGGCAGGATGTTAGGAACTAATTTATTACCTCCCCTTTGTCTTGAGTGTCACCTTCACCCTTCCAATAAGACATGCACTTTTAGTGTTTTTTTTCAATAGCACACATTACTAGAGGTTTTGATATATTATTAGGTCATTGAGGACAAAGATGATTTTGTTTTTATCTTTGCACCCCCAGGTTCCCTGTGTAAGAAATAAAATTAATATGAAAAGATAGCTTTAGAATTATTATGGGTTTTTAAAGATTTATTAGTAGCCAATAGAAAATTAAGCCATGTGCCATTCTGGCTTAGTCAGTTTAAAAGATGCATGCTGCTACCTCCTCTCCCCATGGTGGATTGGACGCCAAGAGAGCAAAGTGAGCAAAAGAGGAAATGCAAGTTCAGCCACTCAATTTTATTCTCCTGTCTACATCATCATGTAAATATCTACTTCATCATGTAACAACAGGAATCCAGTAGGCTCATGAGAAATGTAGTTCAAGGACCCCAAAATTTCCAATAACACCTGAAAAACTTGAGCCTTAGTGTTTATTGAATGGAAATTGAGCTGAATTCGTTGGTATCTATCCCAGACTTTCAGTTACCAGGATGTATTTGCAAGATGTTTGGACAGGATTAAGGTGGCAATCTGTGGCTGCTACAGAGAATAAAGCTAACTGACTCATATAGGAATTATACTCATGATCCTATCCTCATTAATTCTAGACCCCAACCAATTTTAATTAACCAATGATGAGTAATGCATTAATTTTCAAGCCAGCAAGAGTCCTCTTGGCTCTATTTTTAAAAATACAGCATTTAGTTCTTAAATTCTGATTACAACGCTCAGTTGCATAAATGTCAGTGGGGAGTTTACCTGTTTGCTTTTCATTTTCTGTGAAAGAGGTGCATAGTGGCCTTGGCATATTTACATTGTCTTTGCCTGAGCTTAAATGATCTCTTTCTCCTGGGCTTAAATTTGCATCTGGACAAACAATTTTCCAACTTCTTCAAAAAACTGTATGAAGTTCACTTTTCAACTGAATCATTAGCCTGAGACAGATGATTCTCAAGGTATTTGCCTCGTGCCATATTGAGATGCCTGTTACAGAACTATGCAGCTTCCTAGACAGAAAACCTAGCTATATATTTTTGTTATCTGTATCTGTAAGATCCTTGAGGGTAGGGACTCATTTATTTTTCTTTTCTTTTTTAAATTTGTTTTTTTTCATTTAACAAAAAGTATATTTTCTCTCCTTTCCACCCATGGGGCAGTGGGGGTATGTGTGTGGCAGAAACCCTCATGACAAATATGCATAGTCAAGCAAAACAAATTTTCACATTGACCTTGTCCAAAAAAATCTGTCTCAAGCTCAGGAGAGGGGGTAGATAGTAGCAGTAAAAGCTAAAACCTCACTGAAATCCTTCCAAAACAATCTATAAACAAAACGTCAAAATGACAGGAGTCAAAGACCAATAGCAAAACAGAATGAGGATGCTCTCCTGTTGAATGCAACTTGAAATATAAAGTCAGTTTTCATGGGATAAGGGGGAAATGGAAGCAAAACTGCCCATAGAGGAGCACTGACCAACCTCCCACCCACATCCCCGCTTACTACACCAGGTTCCAAGCCTATGCATAAGCCAACCTTGAGATCATCAAAAAGGAATTTAAAAATCAAATAAGACAGGTGAAAGAAAAATGGGGAAAAGAAATGAGGGTAATGCAAACAGAAAATAACATATTAAAAAGCAAAATTGGTCAAGTGGAAAAAGAGGCACAAAAATCTAATGAAGAAAAGAGTTTCATGAAAGGTAGAATGGACCAAATAGAAAAGAAGGATCAAAAGGTCAAGAATGAAATTCATTCTTTAAAAATGACAATTGGGCCAATAGAAGCTAATGACTTCATAAGACATCAAGAAACAATAAAAGAAAATTAAAAGAGTAAAAAGATAGAAGAAAATATTAACTATCTCATTGAAAAAAATAACTGACACAGAAAATAGATCCAGAAGAGACAACTTAAGACTTACTGGACTGCCTGAAAGTCATGCTAAAAAAATCCTAGATACCATATTACAAGAAATTATTTAAGAAAACTGCACTGATATTCTATAACAAGAGAGTAAAATAGAGATTGAAAGAATCTACAGATCATCTCCTACAATAAATCTCCAAATGACAACTTCCAGGAATTTCATAGCCAAGTTCAAGAGCTCACAGGCCAAAGAGAAAATACTTCAAGAATCCAAAAAGAAACAATTTACATATTATGGAGCCCCAGTCATTATTCCACAGGATCTGGTAGTTTCCACACTGAAGGATTGGAAGGTTTACAATACGATATTCCAAAAAAAATCTGTCACAATCTGCATCCTTACTCTATCACCTCTGATGGAAGCATTTCATTGTACTCTTTAAATTCCCAGCATTTAGCAAATACTTGGAAATAAAAAGGATACTAAGTGATTTTTAAATTTAAAATGTATCCTGTGCATCTGTCTTTGATGTACATTGAGCTAAAACCTGAATGAATTTAATTCAACAAACATCTACTAAGCATCTTTAATAAAGGCTAGCATTTATAGCACTTGTATTATTTTTTCTTAACCCATGAAGTTTTGCAAAGCTCTGTACAAATATTTCTTCATTGTATCTTTACAGTAACCCTGCAGAATAAATGGTATTATTATCTTCATTTTATAGTTGAGAAAATTAGGTAGAGGTTAAATAACTTGCTCAGGCTCACACAGTTGGTATATATCTAAGACAGGTTTAGAACTCAGGTATTCCCAGCATCTTTATCCACTAAAACACCTGGTTGCATTTATGATGTTCTTTGCTAGGCTTGAGTAAACTAAGATAGGATAAGAACTGGCATCTGTCCTCAAGGAGCTTAGTCTTAAACTCAAGAAATTTAATAAGACCTTATTTCCCATATCTCTCACCAAACTCCATATGTTCCAGAAATGATTACAATCTTTTTCACTTTCTTTTCCACCAAGAGTCACAACTGCATCTCTGGCTCTTCAGTAAAGTAATGAAATGTCATTTGTTGCCTAAGAAACTGGTGATGTCAGACATATGGTTATTTTTCCTGCTAAACTTCTTTCTTTCCACTCTAGTCACAGGTCTCTTACAATTAATCTTTTAACAAAAATGGAAATATCTGTTGTTGATTTTTATAGACTGAACGGTCAAGACATTATTTACATAAAAAGAAGGAATAAAAAACAGTCACCAAAATCCTGTGATTTCAATGGGATTTGGAGGAAGGTTAATAAAGTTGTCTGATTGAAGGTATCTTCTAATCTTGGTGATGCCTGCCATAGCCTACTGCTTAAAAATATTGGTAATTATTGTTATTATAGGTCATCAACCTCAGGGTTGATAACACTAGTGATTTTCAACTGATTGCCATGAACTGAACGTAGCAGAGGTAACATTTGTTATCTGATCCATGACCACTATAACCCCATGTCAAATGTGAAATGTATACTGGATTAACATGGGACATATTTAGCTCTTTTTGCTAGAATTATTGGGGCACATTTTTCCTTTAAAAACATTTTAGGGACTTCTGGGTTAAGATGGCTGCAGAGTAGAAGCAGCATGCTTAATCTCTCCTAAACCACATACACATGATTCCTCAAAAGGACACAAAAACCAAGTCCAGATGAACAAAGGGACCCCACAATAGGGTGCAGTATTGAAGGTACGTGGGATTTGGGCATTTCCATGCAATAAAGTGGTAAAATAGCTCTCATTAAAACTCAAGCTGATCAGCACCCCCCTGCCCCGACACCACCTACAGTGCCTAAGCCAGTGCACAAGAGTTAGAGCAAACTTGGGGAAATCATTAAATTCTTGGCAGCTACCTGGGATTACCAGAGCCTGCTTCTGAGAGGAGCAAGACTTAAGACCCCAAGAGGCTAAAAAACATGTACTTTGAACACAGACCCATTCCTACTGAAAATACTAGAAAGTATAGGAATAGAAGGACCTTTCCTAAAAATAATAAACAGTATATATCTAAAACCATCAACAAGCATCTTATGCAATGGGGATAAATTAGAAGCATTCCCAATAAGATCAGGAATGAAACAAGGATGACCATTATCATCTCTATTATTTAACTCTGTACTGGAAACACTAGCAGTAGCAGTTAGAGAAGAAAAAGAATGTGAAGTTATTAAAATAGTTAATGAGGAGATCAAGCTATCACTCTTTGCAGATGATATGATGGTCTACTTAAAAAATCCTAGAGAATCAACTAAAAAGTTAGTGGAAATAATCAACATCTTGAGCAAAGTTGCAGGATGCAAAATAAACCCACACAAATAATCAGCATTCCTATATATTTCCAACACATCGCAGCAGGAAGAGATAGAAAGAGAAACACCATTTAAAATCACCCTAGACAATATAAAATACTTAGGAATCTATCTGCCAAGACAAACACAGGAATTATACAAACACAACTATGAAACCCTTTCCACACAATTAAAATTTCCACCCCCTCCCTTTTTATTCCCCATCTTATTATTTTTTTAACTATTATTTTTTTAATTATTATTTTCTTATTTTTTAAACATTTTTAAATATTCATTTTTAACATGTTTACATGCTTCATGCCCCTACTTTCCCCTTCACCCCCCACTCTCCCCCCACCCATGGCTGACACGCATTTCCACTGGTTGTAACATGTGTCATCAATCAAGACCTATTTCCAAATTGTTGATAGTTGGATTGGTGAGGTAGTTTCGAGTCCACATCCCCAATTATGTCCACCCCAACTCATGAGTTCAAGCAATTGTTTATCTTCTATGTTTCCTCTCCTGCAGTCCTTCCTCTGAATGTGGGTAGTATTCTTTACCATAAATCCCTCAGAGCTGTCTTGTGTCATTGCATTGTTGCTGGTACAGAAGTCCATTACATTCAATTTTACCACAGTATATCAGTCTCTGTGTACAGTGTTCTTCTGGCTCTGCTCCTTTCGCCCTGCATCAGTTCTTGGAGGTCTTTCCAGTTCACCTGGAACTCCTCCAGTTTATTATTCCTTTGAGCACAGTAGTATTCCATCACCCGCATATACCACAGTTTGTTCAGCCATTCCCCAATTGAAGGACATACCCTCCTTTTCCAGTTCTTTGCCACCACAAAAAGCGCAGCTATAAATATTTTCGTACAAGTCTATTTATCTATGATCTCTTTGGGGGTACAAACACAACAATGGTATGGCTGGATCAAAGGGTAGGCAATCTTTTATAGCCCTTTGAGCATAGTTCCAAATTGCCAGCCAGAATGGCTGGATCAGTTCACAGCTCCACCAGCAATGCATTAATGTCCCAATTTTGTCACATCCCCTCCAACATTCATCACTCTCCCCTTCTTTCATTTGAGCCAATCTGCTAGGTGTGAGGTGATACCTCAGAGTTGTTTTGATTTGCATTTCTCTAATTATTAGAGACTTGGAACACTTTCTCATGTGCTTATTGATACTTTTGATTTCTTTATCTGAAAATTGCCTATTCATGTCTCTTGCCCATTTATCAATTGGGGAATGGCTTGATTTTTTATACAATTGCTTTAACTACTTGTATATTTGAGTAATTAGACCCCTGTCAGAGTTTTTTGTTATAAAGATTTTTTCCCAATTTGTTGTTTCCCTTCTGATTTTGACTACATTGTCTTTATTTGTATAAAAGCTTTTAAGCTTAATATAATCAAAACCATTTAATTTACATTTTGTAATTTTCTCTAGCTCTTGCTTGGTTTTAAAATCTTTCCTTTCCCACAGATCTGACAGGTATACTATTTTGTGCTCACTTATTTATAGTTTCCCTATTTATATTCAAGTTGTTCACCCATTCTGAATTTACCTTGGTGTAGGGTGTGAGATGTTGATCTAAACCTAATCTCTCCTATATTGTTTTCCAATTTTCCCAGCAGTTTTTGTCAAATAGTGGATTCATGTCCCAAAAGTTGGGCTCTTTGGGTTTATCATACACTGTCTTGCAGACGTCATTAAACCCAAGTCTATTCCACTGTTGCTCCTCTCTATCTCTTAGCCAGTACCATATTGTTTTGATGACTGCTGCTTTATAGTATAATTTAATATCTGGTACTACTAGGCCCCCTTCCTTCACATTTTTTTTCATTATTTCTCTTGATATTCTTGATCTTTTGTTATTCCAAATGAAATTAGTTATAGTTTTTCCTAATTCAGTAAAGAAGTTTTTTTGTAATTTGATAGGTATGGCCCTAAATAGGTAAATTAATTTGGGTAGAATGTTCATTTTTATTATGTTAGCTTGTCCTATCCATGAGCAATCAATGGCTTTCCAATTGTAGAGCTCCAGTTTTATTTGTTTGGAAAGTGTTTTGTAGTTGTTTTCATATAATTCCTGTGTTTGTTTTGGTAGATAGATTCCCAAGTATTTTATATTGTCTAGGGTGATTTTAAATGGTGTTTCTCTTTCTACTTCTTGCTGCTCTAGTGTGTTGGAAATGTATAGAAATACTGATGATTTATGTGCATTTATTTTGAATCCTGCAACTTTGCTAAAGTTGTTGATTATTTCTACCAGCTTCTTAGTTGATTCTCTAGGATTTTTTAAGTAGACCATCATATCATCTGCAAAGAGTGATAGCTTAGTCTCCTCCTTGCCTATTATGATACCTTCAATTTCTTTTTCTTCTCTAATTGCTATTGCTAGTGTTTCTAGTACCATGTTGAATAATAGAGGTGATAATGGGCATCCTTGTTTCACTCCTGATCTTATTGGGGAGGCTTCTAATTTATCCCCATTGCATATAATGCTTGTTGATGGTTTTAGGTATATACTGTTTATTATTTTTAGGAAGGGTCCTTCTATTCCTATACTTTTCAGAGTTTTCAATAGGAATGGATGCTGTATTTTCTCAAAGGCTTTTTCAGCATCTATTGAGATAATCATGTGATTTTTGTTTGTTAGACTGTTGATATGGTCAATTATGTGGATGGTTTTCCTAATGTTGAACCTTCCTTGCATTCCTGGTATAAATCCCACCTGATCATGGTGGATAATCCTCTTGATCACTTGATAGTGTCTCTTTGCTAATATTCTATTTAAGATTTTTGCATCTATGTTCATTAGTGAGATTGGTCTATAGTTTTCTTTCTCTGTTTTTGGTCTACCTGGCTTTGGGATCAGTACCATATTTGTGTCATAGAAGGAATTTGGTAGGACTCCTTCTTTGCTTATCATATCAAATAATTTGTATAGTATTGGGATTAGTTGCTCTTTGAATGTCTGATAGAATTCACTTGTGAATCCATCAGGCCCTGGCGATTTTTTCTTAGGGAGTTCTTTGATGGCTTGATCAATTTCTATTTCTGATATGGGATTATTTAGGTATTCTATTTCTTCTGCTGTTAATCTAGGCAGTTTATATTTTTGTAAATATTCATCCATATCTCCTAAATTGTTATATTTGTTGCCGTATAATTGGGCGAAATAGTTCTTAATGATTGCCTTGATTTCCCATTCATTAGAGGTGAGGTCTCCTTTTTCATCTTTGATATTATCAATTTGGTTTTCTTCTTTCCTTTTTTTATTAGATTGACCAGTACTTTGTCTATTTTATCTGTTTTTTCAAAATACCAGCTTCTAGTCTTATTTATTAATTCAATAGTTCTTTTACTTTCGATTTTATTAATTTCTCCCTTAATTTTTAGTATTTCTAATTTAGTTTTCATCTGGGGGTTTTTAATTTGCTCACTTTCTATATTTTGAGCTGCATGCCCAATTCATTAATCTCTGCCCTCCTTAATTTGTTAATATATGCTCTCTAGGATATAAATTTCCCCCTGAGTACTGCCTTGGCTGCATCCCACAGAGTTTGGTAGGATATCTCATCATTGTCATTCTCTTCAATGAAATTGTTGATTGTTTCTATGATGTCTTCTTTGACAAATTGATTTTGGAGAATCATATTGTTTAATTTCCAATTGGTTTTTGATTTTCCTGTCCAGGTGCCCTTACTAATTATTATTTTTATTGCATTATGATCTGAGAAGGTTACATTTATCATATCTGCTCTTTTGCATTTGTTTGCAATGATTCTTTGCCTTATTACATGGTCAATCTTTGTGAATGTACCATGTGCAGCTAAAAAGAAGGTGTATTTCTTTTTGTCCCTATTTATTTTTTTCCACATATCCATTAAATCTATTTTTTCTAGGACTTCATTCACCTCTCTTACCTCTTTCTTATTTATTTTTTGGTTTGATTTATCTAGATCTGAAAGAGGAATATTTAGGTCTCCCACTAGTATGGTTTTACTATCTATTTCCTTCTTGAGCTCTGCCAGTTTCTCCTTTATGAATATGGATTCTATATCATTTGGTGCATATATATTGAGTAGTGTTATTTCCTCATTGTTTATACTGCCTTTAATCAGGATGTAATGACCTTCCCTGTCTTTTTTAATCTTTTTTTTTTTTTTTTTTTTTTTTTTTTTTATCATAATAGCCACTCCTGCCTTCTTTTTCTCATTTGACGCCCAAAAGATTTTGCTCAAGCCCTGAACCTTAAACTTGTGTAAGTCCACCCGCCTCATATGTGTTTCTTGTAGATAACATATGGTAGGATTTTGGTTTCTAATCCACTCTGCTATTTGCTTCCGTTTCATCCCATTCACATTCAGAATTATAATTATAAACTGTGCATTCGCTGACATTTTCATATCCTCCCCTATTCCTACCCCTTCTCCGTAAACTATTTCCTTTTAAACCAGTGGTTTGCTATTTAGACCCTATCCCTTATCCCATCCCTTGACTAACTTCCCTTTCTACCCCCTCCCTTATTATTCCCCTCTTTTTGTTTTTAGAGGCCTAATGAATTCCCTCCCCCTTCTTCTCCCCTCCCTTTTTTTTGACCTCCCCACTCCCTTGCTCCCCTTGGTTTATCCCTTCTGACTTTCTCAGTAGGGTTAGATAGAGTTTTATATCCCAATGGATAGTATAGCTACTCTTCCCTCTCCGGGTTGATTACACTGAGAGTAAGGTTTAAATATTACCTCTTAATGCTCTCTTCCTCTCCTTCTTATAATAGTATTTGTCCCCTCTCCTTCCCATGCCTTCTTTGTGTGTAATAGAATATCCTATTTTTCTTATTCACTCAAGTTTCTCTTGGTGTCCCCTACTAATCACCCCCCTCTTTCCCACCCCCATGTCATCTTAGACCATTTAGTATTCTGTCCTCTCCCTATGAATTATTCTTCTGATTGCTATAATAGTGAATACTATAATAGTGAATAGAGTTCACTACAGAGAATTATACATAACATTTCTCCACATAGGAATACAGATAATTAGATCTTACTGAGGCCCTTAAAAAGGCAAATTTAAAAACTATGAGTTTTCTTTCTTTCCCCTCTGTTTCTTATTTACCTTTTCATGTTTCTCTCGATTTTTATGGTCAGATATCAAACTTTCCATTTAACCCTGGTATTTTCTGTGCAAATACTTGGAAATCTTCATTTTGTTGAATGCCCATACTTTCCCCTGGAAATATATAGTCAATTTTGATGGGTAGTTGATCTGTGGTTGCAGGGCCAGTTCTCTTGCCTTTCTGAATATCATATTCCAAGTCTTGCGGTCTTTTAGCGTGGAGGCTGCCAGATCCTGTGTGATCCTGATTGGTGCTCCTTGATATTTGAATTGTCTCTTTCTGGCTTCTTGTAAGATTTTTTCTTTTACTTGGAAGCTCTTAAATTTGGCAATTATATTCCTGGGCATTGTGTTTTCTAAGTTGAGTGTCGAGGGTGATCTGTGGATCCTTTCAATGTCTATATTGCCCTCTTGTTGTAGGACTTCAGGGCAATTTTGCTGAATAGTTTCTTTTAGTATGGAGTCCAGGTTTCTATTAATTTCTGATTTTTCTGGAAGACCAATCATTCTCAAATTGTCTCTTCTAGACCGGTTTTCTTGGCCTGTCACTTTCTCATTGAGATATGTCATGTTTCCTTTTATTTTTTCAGTCTTTTGACTTTGTTTTATTTGTTCTTGTTGTCTTGAGAGATTATTAGCTTCTAATTGCTCAATTCTAGCCTTTAGGTACTGGTTTTCAGCTATAATCTTTTGGTTTTCGGCTATGATCTTTTGGTTTTCCTTTTCAATCTGGTCATTTCTGGTGTTCACTTTGCTTTTCAGTTCATTTGATTTCTGAGCCTCACTTTCCAATTGCAAAATTCTGCCTTTTCAGCTGTTATTTTCTTGCCTGATTTCCTTTTGAGCTATTTCCCATTTCTCTAACCAAATCTTTTCCATCTTTCTCGTCATCTCAGTTTTGAATTTTTCAAGAGCTTGTGACCAGTTTTCATTATTATTTTGGGAGGGTCCAGATGCTTGTTTGTTCTCCCCTTCTATTTGCTCGGTTGTCTGGATTTTCTCTGTGTAAAAGTTGTCGAGTGTTAAAGATTTCTTTTTCTTGTTAATCTTTCTCCTCTGAGCTTCCTGATTCTGGGTAGCCATTGTTATCCCAGCAGCTTCTCAGCTTTATCCTAGTGCTCAGGGTCTGTCTGCAGTCTTTTGGGTCCTGAGGTCTGAGTTCTGGTTTTTCTCAAGGTCAAGCCGCCTAGTGGACCCCCTTGCTTGGTCCTTTGCTGGAGGTTCCTTTACAAGTCTCAGGGAGCTGCTTCCACAGGCGTATATCCATCTGCACTGGTTCCCCACTCAGGGTTTCAGAGCCTTCGCTCATGCTCACGCACGTGCCTGTGTCTGCCTCCACCCACGCCTCTGCCTGTGTCCGTTCTCTGAGCCCGTGCTCTGCGCCCACGTTCAGAGTCCGTGCGCGTTCTTTAGCTTTTTGGGGTCCTAAATCTTGCTGCTCTCAGGAACAGGCCCTGGAGCTGCCAATGACTCAATGGTTGCCCCAAACTTGCTTTATTTCTTTTTAGCTTGCTTTGGTGCTGTAGGTGGTGTGTGTGTGGAGGGGGTGGGGGGGGTTGGTTGCTCAGCCAGTAATTTAGTGAGAGCTGTTTCACCCCTTTATAGCATGGAAATGTCCTGATTCCACGTACCTTCCACACTGCGCCCTGTTGTGGGGTCCCTCCGTTTGACTGGGTTTGTTTTTCTGTCTCCTTGAGGAGTCTTATATGTTTTGGTCAGGAGAGGTTAAGAGCTGCTTTTTACTCTGCCGCCATCTTAACCCGGAAGCCCCCCTCTTATTATTTTTTAAGTCTTAATGAATTCCCTTCCCCCTTTCTTCCCCTCCCTTTATGAACTCCCTACCTCACTGCCCCCCTTGATTTATTCCTTCTGACTTTATCCATCACATAGGCATTTATTGATTATTCCTTGTTGTCACTAATGGTCGCTTACTTCCTTTTCTAGTCATTTATTTCTGTTAACTTAGAAAAAACACAGAACTATTAAATAGTCATAAAAGCCACTCTTTAATTAAGGGAAAGGGGGAACAGGTCTGATTAGGCCTCCACTCAGAGCAGCGCGCCACATGCCTTATGCAGAATCGAGGATTGAACTCTGCTTGCTCTGGTCCCTGACCCCCTGGGGGTGCCACCACTAGATGAGGACTCCTAGGAACAAAAGAAATTGGGGAACTTATATACCATTTGGGAAGATCCAGGGGCTGGGAAAGATGATTGACTTTACCAAACTGACAGGATACAATCAAGCCTGGGAAAGGAATCCTAGCCAGAGACTGGGGTATAAGGGAAGGGGCTACTTACAATGGATACTAAAGGATGGTCCCTGCCCAGGTGTGTCTTCCTGAGAACGGGTCCCTGATACAATGGGGAAGACTACCTAAGACAAAAGGGTATTTAGCATTTACCCTAGGGTCCATCATTCAGTCTGCAACTGCCAATCTGGAATTCCCTTCAGGGTGGATTCTCAGGAGAATGGGGAACAGGGAACAAGCACAAGCTTTGGGGGTCTCCAACCTAGAAGCTATTTCTAAAACTTGGGGTTCATCAGATCTCACTACGCCACAAGTTTGGGGTTGCTAGATTCCACATTGAGATTTCTTTGTTAACATATTTAATAATTCTTTTCCTTTGTGATTCTTCTTTGGTTACACACTTTAGCTTGTTCATACTCATGTATTTCTCCATTGTCCTTTGAGTGACTTGCAATTCCAATTATTCAAACTCTGTGATTCTATGACTCTATTCCAGATAGTATCACTAAGATGATATTCATTTTTAAAAGATGGAAATTTATTTCAAGGAAAGCATGGAGTCTTTGAAAGGTTCTATAATTTCACAAATACAGTGAGTCCTTCTAACTTCTTTATTTCAGGATATAGCTAATGGTCCAACAGCAAAGTTTATTTGGATTTGTATACTGATGGACCATCTTTACCAGCCATATGTCTATTGCAAAGCACAGTTTAGGAAGAAAGTATTCTGTGTCCACTTGGCTCTTCCTGCATTGCTTTTTAGACTGAAATACTTTCTGTTATTCATATCCTTTTGGAAGCTCTATAGTATTCTGTGGCTTGATTTGTTTAGTACTATATTGTCTTGCTATTTAATAGGATAATACTGCTTACAATTTTCTAGTATTTTCTTTCATAAGATTTTTACAATGCCATTCTAAACCAGTGTTGCCATTGGCTGCCATATTAATTTGTTTCACAATGAAATTCAGTGTGTGTTTGACTTCCTTTGGTCACTTTGTTGTGCTGACTGTATCAGTTCAACTTCCTTAGGAATTATTTAGTCAGTGTCAGTAGCTATTACTTTATCATTTCCCTATTGCATTACTTGCATTACTAGTAGTTTGTTTAAATGGGCAAGGTTATAGCTATTTTAATTACTTATCATATCTTCTTATTTTTATTCTTTTAATGTGGTGTTTTGATTTTTGCTGTCTTAAATCAATGGTGTGATTGTGTATAGAAAGTTGCTTCAGCAAAGGTGTGTACATTGCTCATTTGTTGTTGTTGTTGTTGTTTTTTTTTTGTATTTACTGAAGGGAATAATAACATTGATGAAATTTCTTTTTTTAAAACCCTTACCTTCCGTCTTGGAGTCAATGGGACTCCAAGGCAGAAGAGTGGTAAGGGCTAAGCAATGGGGGTTAAGTGTCTTGCCCAAGGTCACACAGCTAGGAAGTATCTGAGGCCAGAATTGAACCTATGACCTGCCTGGCTCTCAATCCACTGAGCCACCCAGCTGTCGCCCATTGATGAAATTTCACAGATCCTTTTAAGTGCTTTTTTAAAAACCATTCTTCCCTTTTCTTTCCTTGTATCAGGCCAAAATAACTTGTATCAGACTGCCTATTTGTGTGTACTTGCTCAATCATCTCAGGGTAAAGCACTTTATCCTTACCTTGGTTTTCCTTGGTTTGCCTGGCCTTGATTTTCTTATTTGTAATATGAAGCAATTGGATCAATCAGTAAACATTTATTAAATGCCATTTAGTGCTCAAGAATAAAAAAAATATAGTCCCTGCCCTCAAGGAGTCTAATGGAGGAGTGAATATGAAAATGCATGTATATAGAACAAGTTGCATATAGGCTAAAGAAGAAATAATTAACAGACAGAAGGTACTATAATTAAGAGGGTTTTGGAAAAGCTTTCTGTAAAACATGGAATTTTAATTAGGACTTAAAGGCAGCTAAGAAGGTCAGTAGGAAGAATTGAAGAGGAAGAACATTTCAGGCATGAGAGACAGCCAGGGAAAATACTCAGAACTAAGATACATAGTGTTTCATTCCTGAGAAGTCCCAGAGGCCAGTGTCTTTGAATCAAAGAGGATGTGATGGAGAGTAGGGTGTGAAAGACTTTAAAGATAAAGAGAGTTCTAGCTCCACCCCCCCCAAAACAAAACCTTTGATTTCCTTTGCAATTCTATGTACAGTTCATGCATTTGAAAACAGAATTCCATGAAGGAATTTCAGAGATGACAAGCATACTAGTGACAAAGAAAGTGAAGAATCCCTAAACTATATAGTTTCTAAGGGTCCCCTCAGTTCTAAACCCTTGGCTTATTTTCTGTTGACAACAAGAGATAATTCAACTGAATGGAAATAATCCCAGCTTCTACTTCTCTCCCTGAAATCCCTAATACAGTATATGAGATCATTCTGAAATTATGCCGGTTTCTTCTGTTATTGTTATTCTTGACATCACTCTTAAATTTGCTTCTTTGCAACTTGCTCCCAGCCCTCCAAGTCCTGTCTTCTGAGCTAAAATTGACAAGTGAAATCTCTCTTCTATATATGAAAATATATAAGCAATTAGAAATAAGGGGAAATATCTGACTGGCTTCATGATATCAGTTTATTCGCATATATTAATGATTTTATCTGAAGTTAGGTAGAATCAAAGGAGAAAGAAAGCAAATATAAGTTTTCTTAGCCAAACTAAAGAAAAACAACAGCCTATAAAATAAAACTTTTGCTTGAAAACTGAAATGAATTTCACAAGAAAAGTTTTTCTGTCTAGGTCTGTAACCTTAAGTCAGGGGCAGGTGGAGGAAGGTACAATTTGGAAAGCCACAATCATTTCAAGAGTATAGAGGACAGATCAACCTTTCAGGCAACCATTCCTCTTAATTATTAGAACAACAGCATATTTGGGGGATTTGCAGGGCTGACTGACAGTAAGTAGCCTCAAGCTAATGCTACTGAAACAATGGAATAATTTTATTTCAAAAGGTGATACCTCTTCAGAGAGACAGAGGCATTTTAATAATAACAAAGTTATCAAAAGCATTATGCAGCCAAATTCTCTTGTGCTTAATTCAGTATCTGACAGCTGAGAGACATTCAGAGACTCCTCTACCATTGCACTGCAGTAGCTCTGTTTACTACTGCCAGTTAAGTGGCCTGTAAACTTCCATCACCAATGGCTGAACCACATTCCTTTCATCCAAATGGCTCCTGGAGCTTACCTGAAAGACAATAATAAGCCTCCTTCTGTTTCCTGCTATACTTTTCTGGACTTCATTGTTTTTAGTGGTCTGTAGCTTCTCCAGGCTGCAAAATGGAAGACCTCTAAGGTTGCTGTGCCTCTACTAAATTCATTTAAGTTCTCCAAAGGATAAGGTTATGATACATACATTTTATATGTGCAACCATGTAAAAAATCTTTCCTTATTAATCCTTTTGTGGAAACTTAAATAGGAAGAAAATTAAGAATGTGAAAAAAGTTTGTTTTTATCTGGATTCAGATTCTTTCACTTTTTTTTCCTCTGGAAAAAGATGGCATTTTTTTCATGAGTCTTTTGTGATACTTTTGAATCATTGTATTGCTAGGAATGACTGTTATTCACAGTTGTTCATTGTACAGTGTTTTTGTCCCTGTGTACAATATTCACCTGGTTCTCCTTATTTGACTCAGCTTTAATTCATGTAAGTCTTTCCAGTATAACTTACTCAACCACTCAATGGATATCCCCTCATTTTCCAAATCTTTGCTCCCCAAAATAAATATTTTTTTACATATAGGTCCTTGCCCCTTTTATGTTTTTATCTCTTTGGGATACAAACCCAAGTGGTATTGCTGGGTCAAATGGTATGTACTGGCTTCTTTGTCCTCTGAAATATCATCTGTAGAAGCCGCTAAGTCTTCTGTTATCCTAACTGTGGCTTCACAATATTTGAATTCTTTCTTTTTGGCTGTTTGAAATATTTTCTCCTTGACCTGGAAGTTCTAAAATTTGACTGTAATATTCCTAGGAGTTGTACTTTTGGGATGTCTTTTCTTCCTTTTTACAAAGCTATCAGTGCTTGTATGCAGAGCTCAAAAGGAGAACTAATTCCTTCAAGGGTGAAAACTTTTAAAATGTTCTTAAATTTGATGTTTTTTTCTTCTTCTTCCAGATAGAAACAGGATTTCATTCACACAGTTCAGGACTTTGTCAAAATGAGTTTGTAAGCTTGCTAAATGTTGCCATCAGCTCTGCACCTAAGAGCATTTAATGCTTCAAATGATAATAGCAGTACCACCTTGAATCAGACCAACTGTGGAATAGGTGAAGTTTTGCTTCCATCTCTTTAGGATGATGCCATGACCCCGGTTGTCTTTTTCCCCAAAATTTTCATATGCCTTTCATAACAAATATTGTGTGTCATTTCATTCCTAAGCAAAATGTTTCATTCCATTTGAGACCTTGAATCTTCCTGTTGGTTATCAACAGATTTTCATTGTTTATTAGGTTTTTCTGCAGCAGACCATGTCTTTACAGTTATACAACTAGCTGAAAGATAGAGAGAATGTAATCTCCTGTTGTGTTATTTTTGCTTGTTTCTTCTTTTCCTATTTTTTGACTCAGTAGAGCAAAACTCAGGATGAATGATTCTTCTCCAGCAAAGTATCTCCCATGAAGGTGCAAAGATTTCTCTGAATTCTTCAATAGATATAACCCCAGGAAACTGTTCAAAAATTGACTTTCTGCTGAGGCAAGCAAAAGATGGGGAAATAAGGTACACCCAACATGTTTGTCTCTGTTATGGACAATTCCTACAATGGATTGGAATGGGAGAATGATTCCTCAGAAAGGGCAACTCAAGATGCTCCTACTGGTAGACAAAATTATACCAAACCCCATTTTATTTTAGGGGCATCTTAATGAGAACCAGAACTATTAAAAAGAATTCAGCACAAAAATCAACAGGGGAAAACAATAAAATGATGAGGAGTGGCAATCATCCACAGTATGACAGGTAGATCAGTGGGCAATCTATTGGGTCAGTCTCCCTACATCCATATAGAACTGTATGCTTGCAACTTGTAATCTATACTTACCATATATACACTCTTTAATACCTATAATTATAACAGGCACTGCAGATAGACAAGGGGATCATAAAACTAAATAAATGTAAAAGAATAAGTTGGATTGTATTGCAGAAATGAGCCAACAGCTCCAGCAATGCTGTCCTATTTTCTGACACAAAACTTGATGTTTTCAATGGAAATATTTTAACAGTGATATCAAATGACTATGAATCATAGAATACTATACCCTCAGAAAAAACAAATTTGTTAGTGACTCGAAAGTAAATTGAAAGAAAAGCTTCCAAGAGAAGTGGGTCTACAACCAAGAATCACCTATCTATCAAAACTGACTATATTTTCAAGAGAAAGTATGAGCATTTAATAAAAGAGAAGGTTTCCAAGTATTCCTCAAAAAATGCCAGAATTAAAAAAAATTTGATGTCCAAATATAAAATTCAAGAGAACCATAAAAAGGTAAATAAGAAAGAAAAGAAATTTGAGGGCTTCAATGAGGTCAAATTGATTGTATTCCTATATGGAAAGATGATATCTGTAACTTAAAAATTGTTATCATTATCATAGGAGATAGAGAAATATACATAGGCAGAGGGTATGGTATTAAGTGGTTTAGGATACTATGTAAAAAAAGAGGATTGTACTAAGAAAAATGCAAAGGGAGTGGTAAATTATACCACATAAAGAGGCACACTGTGGGGGGCGGGGAAGACTATTACAGGAATGGAAGGTTAGGGTGGTGACAGGAGATACTTAAATCTTACTTTCATTGCAATCTGTTCAGAGAGGGGAGAACAGCCAGATTTATTGGAGTATATAATTCTATCTTACCCTAAAGAGAAGTAGGAGGGGAATAAAAAGGGAGGTGGTGGGAAGGGGAGTAAAATAAGAGAGGGGAAAAGGGGGACTGATTAAAAACAAATCACTGGTGTGGAGATAAAGAGTGAAAGGAGAAAGGGCATGATTAAAAGAGGAAATCAGAATAATGGGGAATACACAGATAGTAATCATAACTGTGAATGTGAAAAGAAATAATTCACCCCTAAAATGGATGTGGTTAGCAGAATGGATTAAAAACCAAAATCCATCTTGGTCACTTGCTGGAGTCTTTTTGCTAGTATTCTATTTAAAATTTTTGCATCTATGTTCATTAGGGAGATTGGTCTGTAGTTTTCTTTCTCTGTTTTTTGATCTACCTGGCCTTGGAATCAGTACCATATTTGTGTCATAAAAGGAATATGGTAGGACTCCTTTGCTTATTATGTCAAATAATTTGTATAGCATTTGAATTAGTTGTTCTTTGAATGTTTGATAGAATTCACTTGTGAATCCAACAGGCCCTGGTGAATTTTTTCTTAGGGAGTTCTTTGATGGCTTGTTCAATTTCTTTTTCTGATATGGGATTATATAAGTATTCTATTTCTTTTGTTGTTAATCTAGGCAATTTATAGTTTTGTAAATATTCGTCCATATCACTTAGATTGCTATATTTATTGCCATATAATTGGGCAAAATAGTTTTTAATGATTGCCTTAATTTCCTCTTCATTGGAGGTAAGGTCTCCCTTTTCATCTTTGATACTGTTAATTTGGTTTTCTTCTTTCCATTTTTTATTAGATTTACCAGTACTTTGTCTATTTTATCTGTTTTTTCAAAATACCAGCTTCTAGTCTTATTTATTAATTCAATAGTCCTTTTACTTTTGATTTTATTAATTTCTCCTTTGATGTTTTTAGTATTTCTAATTTAGTTTTCATCTGAGGATTTTTAATTTGTTAATTTTCTAGTTTTTTAAGTTGCATGCCCAATTCATTAATCTCTGCCCTCCATAATTTGTTAATATATGTACTCAGTGATATAAAATTTCCCCTTAGAACTGCTTTGGCTGCATCCCATAGGTTTGGGTAAGAAGTCTCATCATTGTCATTGTCTTCAATGAAATTATTAATTGTTTCTGTGATTTGTTCTTACACTAACTTATTTTGGAGAATCGTATACTTTGATTTCCAATTTGTTTTTGGTTTGCCTCTCCATGTATTCTTACTAATAACTATTTTTATTGCATTATGATGTGATAAGGTTGCATTTATTATTTCTTCTTTATAGCACATTTGTTTGCCATGTTTCTATGCCCTAGTACATGATCTATGTTTGTGAATGTTCCATGTACTGCTGAAAAGATGATATATTCCTTTTTATCCCTATTTATTTTTCTCCACATATCTATTAACTCTAATTTTTCTAGGATTTCATTCACCTCTCTTTTCTCTTTCTTATTTGTTTTTTGTTTGATTTATCTCCATCTGAAAGGGGAAGGTTGAGGGCACCCACTAGTATAGTTTTGCTATCTATTTCATCCTTGAGCTCCACTAGTTTCTCCTTTAAAAATTTGGATGCTATACCATTTGGTGCATACATGTTGAGTACTGATATTTCTTCATTGTTTATGCTGCCTTTTATTAGGATATAATTACCTTCCCTATGTCTTTTAACCAGATCTCTTTTGACTTTGGCTTTGTCAGAAATCATGATGGCAACTCCTGCCTTCTTTTTCTCAGTTGAAGCCCAATAGATTTTGCTCCATCCTTTCATTTTTATTCTATGTATGTCTGCCTGTCTCATGTGTGTTTCTTGTAGACAATATATGGTAGGATTTTGCTTTCTAATCTACTCTGGTGTTTGCTTCTGTTTTATGAGCAAGTTCATCCCATTCACATTCAGAGTTATACTTATCAGCTGTGTATTCCCAGACATTTCGATTCTCTTTCCTTGTCCTGTCCTTTCTTTTTTCACTATTTCCTTCTATACCAGTGTTTTGTTTTTAATCAGTTCCCCTAATCCCCTCCCTTATTGTACTTCCCTTTCTCCCCTCTCCCTTCTTATTCCCCTCATTCTTCTTTAGGATCTTTTAAAACTACCCCCACCCTCTCCCTTCCTATTGTTGCTTCCCTCCCCACTAGTCCTTTTGTTACCCTTCTACTTCTCTATAGGGTGAGAATCAATTCTCTGCCCCAATGGATCTGATTGTTCTTCCCTTTTTAAGTTGACTTCAATGCACTTAAGTATTAAATATTTCCTCTCTCCAACCTCTTTACCTTTCCACAGTATTGTTATTTTTCCCTGTTCACCCTATGCACTTCTTTATGGAATATAAATTTACTCCATTTTGTTTGTTTTCCCAGTTTTCTTAATATTACTTCTTTTTCCCCCTCTAGTTTTGTATATATTTATATATACATAAATATATATCTCTCTTGACATTTCATCCTATACAATTTGTCACTCTTTCCTCTATGTAAACTTCTTCTAATTACCCTGTTGATAATAACAATTTTTAATATTTGCCAATATATTCTTTTCTTCTGGGGATACAAATCAATTGAAATTATTGTGTCCCTTAAAGAAAAGATTTTTTTATTCCCCCCACAACCCCCCTCTCTCTTAATTACCTTGTGGTGATTCTCTTGAGTTCTGTGTTTGGGCAGCAAACTCTCTGTTTAAGTCTGTTTTTTTCTTGATGAAAGCTTAGAAGTCCTCAATTTTTTTTAATGATCATATTTTCCCCTGCAAAAATATAGTCAGTTTTGCTGGATAGTTGATTCTTGGTTGTAGACCCAGTTCTCTTGCTTTCTGGAATATTATGTTCCATGCCTTCCAGTCCTTCAATGTAGATGCAGCCAGATCCTGTGTTATCCTAACTGTGGTTCCCTGGTATCTTAATGACTTCTTTTTAGCAGCTTGTAATATTTTTCCTTGATCTGGTAGTTTTTGAATTTGGCTATAATATTCCTGGAAGTTGTCACTTGTGGATTAAATGTAGGAGGTGATCTGTGAATTCTTTTAATTTCTACTTTTCCCTCTTGTTGAAGAATGTCAGGGCATTTTTCTCTGATAATTTCTTGTAGGATGATGACTAAACTTTTTCCTTTGTCATGATATTCCAGTACACCAATAATTCTTAAATTGTCTCTTCTAGCTCTGTTCTCCAGATCTTTTTTTGAATCAATGAGGTGTTTCATATTCTCTTCAAATTTTTCATTTTTTAAATTTTGTTTTATATGTTCTTGATGCCTTGTGAAGTCATTTACTTCTAGTTGTTGAGTTCTGCATTTTAAAGTCTGGATTTCATCCCTGGCTTTTTGGTCATCCTTCTCCTTCTGGTCTGATTTTCTTTGTACATCATCTTTTGCCTTCTTTGCTTCATTTTCAAGCTGGCCAATTCTGGCTTTTAAGACTTTATTTTTCTTGTTTTAGTCCATATATTTCCTTTTTCAAATTGTCTTCAGCCTCTCTTGATTTCTTTTTGAGTTCCTGAAGTTCTTGAGTAAATTGAATTTTGAGATCTTCCAATGTCTGTATCCAATTCGCTGGATCTTCTTCCTATTCTTCTATTTCTTTTGCTCTCTTTTCACTTCCTTGAAAGAAGCTGTCAATTGTCATTTCTTTTCTCTTTTTCTGTTGTTTACTCATATTTTTTCCCTTTTCTGTTCTGCTAGTTTAAGCAGATGGATTTAATGATCTTTGATGAAAGACCTTCCCTCAGCTGGCAATGGATGTTTGTAGTTACTTTCTCTGCCATGTATGTGGGAGAGTAGTTGGAGTTTCCCTGCCCTCTGAAGACTTTCTGTCTGTCAAATTGATGGGATTTAGCCTGTATTGGACTGTATTGCTCAAAATGGCCTGAGGCTAAAACCTTGAGAGGGAAAAAAAGGAAAAAAAAAGGAAAAATTAAGTGGGTGAATAAGATGGAGTGTTTTTGCTGAGCTGTCCAGCAGTAGGGTCCCCCTACTCTGTCCTGCTGTTTCCTGTTTTTCTTTCCTCTTGAAACTCTTTGTTCTCTATCATTTGATATATTTGATAAAGCCAGGTGGTCTGAGTTTTGGCTCCATATAAACTGCCATCTTCTGAGCTTTTTATCCATCATGATCAGATGGGATTTATACCACGAATGCAAGGATGGTTCAACATTAGGAAAACCATCCACAAAATTGACTATATAAACAAACTAACAAACAAAAATCACATGATTATTTCAATAGATTCTGAAAAAGCCTTTAACAAAATAAAAAACCCATTCCTATTGAAAACACTAGAAAGCAGAGGAATAGAAAGACCTTTCCTAAAATTAATAAATGGTATATATCTAAAACCATCAACAAGCATTATATGCAATGGGGATAAATTAGAAGTCTTCCCAATAAGATCAAGCATGAAACAAGGATGCCCATTATCACCTCTATTATTTAACATTGTACTAGAAACACTAGCAGTAGCAATTAGAGAAGAAAAAGAAATTGAAGGTATTAAAATAGCCAACAAGGAGACCAAATTGTCACTCTTTGCAGATGATATGATGGTCTACTTAAAAATCCTAGAGAATCAACTAAAAATCTAATTAAGAAATAATCAACAACTTTAGCAAAGTTTCAGGATACAAAATAAATGCACATAAATCATCAGCATTTCTATATATTTCCAACACATCACAGCAGCAAGAGGTAGAAATGGAAACACCATTTAAAGTCACCCTAGACAATATAAAATACTTCAGAATCTATCTACCAAAACAAACACAGGAATTATATGACCGCAACTACAAAACACTTTCCAAACAATTAAAACTAGATCTAAACAATTGGAAAACATTGATTGCTCATGGGTAGGATGAGCTAACATGATAAAAATGACCATTCTACCCAAATTAATTTACTTATTTAGTGCCATATCTATCAAACTAACAAGAAACTTTTTTACAGAATTAGAAAAAACTATAACAAAGTTCATTTGTAAGAACAAAAGTTCAAGAATATCAAGGGAAATAATGAAAAAAAACCATGAAGGAAGGTGGCTTAGCAGTACCAGATATTAAACTATACTATAAAGCAGTGGTCATCAAAACAATATGGTACTGGCTAAGAGACAGAAGGGAAGACCAGTGGAATAGACTTGGGGTAAGTGACGTCAGTAAGACAGTGTATGAGAAACCCAGAGAGCCCATTATTTGACAAAAACTTCTGGGGAAATTGAAAAACAATATGGGAGAGATTAGGTTTAAATCAACATCTCATACTCTACACTAAGATAAATTAAGAGTGGGTTTGACTTGAATATAAGAAGGTAATTATAAGAAAATTAGGCAAACACAGAATAGTCAGATCTCTGGGAAAGGAAAGATTTTAAAACCAAGCAAGAGTTAGAAAAAACTAAAAAATATAAAATAAATAATTTCTAATGCATTATATTAAAAAGTTTTTGTACAAACAAAAACAATGCATCTAAAATCAGAATGGAAACAACAAAGTAGGAAAAAATCTTTATAACAAAAAACTCTGACAAAGGTCTAATTACTCAAATATACAAGGAGTTAAATCAATTGTTCAAAAAAATCAAGCTATTCCCTAATCTATAAATGGGCAAGGGACATGAATAGGCAATTTTCAGATAAAGAAATCAAAACTATCAATTAGCACATGAGAAAATGTTCTAAATCTCTAACAATTAGTGAAATGCAAATCAAAACAAATCTGAGGTATCACCTCTCACCTAGCAGATTGGCTAAAATGACAACAGGGGAGAGTGGTGAATGTTGGATGTGATGTGGCAAAATTGGGACATCAATGCATTGCTGGTAGAGTGGTGAACTGATTCAACCATTCTGGATGGCAATTTGGAATTATGCCCAAAGAGCGATAAAAGAATGCCTGCCCTTTGATCCAGCCATACCATTCCTGGGTTTGTACCCCAAAAAGATCATAGATAAAAAGACTTGTACAAAAATATTTATAGCCAAGGTTTTTGTGGGTGGCAAAAACTGGAAAATGAGGGTATGCCTTTCAAATGGGGAATGGCGGAACAAATTGTGGTAAATGCTGGTGATGGAATACTATTGTGCTCAAAGGAATAATAAACTGGAGGAATTCCATGTGAACTGGAAAGAACTCCAGGAATTAATGCAGAGCGAAAAGAGCAAAGCCAGAAGAAAATTGTACACAGAGACTGATACACTGTGGTAAAATCGAATGTAATGGACTTCTGTACTAGCAGCAATGCAATGACCCAGGATAATTCTGAGAGATTTATGGAAAAGTTGCTACCCACATTCAGAGGAAGAACTACAGGAGTAGAAACACAGAAGAAAAACAACTGCTTGAATACATGTGTTGGTGTGGACACAATTAGGATGTAGACTCTTAATGACCACTCCAGAACAATTATTAATAATATGGAAATAAGTCTTGATTGATGACACTGGAAGAAACCAGTGGAAGTGTGCATTGGCTACTGGGGGGTAGTGGGTGTGGGTAGAGAGAGCAAGAACATGAATCATGTAATCATGGAAAAATTTTCCTAAAAATAAAAAAAATTAAAACAAGCAAAAAATGAATAAAAAATAAATAAAAAAACAAAATCCCACCATATGTTGTTTACAAGAAACACACTTGAGGCTGGAGCAGAATTTATTGGACATCAATTAAGAAAAAGAAAAAAGGAGTAGCAATTATAATCTGTGACAAAGCTAAAGCAAAATAAATCTGATTAAAAGAAGTAAGGAAGGTAATTACATCCTGATACAAGTGAGTATTGACAATGAAGAAATATCAGTACTCAGCATGTATGCACCAAATGAATAGTATCCAGATTTTTTAAGGAGAAACTATTGGAGCTTAAGGAGGAAATAGATAGTAAAACTATAATAATGGGGGACCTCAACGTTCCCCTATCAGTTCTAGATGAATTGAAACAAAAAATAATTAAGAAAGAAATAAGAGAAGTGAATGAAATTTTAGAAAAATTATAGTTAATAGATATAAGGAGAAAAGTAAATAGGGATAAAAAGAAATATACCTTCTTTTCAGCAGCACATGGTACATATACAAAGATTGACTGTGTACTAATGCATAAAAACATTGCAAAAATGCAGAAAAGTAGAAATAATAAATGCAACTTTTTCAGATCATAATGCCATAAAAATTATAATTAGTAAAGGTTCATGGAGAGGCAAATTAAAAATTAATTGGAAATGAAATAATCTAATTCTTCAAAACTGGTCGGTTAAAGAACAAATTATAGAAACAATTATTGATTTCATTGAAGAGAATGACAGTGAGGAGACAACATATCAAATTTATGGGATACAGCCAAAATAGTACTCGGGGAAAATTTATATACCTGAGAGCCTATATTAACAAAAAATAGAAAGAGGAGAGCAACTAATTGGGCATGCAACTAAAAGAATAGAAAAAAAGAACAAATTAAAAACCCTCAGAAAAAGACCAATTTGGAAATCCTAAAAATCAAAGAAGAAATTAATAAAATTGAAAGTAATAGAACTATTGAACTAATAAGTGAGACCAGAAGCTGATATTTAAAAAAAAACAAATAGATAAAGCATTTGTTAATCTAATTAAGAAAAAGAAAGGAGAGAACCAAATTAACAGTATCATGAATGAAAAGAATGATCTCACCTCTAATGAAGAGGAAATTAAGGCAATTATTAAGAGGCATTTCATAAATATGGCAATCTAGATGAAATAGAAGAATATTTACAGAAATATAAATTTCCTATATTAACATAAGAGGAAATACAATACTTTAAAAATCCCATATCAGAAAAAGAAATTGAACAAGCCATCAAGAAACTCCCTAACAAAAAATCCCCAGGGCCAGATGGGTTCACAAGTGAATTTTATCAAAGATTTAAAGAACAACTAATCCCAATACTCTACAAACTGTTTGACAAAATAGGCAAAGAGGGATTCTTGCCAAATTCTTTTTATCATAGAAATATAGTACTGATTCCAAAGCTGGAAAGACCAAAAAGAGAGAAAGAGAACTATAGACCAATCTCCTTAATAAATATTGATGCAAAAAATCTTAAATAAAATGATAGCAAAAAGACTATAGCTAGTTATAAGGATTATTCACAAGGTTGGGTTCATACAAAGAATGCAAGGCTGGTTCAATAATAGAAAAACCATATGCATAATTGATATCAAAATTCAAACTAATAGAAATCACATTATTATCTCAATAGATGCAGAAAAAAACCTTTGATAAAATACACTTATTCCTATTTATTTTTAAATTTTTATTTTAAAATATTTTTCCATGTTTCCATGATTCATTTTCTTTCCCTCCCCTTTTCCCTCCCTTTTTCCTGAGCTGACAAGCAATTCCACTGGGTTATACAAATGTTATCAATTGATACCTATTTCTATATTATTCATTTTTGCCATGGAGCAATTTTTTTGAGCCTAAAGCCCAAATCATGAACCCATATATACATGTGATAATTGATGTCATATGTTTTGCTTTTGCATTTCTACTCCCATAGTTCTTTCTCTCAATGTGGTTAGCATTCTTTCCCATAAGTCCTTCAGGAGTGTGCTGACTTGTTGCATTGCTACTAGTAGCAAAGTCCATTATGTTGGATCGTTCCACAATGTTTTACTTTCTGTGTACAATGTTCTATTGGTTCTGCTCATTTCATTCTGTATGAGTTCACTGAAGTTATCCCAATTCATATAGAAATCCTCCAGATCATCATTCTTTACAGCACAATATTATTCTATCAGTATCATATACTACAATTTATTTAGCCATTCCCCAATTGAGGGACAACCCTTCATTTTTCAGTTTTTGCCACCACAAAGAGTATGGGCATGAATATTTTTCTACTAATACTTTTCCTTATCTCTTTGGGATATAAACCTAGTAGTGGTATTGTTGAATCAAAGGTATGCATTCTTTTAAAGCCCTTCGCACATAATTCCTCATTATAGAGAGCCAGCCTCTATATGGTTTTGGGGTCCTGAGTGGCGTTAGTGGCATCGGATTGTTAAGACAGGAAAAAGAAAATGAGAACAGCCAAACTAGTGGTTAGCCCATGCTGATCTAACACTATGGGATTTGGACTTTATTTTATACTGGTTTCAAACAAAGAACACAAAGAAAGAGTCACAGCTATGAAGGGGTTACAAATCATACACAATCCATTAAAGTCTAAAAAGTAGAGATATGGGTGCAAGGATAAGGGCTAAATTCCAACCACCAATTAGTAGGGGTTAATTCTGGGAGCAGAAATAAATTTCATGGAGATGTTTACTAATTGCGTTCTGCCTTGATTTACAGATCTGCACCTGGTCAGATAGTCTGGACTAAATTGTCTGGCTCCAGTCTTTATCTAAGTAATATATTTTTTAGGGTTCAGGCTTCTTAATTATCTAGGAGAGAAATTGTCAAGGAGAGAAATTGTTAACTCAGTAGCTTCTGGTCTGGTTATAGACTCAAAGCTTTCTAATAAGTCTATAATGTTTTTCCAATAAGAAAAGGTATGGATTATAAGAAGTGTCAAAAGAGGGGTCTCAGATTTTTATCTATTCTCTTATTGGCTTCCCACACCTAATTGCCCTCCAGAATGGCTGGATTAATTCACAACTCCACCAGCAATGCATTAGTGTCCTGATTTTGCCACAATCCCTCCAGCATTTATTATTTTCTTTTACTTTCATGTTGACCAATCTGCTTGGTGTGAGATGGAACCTCAACATTGTTTTGATTTGCAATTTTCTAATTATGAGAGATTTAGAACACTTTTTCATGTTCTTATTGATAGTTTTGATTTCTTTATCGGAAAACTGCCTATTCATGTCCCTTAATCATTTGTCCATTGGGGAGTAGCTTAATTTTTTGTACATTTGACTTAGCTCCTTATAAATTTGAGAAATGAGACACTTATCAGAGGATTTTCCTATAATTTTTTTTCTAATTTGTTGCTTCCCTTCTAATTTTGATTGCATTGGTTTTGTTTGTACAGAAACTTTTTAATTTAATAAAATAAAAATTATTCATTGTACATTTTGTAGTGTTCTCTGTCTCCTACTTGGTCTTAAATTCCTACTTTCCCTTAGATCTGACAGGTATACTATTCTATGTCCACCTAATTTGTTCATGAGTTCCCTCTTTACATTTTAGTAATTTACCCACTCTGAGTTAATCTTGGTTTAAGTTGTAAGATGTTGATCTAAACCTAATTTCTCCCATACTGTTTTCCAATTCTCCCAGGAGTTTCTTTTTGTCAAATAGTGGTTTCTTGTCCCAAGAGCTGGAATCTTTGAGTTTATCAAATATTATTTTGCTCCTCTAATTTACCTCAAGTCCATTCCATGGATCCACCCTTATATCTTTAAGCCAGTAGCATATTGTTTTGATGATCACTGCTTTAGAGTATAGTTTGAGACCTGGTAATGCTGCACCTCCATACTTCACATTTTTTATGAGTTCTCTTGATATTCTTGATCTTTTGTTCTTCCAGATGATCTGTGTAATAATTTTTCCTAATTCTAATTGGTAGTTTAATAGGTATAGCACTGAATAAGTAAATTAATTTAACTTGGACTGTCATTTTTATTATATTAGCTCATGCTACCTATGAGCAATTGATGTTTTTCCAATTTTTTAGGTCTAGTTTTATTTGTGTGAATAATGTTTTGTAGTTATGTTCATAGAATTCCTGAATTTATCTTGGCAAATAGATTGTAAGGTATTTTATCTAGAGTGATTTTAAATGGAGTTTCTCTTTCTAACTCTTGCTTCTGGGTTTTGTTGGAAATATATAGGAATGCTGATGATTTATGTGGGTTTATTTTGTACCCTGAAACTTTGCTAAAGTTATTGATTATTTCAACTAGCTTTTTAGTGGATTTTCTTGGATTCTCTAGTTATACCATCATGTCATCTGCAAAGAGTGATAGTTTAGTTTCCTCATTGCCTATTTTGATACCTTAAATTTCTTTTTCTTCTCTAATTGTTACTACTAGCATTTCTAGTACAGTATTAAATAGCAATGGTGATAATGGTCATCCTTGCTTCAGTCCTGATCCTTTAGGGAAGGCTTCTAACTTATCTGCATTGCAGATGATTCTTACTGATAGTTTAAAATAAATACTGTTTATTATTTTGAGGAAAGGCCATTTTATTCCTATGTTTTCTAGTGTTTTCAATAGGAATGGGGGTTGTATTTTGTCAATGGCTTTTTCTTCATCAATTAAGATAATCCTGTTATTTCTATTAGTTTGGTTGTTGATATGGTTAATTATGTGGATGGTTTTCCTAATATTAAGCCATCCTTGCATTCCTGGTATAAATCCCACCTGGTCATTGTGAATAATCCTGGTGATAACTTGCTATAGCTTTTTAGCTAGTATATTATGTAACTTTTTTGCATCTGTGTTCATTAAGGATATCGGTCTATAGTTTTCCTTCTCTATTTTTGGTCTTGCCTGGCTTGGGAATCAGTACCATATTTATATCATAAAAAGAATTTGGTAAGACTCCTTCTTTGTCAATAGTTTATAGAGTATTGGAATTAATTGATCTTTAAATGTTTGATAGAATTCACTTGTGAATCCATCTGGCTCTAGTGATTTTTTGTTAGGGAGTTCTTTGATGGCTTGTTCAATTTCTTTTTCTGATATGGGATTATTTAAGTACTATATTTCCCCTTCTGTTAATATATGCAATTTATATTTTTGTAAAAAATCATCCATTTCACCAAATAGGCACATTTATTGTCACATAATTGGGTGAAATAAATAGCTCTTTATAATTGTCTCCATTTTCTCTTCATTAGAGGAGAGATTGTCCTTTTCATTCATGATACTGTTAATTTTGTTCTCTTCTTTCTTTTTCTTAATTAGATTAACTAATACTTTATCTTTTTTATTTGTTTTTTTTTTTCAAAATACCAGTTCCTCGTATTATTTATTAGTTCAATAGTTCCTTTACTTCCATTTAATTAATTTCTTTTTTGATTTTTAGGATTTCCAATTTCATCTTTGCCAGAGCATTTTTTTTGTTTTTTCCCTTAATTTTTTTAAACATTTATTAATATTCATTTGTAACGGGGTTACATGATTCATGCTCCTACTTTCCCCTTTGCCCCCCACACTCCCCCCACCCATGGCCAATGCATATTTCCACTAGTTTTCTCAAGTGTCCTTGATCAAGACCTATTTCCAAATTGTTGGTAGTTGCATTGGTGTGGTAGTTTCGAGTCCACACCCTCACTCATGTCCACCCCGGCCCATGCGTTCAAGCAGTTGTTTTTCTTATATGTTTCCTCTCCTGCAGTCCTTCCTCTGAATGTGGGCAGCGTTCTTTACCATAAATCCCTCTGGATTGTCCTGTGTCACTGTATTGCTGCTGGTACAGAGGTCCATTACATTCGATTTTACCACAGTATATCAGTCTCTGTGTACAATGTTCTTCTGGCTCTGCTCCTTTTGCTCTGCATCTGTTCCTGGAGGTCTCTCCAGTTCGCCTGGAACTCCTCCAGTTTATTATTCCTTTTAGCACAATAGTATTCCATCACCCTCATATACCACAGTTTGTTCAGCCATTCCCCAATTGAAGGATATACCCTCCTTTTCCAGTTCTTTGCCACCACAAAAAGCGCAGCTATAAATATTTTCGTACAAGTCTGTTTATCTATGATCTCTTTGGGATACAAACCCAACAATGGTATGGCTGGTTCAAAGGGCAGGCATTCTTTTATAGCCCTTTGAGCATGATTCCAAATTGCCAGCCAGAATGGCTGGATCAGTTCACAGCTCCACCAGCAATGCATTAATGTCCCAATTTTGCCACATCCCCTCCAACATTCATTACTCTCCCCTTCTTTCATTTTAGCCAATCTGCTAGGTGTGAGGTGATACCTCAGAGTTGTTTTGATTTGCATTTCTCTAATTATTAGAGATTTGGAACACTTTCTCATGTGCTTATTGATACTTTTGATTTCTTTACCTGAAAATTGCCTATTCATGTCTCTTGCCCATTTATCAATTGGGGAATGGCTTGAT
>NC_058136.1:48639540-48679778 GCF_016433145.1 Gracilinanus agilis
GGTTGTCTGGATTTGCTCTGTGTAAAAGTTGTCGAGTGTTAAAGACTTCTTTTTCTTGTTGTTAATCTTTCTCTTCTGAACTTCCTGAGACTGGGTAGCCATCATTAGCCCAACAGTTTCTCAGGTTTATCCTCGTGCTCAGGGTCTGTCCGTGGTCTTTTGGCTCCTGAGATCTGAGTTCTGGTTTCTTCCAAGGTCAAGCCCCCTGTTGGACGCCCTTGCTTGATCCTCTGCAGGAGGTTTCTTTACAAGTCTCAGGGCACTGCTTCCACAGTCGTATAGCCGTCTGCACTGGTTCCCCACTCAGGGTTTCAGAGCTTTAACTCCTGGCTGTGTCTGCCTCCACCCATGCCTCCACCCATGCCTGCTCTCTGAGCCCGCATTCTGCTCCCGCGCTCAGAGTTTGTGTGCTTTCTTTAGCTTTTTGTGGTCCTAAGTCTTGCTGCTCTCAGGAACAGGCCCCAGAGCTGCCAGTGACTCGATGGGTGCCCCAAACTTGCTCTATTTCTTTTAAGCTGTCTTCGGTGCTATAGTTGTTGTGTGTGGAGGGGTTGGGGGTGGGGTGGTTGCTCAGCCCGCGATTTAGTGAGAGCTGTTTCACCCCTTTATAGCATGGAAATGCCCTGATTCCACGTACCTTCCACGCTGTGCCCTGTTGTGGGGTTCCTCTGTTCGTCTGGACTTGTTTTTATGTCCCCTTGAGGAGTTTTGTGTGTTTTGGTCAGGAGAGGTTAAGAGCTGCTTCTTACTCTGCCGCCATCTTAACCCGGAACTCCTGAGCATTTTTAATTTGTTCTTTTTTCTAATTTTTTTTAATTGCATGCCCAATTAGTTGCTTTCCTCTTTCTATTTTTTATTAATATAGGCTCTCAGGTATATAAATTTTCCCCGAGTACTACTTTGGCTGTATCCCATAAATTTGATATGTTGACTCCTCATTTTCATTCTCTTCAATGAAATCAATCATTGTTTCTATAATTTGTTCTTTAACCAACCAGTTTTGAAGAATTGGATTATTTAATTTCCAGTTAATTTTTAATTTGCCTCTCCATGAACGTTTACTAATTATAATTTTTATGGCATTATGATCTGAAAAAGTTACATTTATTATTTCTGCTTTTCTGCATTTCTTTGCAGTATTTTTATGCATTAGTACATGGTTAATCTTTGTATATGTACCATGTGCTGCTGAAAAGAAGGTATATTCCTTTTTATTCCTATTTACTTTTCTCCATATATCTATTAGCCCTAATTTTTTAAAGATTTGATTCATATCTCTTACTTCTTTCTTATTTATATTTTGTTTTGATTTATATACATCTGATAGAGGAAGATGGAAGTCTCCCACTAGCATAGTTTTGCTAACTATTTCCTCCTTAATCACCAATAGTTTCCCTTTAAAAATCTGGATGCTATTCGTCTGATGCATAGATGTTGAGTACTGCCTTTTCCTCATTGTCTATACTGCCTTTTATCAAGATGTAATTACCTTCCTTATCTATTTTAATCAGATCTATTTTTACTTTGGCTTTGTAACATATCATGATCATGACTCCAGTCCTCTTTTTCTCAATTGATGCCCAATAAATTCTGCTCTAACCTCTTAACTTTACCCTGTGTGTGTCTACCTGACTCGTGAGTTTCACAACAAATGGTAGGATTTTGGTTTTTAATCCACTATGCTGTCTGCATCCATTTTATGGGTGAGTTCATCCTGTTTGCATTCAAAGTCATGATTACAACCTGTGTATTTCCCATCATTTTGATTTCCTATTTTAGTCCTGCCCTTCTTTCATTATTTCTTTCCATACCAGTGTTTTGCTTTTAATCAGTCACCTTTTTCCAACACCTTCATTTTATTTTTCTTTCCTCCTCCCTCCATTCCTATTCTCCTATTTCTCTTTAAGATATATTAATCATGCCCCTCAACCTTTCCCTCCCTTTTAATACTTGCCCTACACCCCACCATTTTTATTCTCTTTCAACTTCTCTGTAGGGTAAGATAGAATTCTATACCCCAATAGATCTGACTGTTCTCTCTCAGAACTGATTTCACTGAGAGTAAGATTTAAGTATTACCTATTACTACTCTCTTCCTCCCCTTCTTATAATAGTATTCTTCCCCTATCCAGCCCCTCTGCCCATGCAACTCTTTATGTGGCATAATTTATCTTATTTTCCTTCTTCTTTTGAGTTTGTCTTAGTACCATACTCTTTTTTGTCCCCCCTTCCAATTTTTTCAACATATCATCTTAAACAGCTTAATACCACAACCTCTGCCTCTATGAGTATTTCTTCTAACTACTATAATATTGAAAATAACTTTAAGAGTTACAGATAAACCCAAAGATCCCAGATTTTGAGACAAAAAGCCACTATTTGACAAAAAATTGCTGGGAAAATTGTGAAACAGTATGGGAAAAATTAGATTTTGATCAACATCTCACATCCTATACTAAAATTAATTCAGCATGGGTAAATGACTTCAATACAAAGAGGGAAATTATAAGTAAATTAGGTGAACATAGAATAGCATACCTGACAGATCTATGGGAAAGGAAAGGATTTAAGACTAAGCTAGAGATAGAGAATATTACAAGATATAAAATGAATAATTTTGATTGTAAAAAGTTTCTACACAAACAAAACTTATGCATTCAAAATTAGAAGGAAAGCAACAAATTGGGAAGTTATTTTATATCCAAAACCTCTGACAAAGATCTCATTTCTCAAATTTATAAGGAAATAAGTCAAATGTACAAAAAATCAAGCCATTCCCCAATTGACAAATGGTCAAGGGATATGAATATGCAATTTTCTGATAAAGAAATCAAAACTATCAATAATCATATGAAAAAGTGTTCTAAATCTCTCCTGATTAGAGAAATGTATATCAAAACAATGCTAAGGAATAACCTCACACCTAGCATAATTGCCAATATGACAGTAAAGGAAAATAATAAATGTTGGTTGAGATGTAGCAAAATTGTTACACTAATGCATTGCTAATGGAGTTGTGAACTGATTTAACCATTATGGAAGGCAATTTGGATTTATGCCCAAAGGACTCTAAAAGAATATATGCCTTTTCATCCAGCTATACATTAAAATATGGTTGTACAAAAATATTTATAGCTGCTTTTTTTTGGTGGCAAAAAAATGGAAAATGAGAGGTTGTCCATAGATTGGGGAATGGCTAAACAAATTGTGGTATATGATGGTGATGGAATACTATTGTGTTGCAAGTAATGGTGAACTTCTTGATTTCTATAAAAACTGGAAAGACCTCCATGGACTGATGCAGAGTGAAATGAGCGGAACCAGGAAAACATTGTACTCAGTAACTGAAATACTGTGGGATGATCAAATGTAATAGACTTTGCTAATAATAGCAATGCAATGGTCCAGGACAAACCCAAGGGACTTATGAGAAAGAATTCTATCCACATCCAGAGAAAGAACTGTGGGAGTAGAATTGCAGAAGTAAAACATGATTTATCATGTTTGTATGGGTATGTGGTTTGGGGTTTGGTTTGAAAAGTTTATTACAAAAATGAATAATATAGAAATAGGTATCAAGTGATAATACATGTATAATACAATGGAATTGCTTGTCATCTCTGAGAGTAGGAAGGGAAGAGTGGAGGGAGAGAACATGAATCATGTAACTATGGAAAAATATTTAAAAATGAAAAAGAAAAATGAAAAAAAGGCTTATGTTGAACACAAATAGACTACAGCATTTTAAGAAAGAAATAAGCATATGATACCTATTGTGTGTCTGACTCTGTGCTCAGCATTTTATAAATAGTATCTTATTTTACTCTCAAACCAATGTTAGTAGATAAGTACTATCTTGATTCCCATTTTAAAGGTGAAGAATCTGTACCAAATAGTTTAAGTGACTTGCCCAGAGTTGCACAGCTAATAAGTATCTAAGGTCAGATTTGAACTAAACTCTTCCTGACTTTAGGCCCATACTCTATCCACTATTTCACCTTGCTGCCTCTTAGTAATAGTGATTTGAGTTCAAGAAGTGGCATAAAATATAGCCAAGAAATGGGGGTTCTGAAAAGGGTATGAGTCATTGAATGAAACAGCTGAACAATCTTAATACTCTACTGATGTCGATGAAATTTTTAAAGATAAATATAAGTAGAAAAAGTAGTTACCATTTGCATAGCCCTTTTACAGTTTGAAAAGCAAACTTTGATGGGGGGCAGCTGGGTAGCTCAGTGGAGTGAGAGTCAGGCCTAGAGACAGGAGGTCCTAGGTTCAAACCCGGCCTCAGCCACTTCCCAGCTGTGTGACCCTGGGCAAGTCACTTGACCCCCATTGCCCACCCTTACCAATCTTCCACCTATGAGACAATACACCGAAGTACAAGGGTTTTAAAAAAAAGCAAACTTTGAGGTTAGCACTATTATTATCCCCATTTTTACAAATGAGGTAACTGAGGCTGAAAGAGGTTAAAGGACACAATTGCCTAGGGTTGCATGCAGGGTTCCTTATTTTTAGTAAGTGAATGAGACAGCACTTCAATTCAGGTCTCTGAATCCATATCTTGGGTACTGGGCAGATAGATCCTTTTTGAAGGACTTACAGTATGACACAAAGGATTACAAAAATCGAGCATATGAATTGTATTTCTGAAAGTTGTGTTCCTTTCAGTGAGTTTAGGGAACTACTAGCTATATTGACATATGAGCCTGAGAGTGTTTGGATGAAATTTTGAGAGACAAGTTTGACTTTAACCTCACCACGTGGAGGTGGGGCAGGGATAGAATGAACATTTTGCCAGTGACTCGACAATTCCTGCACTTTGGGGGAAGAATTTTTTAATGTATGTTTGAAACCTGAGCCCAAGGCATTATATATTATTTGTCTCCTGGCTCTCCACACAGTTGGAGGTCAAATGAGTCATTCTCCCATTTCTGCGGATTAAACCAGATAACAGAAAAAGGGCCAGAGGGAAATTCTGTACTTCCCTACATCTAGCAAAGAACAGAATATTTACAAAATGAGGCCAATTTGTCCTGGAAAACCTTTTTATAAGAGAATAACAATTCAATAGAGCACCTCTAGAACTTTTTATATATTCTTCCCCTCTTCTCCTCTTTCTCTGACCCTTACAAAATGTGAAAATAAGTCCTTTAAACCTCTATTTCATAATCATACTTTTTTCCTTAATCACCAAAAATGAAAAAAGAACTTTTATGTATCACATGCTCAAATGATGACAGACAATATACAAAATTAGCTTATCACATAAAAATCAAGAGATTTGCAATACCAAGATTGGTCTTAATTGAAATTTCATGGTATTCTTGAACTTGTTTCCCAGAAATGATTTGTATATTTTTCATTTATCCCTTTCTCTAAGCCAATCAGCATTTTTTAATGATTTTCTTCAAATCTGTTAACTATCGTCAGGTATAAGTTATCTAGTATCATTGACAAGGAAGTAGAAATATAGGAGGGTTCAATAACAAAGATGATTTTAAGCACACCCTCAAAATATTTTCTTAAGCATGTTTTAATTTTGGTGCTGAAAATTCCTCCAATGATATAGAGAGTAATCGTTTGTGTCTTCCCCAGCAGCCTTATTAATACTCAGTGTTCAAAAGACCCTCTTCAATGACTTTTAACATGTTATGGCATTAGTGAGTCATGCAAAATATCTATTATCACTTGAATTCCTTCCAGAACCAACCCAACTCCTTTTCTGATCACCCACTTATAGGGATGATTAGATAAACAAGGTGAAAATCATATGACTGGCAAAATGGCAGAGTGATTTTTTCCCCTCAAACATTTCCAACTGAAAAATATCTGAAAAAAATGCATCGGGTATATAATAATTAAAATTGACTTCTCATGAAGAAAAGACAAAAACATCACACAAAGCAAGGGAAAAACCTCATAAAATAATCCTGAATAATTAAAGAGCTTAGAGCCCCCACTCAGCATCACTATATCCCTCATGAATTCTGCACAGCATGCATACAGTACAACCAACCTCATTGTCTTATGCTTTAGGATATAACTATAGGGGTTTCTGCCCAGTTCTTCCGCATTGTAAAACAACTGCTATGCACTATGTCACACTACCTTTCTAGAACATAAGTATGCACTGGATATTTGAGGCAGGGTGTTGCTTGAATGTTGAGGTGAAAGAAGGAGAACATGAAGAAACAGTTTCTAAGCAAAAAAAAAAAACCCACAAGGCCTAGTTTTAAAATATTTGGTTTGTACAGACAGATTCTAAATCAAAGCTTTGTTACAGATTATTTATAATACTCGTTTCCAGCCTCAGCTCTGCAAAGTATTTCAATACAATAACCATATTTTACTTTTTATTTCAAGGTAATGTTGGCGCTGTTGTACAATTGCTATTAGACAATTATTCCATCCCTCACACTATAGAGCCTCATTCTTTCTCCTTCCTATTTCACTGTATCATTTGAAGAGACAAGCAATTTCATTCTGCTCTGGCTCAGAATTAAGAAGTCTGTTTGTTCAGTTAATTTGAAGCAAGGCGAGTCTGAATAAAAGCAAGAAGATTGGATTTTAGCTGCAATTTCCCTCCTTTTGGCTGTCAAGTCTTAACAAATATTTCTCCTTTATCAACTCGAATTCTATCCCCATCCTCTTGTAGTAACTTAATGTTATAATTTAATGCAGAATAATCCACAGGTAAAAATCTAAAGTTCTCAATTGTGTAGGCACCCAGAAGCAATTAATTGTATTTCTCTCAAATCTAATTGTTCTGCCATCTAGAGTATCATTAGTAATGGTAGCAAATTAATCATTATCTTTACCCATAACTCAAATTCTAAGCAAGCAGCACAGAAAATAAAGCACACATCTAGCAGCCAAGACACTTCACCAAAAGGACCTTATATCACATTTTTAATGATACTTGAATGAAGAGATTATTTTTTTATCTCTAGTGCCTAGAAGAGAGTCTGAAACATAATAGATACTTAGTAAATGTTTGATGAATTGAATTTGTTTTTAAATCTCTCGTTTATCAATGTCTTTTAATTGAGTTCATCTTACCTCTTTCAATAGACTATAAGGTCCATGTGGGCAGGGTATCTTATCCAAGTTTTATATTTCCCCCTCATGCCCAGTACAGTGCTCTGAACAAAGTAAGTGCCTAATAAGTGCTTGAAGTTGACTTCAAAATATTATGTGGATTTTTCTTCCAAAATAATGTTACCTGGTTATCGTTCCATGGCAATCTTTCAAAGCACTCACATAAATACCAGTCTCTTTTCCCAAGAAATATTGTTATTGATATATTCCTTTTCATTCTTGACAAGTCCAAGGGTATCATCCAGTGCTCTCTCTTTCTGTCTCTGTCTCTGTCTCTGTCTCTGTTTCTCTCTCTCTCTCTCTCTCTCTCTCTATATATATATATATATATGTATGTGTGTGTGTGTGTGTGTATGTATATATATACATACATACATATATATTCATTCATTCATTTATTTATTTATAATGTTCTGAATATTGAAGAAAGGTGGCACAACAAGGAATGAATATAAAATCATGACCTAGTCCAGTAAAAACAGTATCAGGAATATTAAAGCTCACAATGAGCTGAGGCTAGTGAGGGATACTAACAACAACACAAAGGGTTATTTAAGCTATATTGGGAAAGAAAAGGGAGCATTAAAGAATGGCTAAGAGCATTGCTTGGGGGTGGATGGGATGGTGATAACTAACAACAGAGAGAAGTTAGAGCAGCTCATTTCTTTTTTACTCTGCTTCCTTTGACAAGGAGTATGACCTCTGGCCTGGAAAGAACAGAATAGAAGGGACTAATGGCTAGTAGATTCTCAAAATAAATAAGGTGATAGGAAGAGAATGTCTGGATGCCTTTGAATTCTGTCACTTGATACAGATGAACTATATCCTCAGATCCTGAAAGAACTGGCAGACATGATTCCTACACCACTGGCAGCAGTAACTGAAAGATCACAGAAAAGAAGTGAAATACTACAAAATTGCAGTATGGCAAATTTCTCAATTTTCAAAAAAGCAAAGAATAGTATGTAGGCCTATAAGCTTGACCTGAATTCCTGGAAAAATTCTAGAACAGATAATTAAAGAGATTGTTGAGGATTTAAAAAATGGAAGCAGTGCTTCCAAGGAGCCAATATGGCTTCCTTAACACTTAAAAGACAAAGTGTATTGACTGACATTTGAAACGTGATACAGTTTGGATAGAGAGCCAGGCCTGTAGTCAGTGAGACTCATCTTCATGAGTTCAAATCTGGCCTCAGATACTTAGTAGCTCTGTGACCCTAGGCAAGTCACTTAACCCTGTTTGCCTTACTTTCTTCATCTGTAAAATGAACTGCAAAAGGAAATGGCAAGCCACACTGGAATCTTTGTCAAGAAAAACTCCATGAGGTTGAAATTGGATGCAGGTAAACAACAACTTCTCCTTCCTACTTCATGATTTTTAAAATATTTTTGTTATCAGTGTTCCTTAAAATTCCAAAGACTTTTAAAATAATGAAAGAAATAAAATATATTGTTCTCCCTATAAGGACCAGATGCATTAAATGATACAGTTTGGTCCACTGAGGTATTCCTAAATTCAAGTCCTTCTTTAAGAACAGGTCATGCCAGACTAAGCTTATATCCTTTTTTGAGGATTTGTAATTTAGATAAGAGGAATGTTTTGGACATAGCTATTTGAACCACACTGAAATCCATGCTAAGAATTTGAATAGCTACTGATAAAGTTTCTTTTACTATTCTTGTGGGAAAGATTAAGAGATATGAACTAGGCAATAATACATTGAGGTAGATTCAGAACTAGTTAGCCAGACACAGAAAATGTTACTGTTTTAGTGCCTATGTGGCAGGAGATTTCAAATGGCTCTGTACTTGGCCCTGTGCTATTGAACATTTTTATTAGTGACTTGAATGATAGCATAAATGGCATTTTCATCAAAGTGCAGATGGCACAAAGTGAAGAGAAAGTGAATGCACTGAAAGACAAGATCGATCAAGATCCAGAAAGATTTTGCCAAGAGCTAGAACATTTGGCATCTTCTAATAAGTTGAAATTCAGTGGTATGGAGTGTCAGAGACTTACCCTTAAGTACTCCAAAACCATATTCATAAACACAAGATGGAAAAGGTAAGGACAGTTTTAGTAGACTTCAGGCTCTATTTGAATCAGTAGTAAGATATGAAAGCTAAGAAAGTTAATGCCTTTTGGGTTGTGTTAACAAAAGGGGTAACTTGTAGGGATATGATAGTTCGGTTGCACTCTGCCCTTGTTAAAAGTAATTTGGAGTATTGTGTTTAATTATGGGCATCACAGTTTAAGTCAGGCATTGATAAGTTGAAGAGGGTCCAATGGATAAAAACCAGGATAGCAAAAAGGCCATGCCATATGAGAATTGTTTGAAGGAGTTGGGCATGTTTAGCTTGGAGAAAACAAAACTCAGAGGCAGAGAATGATAGTTATTTTCTTTTTTTAATTTGATATTGTCATGCAAAACACAATTCCATTTTGGTTGTTATTTTAAGAGCAAACTCATATATAACCAAAACTCCAAAATAAAAGCATAAATACACTGATGTGAAAGATGATTCCAACAGTTCTTTCTCTGGAAGTGGATAGCATTCCCCAGCATTAATTATCCTAGATCAGTGCATTGCTGAGAGTAGCCAAATTTTCACAGATAATTATCATACAATATTGCTGTTACTATGTACAAGGTTTTCCGACTTCTGCTTATTTCACTCTGCATCAGTTTCCACAGATATTTCCAGCTTTTTAAAAAATCATCTTGTTTGTCATTTCTTATAGTATTCCATTATTTGTTCAGCCATTACCCAACTGATGGACATCCCCTCAATTTCTAATTCTTAGCCACCACAAAAAGAGTAGCTATAATATTTTTGTACAAGTGGGCCCTTTCCGCTTTTGTATTGTCTCTTTGATATACAGACCCAGTAGTGGTATTGCCAGGTCAAAGAGTAAACACAGTTTTATAGCCCTTAGGGTATAGTTTCAAATTGTCCTCTAGAATGGTTGGATCATTTGACAACTCTGCCAAAAATGCATTAGTGTCCCAATTTTGCCACATCCCCTCAAACACTGACCATTTTCCTTTATTGCCATATTGGCCAATAGTATAACTTTGAGGTGGTACCTTAGTATTGTTTTAATTTGTATTTCTCTAATCAAGAGGGATTTAGAACATTTTTTCATATGACTATTGATGGCTTTTACTTCCTCATCTGAAAATTGCTTGTTCATATCCTTTAGACATTTGTCAGTTGGGGAATGTCAGAATGGGAAATTCTTATAAATTTGACTTATTTCTGTATAAATTTGAGAAATCAGACCTTTATCTTTTTATTTTTATTTATTTTTATTTTTTAGAAAAATTTGCTATGGTTACATGATTCATGTTCTTACTTTCCCTTTCCCCCTCCCCCCCGCCCAAATCCCCTCTCCCCATAGCTGATGTGCATTTCCACTGGTTTTTAACATTTGTCATCTATCAAGACCTGTTTCAATATTATTGATAGTTGCACTGGTGTGGTTGTTTCGGGTCTACATCCCCAATAATGTCTGCATCAACCCATGTGTTCAAGCAGTTGCTTTTCTTCTGTGTTTCCTCTCCTGTAGTTCTTCCTCTGAATGCGGGTTGTGTTCTTTTCCATAAATCCCTCAGTATTGTGCTGGATCATTGCATTGCTGCCAGTACAGAAGTCCATTACATTCGATTTTACCACAGGGTATCAGACTCTGTGTACAATGTTCTTCTGAATCTGCTCCTTTTGCTCTGCATCAATTCCTGGAGGTCTTTCCAGTTCACATGGAATTCCTCCAGTTTATTATTCCTTTGAGCACAATAGTATCCCATCACTAGCATATACCACAATTTGTTCAGTCATTCCCCATTTGAAGGGCATACCCTCATTTTCCAGTTCTTTGCCACCACAAAAACCTCGGCTATAAATATTTTTGTACAAGTCTCTTTAGCTATGATCTTTTTGTGGAACAAACCCAGCAATGGTATGGCTGGATCCAAGGGCAGGAAGTCTTTTAGAGCTCTTTGGGCATAGTTCCAAATTGCCATCCAGAATGGTTGGATCAGTTCACAACTCCACCAGCAATGCATTAATGTCCCAATTTTGCAACATCCCCTCCAACATTCACCACTCTCCCCTGTTGTCATTTTAGCCAATCTGCTAGGAGTGAGGTGAGACCTCAGAGTTGTTTTGATTTGCATTTCTCTAATTATTAGAGATTTAGAACACTTTCTTATGTGCTTATTGATAGTTTTGGTTTCTTTATCTGAAAATTTCCTATTCACATCCTTTGCCCATTTATCAATTGGGGAATGGCTTGATTTTTTTATATAATTGATTTAGCTCCTTGTATATTTGAGTAATTAGACCTCTGTCAGAATTTTTTGTTATAAAGATTTTTTCCCAGTTTGTTGTTTCCCTTCTGATTTTGGTTGCATTGTTTTTGTTTGTACAAAACCTTTTTAATTTAATATAATCAAAATTATTTATTTTACATTTTGTAATTTTTTCTAACTCTTGCTTGGTTTTAAAACCTTTCCTTTCCTGGAGATGTGACAAGTATACTATTCTGTGTTCACTTAATTTACTTACAGTTTCCTTCTTTATATTCAGGTCATTCATCCATTCTGAATTTATCTTGGTGTAGGGTGTGAGATGTTGATCTAAACTTAATATCTTCCATATTGTTTTCCAATTTTTCCAGCAGTTTTTGTCAAATAGTGGATTTTTGTCCCAAAAGTTGGGCTCTTTGGGTTTATCATACACTGTCTTGCTGACATCACTTACTCCAAGTCTATTCCACTGATCCTCCCTTCTATCTCTTAGCCAGTACCATACTGTTTTGATGACCGCTGCTTTATAGTATAACTTAATATCTGGTACTGCTAAGCCACCTTCCTTCAGGTGTTTTCATCATTTCCCTTGATATTCTTGATCTTTTGTTCTTCCAAATGAACTTCGTTATAGTTTTCTCTAATTCAGTAAAAAAAGTTTTTTGGTATTTTGATAGGTATGGCACTAAATAGGTAAATTAATTTGGGTAGAATGGTCATTTTTATTATGTTAGATCGTCATATCCATGAGCACTCAATGTTTTTCCAATTTTTTAGATCTAGTTTTAATTGTTTGGAAAGTGCTTTGTAGTTGTTTTTGTATAATTCCTGTGTTTGTTTTGGTAGATACTAACCCTAAGTATTTTATATTGTCTAGGGTGATTTTAAATGGTTTCTCTTTCTACCTCTTGCTGTTGTGATGTGTTGGAAATATGTACATCCTGATGATTTATGTGCATTTATTTTGAATCCTGCAACTTTGCTAAAGTTGTTGATTATTTCTACTAGCTTTTTAGTTGATTCTCTAGGATTTTTTAAGTAGACCAGGCATGAAACAAGGATGCCCATTATCACCTCTATTATTTAACATTGTACTAGAAACACTAGCAGTAGCAATTAGAGAAGAAAAAGAAATTGTAGGTATTAGAACAAGAAATGAGGAGACTAACCTATCACTCTTTCCAGATGATATGATGGTCTACCTGATTTGTTCTTTTACTAGATTATTTTTGAGAATCATATTATTTAGTTTCCAATTAGATTTTGGAATTTTGGTTTGGCTCTCCATGTATTCTTACTAATAACTATTTTTATTGCATTATGATTTGATAAGGTTGCATTTATTATTTCTGCTTTTTTGCATTTTTTGCCATGTTTTTATGCCATAGTGCATGGTCTATCTTTGTGAATGTTCCATGTGCTGCTAAAAAGAAGGTGTATTCCTTTTTGTCCCTATTTATTTTTCTCCATATATCTATTAACTCTAATTTTCTAGGATTTCATTCACCTCTCTTATCTCTTTCTTATTTATCTTTTGGTTTGATTTATCTAGATCTGATAGGGGAAGGCTGAGGTGCTCCATTATCTTCTCCTTTAGAAATTTGGAAGCTATATTGTTTGGTGCATACATGTTGAGTACTGATATTTCTTCATTGTTTATACTGCCTTTTATTAGGATGTAGTTACCTTCCCTATGTCTTTTAACCAGATCTATTTTTACTTTGGCTCTGTCAGAGAGCATGATGGCAACCCCTGCCTTCTTTTTCTCATTTGAAGCCCAATAGATTTTGCTCTATCCTTTCATTTTTACTCTATGGCTCTCTGCCTGTCTCATGTGTGTTTCTTGTAGACAATATATGGTAGGATTTTGGTTTCTAATCTACTCTGCTATTTGATTCCATTTTATGAGCAAGTTCATCCCATTCACATTCAATTATCAACTGTTTATTACCAGACATTTTGATTCTCTTTCCTTGTCCTGTTCTTTCTTTTCTCACTATTTCCTTCTATACCAGTGTTTTGTTTTTAATCAGTTCCCCTAATCCCCTCCCTTATTGTACTTCCCTTTCTCCCCTCTCCCTTCTTATTCCCCTCTTATTCTTCTTTAGGATCTTTTTTTTAAGCTACCCACCCCCACCCTCTCCCTTCCTAGTGTTAATTCTCTCTCCACCAATCCTTTCATTACCTTTCTACTTCTCTATAGGGAGAGAATCAATTCTCTGCCCCAATGGGTCTGATTATTCTTCCTTCTTTAAGTTGATTTCAATGCACTTAAGTATTAAATATTTCCTCTCTCCAACCTCTTTACCCTTCCATAGTATTGTTATTCTTCCCTATAGGCCCCAAGCACTTCTTTATGGAATATAAATTTTCTCCATTTTGTTTGTTTTCCCATTTTAATTTACTACCTTCTCCCCCTCTTGTTTTGTATATATTTATAATACATATACATATACATATATATATATATATATCGCTTGACATTTCATTCTATACAGTTTTTCACTATTTCCTCTATGTAAATTTCTTCTAGTTACCCTGTTGGTACTAACAATTTTTAATATTTGCCAATATTTGCAATATTGTATCATATCATCCTTTGCAGATGATATGATGGTCTACCTAAAAATCCTAGAAAATCAACTAAAAAGCTAGTGGAAATAATCAACAACTTTATCAAAGTTGTAGGATACAAAATCACACAAATCATCAGCATATTCTCTATATTTCCAACACCACTTGGAAGCAAGAGTTAGAAAGAGAAATTCTATTTAAAATCACTCTAAACAATACAAAATACCAGGGAATCTACTGGCTAGGGCAAGCACAGCAATTGTATGAACAAAATTACAAAACACTTTTCACACAAATAAAGTCAGGTCTAAACATCTGGAAAAATATTAATTGCTCATGGGTAGGCTGAGCTAATATAATAAAAACATCAATTCTACCTAAATTAATGTATTTATTCAATGCCACAACTATCAAACTACCAAATAATTATTTTCTAGAACTAGAAAAAATAATAACAAAATTAATCTGAAAGAACAAAAGGTCAAGAATATCGAGTGAACTAATGGAAAAGGGGGGGAGATGGACTAAAAGTGAAAAGCTGAAGGGGAGAGTAAGAGGGATAAGAGAAAAGGAAGAATTAAAGTAGGAAATCAAAATAGAGGGGAATTCACAGAAGTAATCATATCTGTGAATGTCAATGGGATGAAATCACCCATAAAAAGGAAATGGATAGCAGAATGGATTAAAAACAAGAATCATACTATATGTTGTCTACAAGATACACACTTGAGGCAGGTAGACATACACAGAGTAAAGGTAAGAGGGCAAAGCAGAACTTACTGGGCTGCACCTGAGACAAAGAAGACAGGAGTAGCAATTATAATTTCAGACAAAACTAAAGTAAAAATAGATTTGATTAAAAGAGATAAGGAAGGTAATTACATCTTGATGAAAGACAATATTAATAATGAAGAAATATCAATACTCAACATATATGCACCTAATGGTATACCATCTAGATTCATAAAGGATAGTAAAACCATATTCATGGAGGACCTCAATCTTCCCTTTTCAGAACTTGATAAATTGAACCAAAAAAGAAGTAAGGGAAGTGAATTAAATGTTAGAAAAATTAGAGCTAATAGATATCTGGAGAAAAATAAATAGAAATAAAAAGTAATAAATCTTTTTTTCAGCAGCACATGGCACATACACAAAGATTGACCACGTATTAGGGCATAAAAACATTGCAAGCACATGTAGGAAAGCAGAAATAATAAATGCCTTTTTTAGATCATAATGCAATGAAATCATAATTAATAAGGGCTTGAGGAAAGGCAGATTTAAAATTAATTGGAAACTAAATAATTTAATTCTTCAAAACTGATGTGTCAAAGAACAAATCAAAGAAATAATTACTGATTTCATTGAAGAGAATGACAATGAGGAAATATTTCAAAATCTGGGATATAGCCAAAGCAGTACTCAGGGGAAATTTTATATCACTGAGTCCATATATCAACAAATCAGAGAGGGAAGAGGTCATTGAAGTGGGCATGCAACCTAAAAATCTATAAAGAGAACAAATTAAAAATTCCAGATAAATAATAAATTGGAAATCCTAAAAATGAAAGGGGAAATTAATAAAATTGAAAGTAAAAGAACAAAAAATTGAAGTAATAAATAAGACTAGGAGTTGGTACTTTGAAAAAACAAATAAAATGGATAAAGTACTGGTTAATGTAATGAAAAAAAAGAAGAAAATTAAATTAACAGTATCAAAGATTAAAAGGATGATCTCACTTCTAATGAAGAGGAAATTAAGGTAATTATTAAGATCTATTTTGTCCAACTATATGGCAATAAATCTGACAATCTAGGTAAAATGGGTGAATATTTACAAAAATAAAAACCACCTAGATTAACAAAAGAGGAAATAGAATACTTAATCCCATATCAGAAAAAGAAACTGAAAAATCCATCAAGAAACTCCCTAAGAAAAAATCCCCAGGGCCAGATGGATTCACAAGTGAATTCTATCAACATTTAAAGAACAACTAATCCCAATACTATACAAACTATTTGACAAAATAAGCAAAGAAGGGCTTTTACCAAATTCCTTTTATGACACAAATATAGTACCAATTCCAAAGCCAGGCAGACAAAAAAAACAGAGAAAGAAAACTATAGTCCAATCTCCTTAATGACATAGATGCAAAAATATTAAATAAAATACTAGCAAAAAGACTACAGCAAGTTATTACAAGGATTATTCACTATGACCAGGTGATATTTATACCAGGAATCCAAGGATGGTTTAATCTTAGGGAAAACATCCACATAACTGATGATATATCTCTCCCCTTTTCCCTCCCTAATGTTACTCCCCTTCCTGCCACTTCTCTTCTTCTTATTTTCCTCTTACTATAGTGCCTTTTAAATGAACAACCCTCCCCTCAGTAATCTCTCCCTCCCTTGTATTGCTTCAGTTCCCACCATCCCATTTATTATCCTTCTATTTCTTTCTAAGGCATGATATAATTCTCTGCCCCAATGGATCTGACTGTTCTTCCCTCTCTGAGCCACTTTCATTGAGGGTAAGATTTAAGTATAACTGCTGCCAAACTCTTCCTCCCTTCCATTGTATTGGTCTTCTCCTCCCTCCCCACCATGTACTTCTTTATGAAATATATATTTACCCCATTTTATCTTGTTTCCCATTTCTCTTAGTATTATCCTCTTTTTTACCCCTAGTTTTTAATATATTTTTTACATATCCTATACAATTTACCACTGTACCTTCTAAGTATATTTCTTTTAGTTACTCCAATGATGATAATTTTTAAGAGTTATCAATATCAGCTTTTCATATAGTAATACAAATCATTTGACCTTCTTGAGTCCTTTAATTTGTTTTCTTTCTTAATTCATTTTTTGTGATTCCCTTGAGTTCTGTATCTGGGCATCAAATTTTCCATTATAAGTCTGATCTTTTCTTCAGGAATACTTGGAAATCTTCTATTTTATTAAATGACTCTGCAAGAATATAGTCAATTTCCTAGGTAGTTGATTCTTGGTTATAGACCTGATTCCTTTGTTTTCTGGAATATCATATTCTATGCCTTCCATTCCTTGATGGTAGATGCAGCTAGGTCTTGTGTAATCCTGACTGTGGCTCCATGATATCTGAATTGTTTCTTTTTAGCAGCTTGTAGTATCTTTTCCTTAGTCTGGAAGTTCTTGAGCTTGGCTATAACATTCCTGGGCATTGTCATTTGGGGATTTAATGCAGGTGGTGATCTATAGATACTTTCAATGTCTATATTACTCTGGTTCAAGAATATCAAAGAAGTTTTCTTGGATAATTTCCTGTAGAATAATGTCCAGGCTATTTTTTTGTCATGATTTTCTAGTAATTTGATAATTCCTAAATTGTCTCTTCTAGATCTATTTTTCAAGTCTGTAGTTTTTTCAAAGAGGTGTTTCATATTTTCTACAATTGTTTTATTCTTTTCATTTGATTTTATATTTTATATATTCTTGCTGCCTTCTGAAGTCATTCATTTCTAGTTGTTCAATTAAAATTTTTAGAGACTAAATTTCATTCCTGACTTTTTGATCCACCTTTTCCTTTTGATCTATTTTTCTTTGTAAGTCATTGTTTCTAATCTTTTATTTTCTTTGCCTCATTTTCCAGCTGATCAATTCTGGCTTTTAAGGAAATATTATCTTGTTTTAAATCATGTGCCTGTGTTTCCAGATGATCTATTTTGCTTTTTAAGTTCTTTCCCCAATTTTCTTCAAGTTCTCTTGTTTTTAAATTGTTCTTTTTTAGATATTCCAGAGCCTGAGTCCAATTTGCTAGAGTTTCTGAGTTTTTTCTTGGTGTTCCTTGGTCCTCCTCTGTTCCATTTGTTCTTTGTCCATTACCTGAATAGAAGCTATCAATTGTAATTTCTTTTTTCTTCTTCTGTTGTTTACTCAGATTTTTTCCTTCTTTCCCCCCTTTTATGGGCTATATTATTGCCCCTCTGTTTGCTATGAGTTTGAGCTTTTCTGCCCTGAAGGGGCTTCTTCTCTATTCTGCTGGTAAACTGGATTAGGCAATTAAGCTGACTTGTTGTATTAATGTGCCCTGAGGCCAAAACTTCCTCAGCCGCCAGCAGATGCTGGAGATGAAGGTGAAAGTATGGAGACTGAAAGTAGTTACTCTCAGTCCTCCCCTCTGCTCCTCTTTCGACTAGTTTTTTAGTTGATGCTCTAAGTATACCATCATATCATCTGCTCAGAATAAGAGTTTAGTTTCCTCATTGCTTATTTTAATTCCTTCAATTTCTTTTCTTCCCTTATTGCTAAATTTGCATTTTTAGTACAATATTAAATAATAGGGGTGATAATGGGCATCCTTAATTTACTCCTGATCTTATTGGGAAGAGTTCTAACTTATTGCCATTGAAGATGATACTTGCTGAAGGTTTTAGGTTTATACTACTTATCATTTTAAGGAATTACCCATTCATTTCTATACTTTCTAGTGTTTTTAATAGGAATGGGTGTTGTATTTTGTCAAAGGCTTTTTCTGCATCTATTGAGATAATCATGTGATTTCTGTTGGTATGATTATTGATATGGTCACTTATGTTGATAGTTTTCCTAATATTAAACCAGCCCTGCATTCCTGATGTATATCACACCTGGTCATAGTGAGTGATCCTTGTGATATATTTCTGTATTCTCCTTGCTAGTATCTTATTTAAAATTTTTGCATCTATATTCATTAGTGAAATTTGCCTATAATTTTCTTTCTCTGTTTTTATTCTTCTGGCTTAGGTAACAGTACCATATTAGTTTCATGAAAAGAATTTGATAGGATTCCTTCTCTGCCTATTTTATCAAATAGTTTATATAGCATTAGGATTAATTGTTCTTTAAATGTTTGAAAGAATTAACTTGTGAATCCATCTGGCCCTGATGAATTTTTCTTAGGGAGTTCACTGATGTCTTGCTCAATTTCTTTTTCTGAATGGGATTGTTTAAGTATTCTAGTTTTTCTTTTGCTAATCTGAGCAATTTGTATTTTTGTAAATAGTCATCCTTTTCACTTAGATTGTCATATTATTGGCATATAATTGGGCAAAATAGCTCCTAATGATTGCTTTAATTTTTTTCATTGTTGTTGAGTTCATCCTTTTCATTTTTGATATTGATTATTTGATTTCCTTCTTTATTTTTTTAAATCAGATTAATCAATACTCTACTTTTTTCCATAAAACCAATACCTAGTCTTATTTATTAGTTCAATGGTTCTCTTACTTTCAATTTTATCAATTTCTCCTTTAATTTTTAGGATTTCCAATTCAGTCTTTAAATGAGAATTTTTAATTTGTTCTTTTTCCAATTTTTTAGTTGCATGCCCAATTCATTGATCTGTATTTTCTCTATTTTATTGACATGATCATTTAGAGCTATAAAATTATTGATTTGTTTCCTTTTTGAGATCTTCCAGAATCTGAGGCCATTTCATGTTTCTTTTGGACTTTGCATGTGTTTCCTTTGCTTTCATTGTCCCCTTATGTCTGTACCTTGCTCTTTGTTTCCATCCAAACTCTATAGTTAGGTGCTTTTTTTATGTCTGCTCATTTTACTAGCCTTTTTAAAGGTAGGCTCTGTTCTCCAGAGATTAGGGAACTCTCTTAAACTTTAGTCGTTCCTCAAGGCAACCTTTAGCCTTATTTCTGGGTTTCTGCAAGTTTTAGTTCTTCCAAGATGGTCTGATGGTCTGTGTGATGGGTGCTCTGAGAGCCACCTCCCACTGCTCATTCAATTAACACCTGACTGCTGATAGCTGAAATTCTAGCCTCAGACTTGGGCTTAAGTTTTTGGTCTTACTCAGGGCTTGATTAGTTCAGGCACACAGTAGACTACCCTGGCCTGGGCTCAGCCTTGAGCTTTTGGTAAGAGGATCAGGGGACCCACCTTTGGGTCTAATGACTACCCAAAATTGCTACCTATGTCCTCACCACAAACCCAGACTGGGGCTCCTGGCCTCATATAGATCAAGCTATGTAGCATGGACTACCCTGGGCTGGAATTCTCAACCTCACTCCAGACTTGCTTGGAACTTTAAGGGGTATGCATTTGTTTGGAACGCTATTGGACCATGCAGGTTGGCTTGGGCTCACATTCAGAACCTGGCACAATAGATGTAGGGTAGGGATCAGGGGTGGGGCTTGCTGCTGCCTTGCTCCTTACTCCTTGCTATAGACTCCTGCTCCCCTCTCACCCCAGTGCCCAGTTGTTCTCTGCCTACCTTTCCGGTTGTTCTTGTTTTGAAAGTTGCTTCATTCTGTCTCCTTGTTACTTCTTTCACTACTATAATTGTTTTGTGTTGTTATCTTAAGATTAGTGGGAGAGGATTCACATGGTGGTTTCAAGCTTCTCTGCTTCTGCTCCGCCATCCTGGCTCTGAAACTGAAAATCCATGACAGCTATTTTTAAGTATTAGAAGACCTATCATGTTGAGGAAAGGCTAGATTTTTTTTTGGCTCTTGAGGGCAGAAGCCATAGTTGCAAAGGGGAAAATTTAAGCCAGATGTGGGATAGTTGTGGAAAGAGAAGGGGATGTCCTAGCAGATGAGTCCAAGGTAGAACAGGTTGACAAGGGGGATAGTTGGTTTCCCCTAATTAGAGAGGTTTAGGCAGAGGCTAGCTGGCCAGTTGTAACTTATATTATGGTAGAAATTCCTTTTGTGAATAGATTAATCTAGATGACTGTTGAGATCTGTTTTGCCTCTCAAATTGAGAGAAATATCAGGAGATTCTGTGAGTTTGTGATGCATTTAAAGAGTTTTATCAGTTAGAAAGAGAAATTCCATTTAAAATCACTCTAAACAAAAAAAAAAAACACCTGGGAATCTACTTGCCAAGGCAAATACAGCAATTATATGAACAAAATTACAAAACACTTTTCACACAAATAAAGTCAGGTCTAAATATTTGGAAAAGTATTAATTGGGTAATAATGGGTAAGCCGAACTAATATAATAAAAATGACATTTCTACTTAAATTAATGTATTTATTCAGTGCCATCCCAATAAAACTACCAAATCATTATTTTCTAGAATGAGAAAAAATAATAACAAAATTCATCTGAAAGAACAAAAGGTCAAGAATATCAAAGGAACTAATGAAAAAAAGGAAGGTGGCCTAGCAGTACCAGATCTCAAACTACCATGAAGCAATAATCATCAGAACAATCTGGTACTGGCTAAGAAACAGAATGGAAGATCAATGAAGTAGATTAGATACACAATATATAGGGGTAACCTTAGTAACCTAGTGTTTGATAAACCCAAAGATCCCAGTTTTGCAATAAGAACAACTCACTATTTAACAAAAATTGCTGGGAAAATTGGAAAACAGTATAGCAGAAGCTAGGTATAAATCAATATCTCACACACTATACCAAGATAAGGTCAAAATTAGTATATGATTCAGATATAAAGAGTGATACCATAACTAAATTAGGGAACCACAGAATAGTTTACCTGGCAAATCTTTGGAGAAGGGAAAAATTTATGACTAAACAAGAGATAGAGAGTATTATAAGATATAAAATGAATAACTTTGATTATATCAAATTAAAAGGCTTTTGTAGAAACAAATGAATGTAACCAAGATTAAAGAGAAACAAGAAACTGGGAAAATTTTTTATAACAAATTTCTCTGATAAAGGTCTAATTTCTCAAATTTATAGCAAACTAAGTTAAATTTATAAGAGTGCGAGCCATTACCCAATTGACAAATGGTCAATTTTCAAGCAATTTTCAGATGAAGAAATCAAATCCATCAATAATCATTATTAAAAAATGTTCTAAATCACTCTTAATTAGAGAAATACAAAATAAAACAATGCTGAGGTACCACTTCATACCTATCGGATTGGCCAATATGGCAGTTAAGGAAAGTGGTCAGTGTTGGAGGGAATGTGACAAAATTAGGACATTGGGACATTGATGCATTGTTAATGGAGGCAATTTGGAACTATGCTGAAAGGGCTATAAGACTGTGCATACCCTTTGATCTGGTAAAACTACTACTGGGTCTGTATCCCAAAGAGATAATAAAAAGGGGAGAAGGATATATTTGTACAAGAATGTTTATAGCAGTCCTTTTTTAGTGGCAAAAAATTGGAAATTGATGGAATGTCTATTAACTGAGTAATGGCTGAACAAATTGTGGTACATGTTGTTAATGGGATACTACTGTGCTATAAAAAATGATAAACAAGATGATTTCAGAAAAAGCTGGAAAGATCTGTGGAAACTGATACAGAGTGAAATAAGCAGAACTGGGAAAATATTGCACAGAATAACAGCAATATTGTATGATGGTTATATGTGAAAAATTGGCTGCTTTCAGCAATACAGTGATCTGGGACAATCTGGAAAGAGTTATGATGGGGAATGATATCCTTCTCCAGAGAAAGAACTGTTTGAGTTTTTATTTCTCATCAGTGCATTTATGGTTTTGTCTTGGGGTTTTGATTACGTATATGTTGCTCTTACAACAATGACCAATATGGAAGTATGTTTTGCATGAAAATAAAAATAAAATAAAAACTCTTTTATCAATCCAGACAGTCCTGGCTTTACTGAATATGTCTTTTAGGGACAGGAATCCAGGAAGCAATCCCTGTTTTATTAAATATAAATCTATTAGTCATATCAGAGATTAAGCCAAAATTCCTCAGGTTTACTCTTATAATTACAAAAACCCTTCAGAGAGGTATTTCTTCTTTGTTATAGGATACTGTTCTGCTTTCCTACTTCTGGTAGCAACTGGTATTTCTATACAAAGCATTTTTGTATGATCTGTTCCTTTACATTATTGTGGTCATTATAATGTTTTCTTGGTTCTGCTTACTTCATTTTACTTCAATTCATACAAGTCTTTCTGCTTCTCTTCTTAACCATCATTTCTAACTCTTATAATACCAGTTTGTTTAGCCATCTCCAAAATCATTGGCACTTGCTTTGTTTCCAGGTCTTCATTACCTCAGAATATTTTGATATTTCGGATCATCATTTTTGACCATCTTGGGTTATGTAACCTGGTAGTGCATCAGTTAATCAAAGAAATCAGATAGTTGAGTCATCATTATTTCTGATATATTTCCAAATATTCACAATTCACAATACAAAAATTCACAACAGATGGAAAAATTCACAACCTCCCAACAGTGCATTAGTGGGCCTGTCTTCCTACTCTCAATATTAACTCTAACCATTTTTGTCATCTTTGTCACTTGAATTAGAATGAGTTGTTTTAATTTTTATTTCTTTCATTATTAGCGATTTGGAGCATGTTTTCACCTGGTTGTTAATAGTTTTCAATTTTTCTTTTGAAAACTGACTGTTTGCATCCTTTGGCTACTTATCCACTGAGAAATGGCTCTTGGCATTACTTCTGTCAGTGAGAGAAGCCAATTTGTCGACAATCTATTCAGGGAAATGTCTCACAATTTATATGGGAAAGGGGAATTTATTCAGACCTCAGCTAGAAATCTGCTTATGCCCTGGGGAGTGAGATGGGGAGCCTGGATGATTAGATCCCATTTTGTTTATTTACTAACTCGTTTTTAAATTCACATCTTTGTTCCAAGCATTACTTCTCCTTTTCCTTTTGTCATCACTGAAATATTACATTTCCTTCTTATGAACAGAAGCAAAGTGATTCAGGTTTCACCCAACAATTATCAAAATCTTCTCTGTGTCAGTAAATATCATCATATTCCTTAGGTCTCTAGAAGTTTGCCATGGAATGTGAGAGGTGAGGAAAGCACTCAGAATGTAAGGGTCAGATTTCTAGAAGAAATGAATTTGCCTTTAAGGTATGTTGGCCATCCCCTAGTTCTTTTGTGTGTGCTTTTTGTATATATAGGTTTCTCCAACTATCAGGCTCATATAGGGATGTGCCCTGTAAGAATTATCTGAATTAGGTTTCCATTGCTAGAAACCACTTTCTTTAACCAATTTAATTAATGAAATATTTTCATTAAGTTCTAAACCTCTCATGAAATGAGCAGTATTATAAAGGGATTTTAGATGCAGGGATTATTTAAAATTTGGAATGACCAAACCTCTTCTGCATCATAATTTCTATTCAAATTGTATCTTCTTCCTCCTTCCAAATATCATAGTCTCCTTGTCCTAGATGTTTTTAGTGCTCTGACTTCTAAAAAGTCAAATCTTTTCTGACTAAAGGTTGCTTGTCACTTCTTCTAACAGTAATAAATGTAATAAAATAATAAATGGTCTAGCATCTAGCATGGTTTTGAGAACCAAAGAAGTGATCATACTCCATCTTATTTTCCATAACACACAGGCTCCCAATATGCATTTTGTGTAACTGGTGTCAGTCTCATTTTAAATTTTATTTTAAAGACAAATTTTTCCATTCTTCTTTTAAATTCATTAGGGAAGGCATTAGAAGCCCTGAAACAAGTTCTTTCATACAGTAAAAAACAGACAAACAAAAACCCTACTTTTGTAATGGGAATCTCCTTTCTGGTCCTCTGTTTCCTCATCTGTAAAATGAGGAGGTTATACCAGATGACCTTGAGAGTCTCATCTAGCACTGGATCAAAGATCCTTCCCTACTATTTTATTGCTTTGCAAGTTCAGTTTATTGTATTTGAAGTTTTCCTAAATTGGGAGAACATCTACAGGTCACAGAGGTTTTCAAAAATCTTCTTGGTAACTCAGAAGTTATGATGTAGGTAACTAATCTCAAAATTGACTGGATATTATATAGCCACTATGTTACAAGATAGGCCATATAATGTGTTGAAAACAAACAATTTCCCATAAAGTATGGTACAAATGATAGATGAAGCAATATACCAATACCTAGAGGGACTTTTCAGTCCACAACATTACAAGTCAAAGGTAAGTATATTGGTAGCCTTAGCTCTATGGATGACCTCATCTAGTACCATCAAATACTTATTTCCCTGAAGCTCCAAGTCCAGTGATTGTAAATGCCCCTTAGAAAATCACTCAGCCAGATTTTCTTTGATTATAAAGAACAGCCCTTTAGATAATGATTCACCACAACTCAGACCTGCCACATTTCCCCATCTGTGAGCCCAGTGCACTGGATGCTGTTCCTCCCCATTTATCTTCTCTAATCATGGGATACTTGCTAACTGGATCCCACATTTCCCTACTCACTGCCTAGTTTTATTTTTCTCGTCTTAGAGAAACTTAATATTAGCTGAAGTTGGAATGATAATAATTCCTCAATATATACTAAGGAAAAATAAAGACATTGAGGTTTCATCTAGATGTCAAATTAAATCAGTGGATGAATATACTACTTACAGAAGCGTTGGTATTCTCTAAGAAAGTGTAAGGCTAACAAAGACAAAACTTAATGTGATCATGTTAAAAATAACTTACTAACATCCTAAAGTTAAAATGGTAAAAACATATTTAGAGGAATCAACAACTATGAAATATTCGTCTTAACATACATTTTTTGTACAGTAAAATGGACAACTTAGAAGATATCCAAACAAAAATCCATAAAATGTTAATTAAATTCAGGATTTATCACCCTAGGGCAGCTATAGAAGATTCATACTTTCTCATTAAAGTGGAGGAAGAATATTGATAGATGTTCTCAAAGGATATGATATTGATGAAAATTTTACAAAAATACTTTTAGAACAGAGAAACCTTACTTCACAAGGTTTATATCCACCAGTGGAACTGGTAAATATAACTGATTAGGACTTATCTTTAGTCCTAGTCTATGAAATGAATAATTAGATTTGAAAGGTGATCCATGGGTGACATCCATATTAACACAAGTAATAATATATTGTCAAGAACTGAATAAACAGTGGTTTCATGCATACCTTTTTATTCAACCATATTGATTTATGCCAGAGATTCAAAATCAGCCAATTGCCACCAGTGGTTATAGATAGTTTAGCTTTAAGGAGCCCAGCTTTATTGATAAATTCATATTTGCATTTGAGTGGTAGCAGCTGTTTACAGTGTTCATAGGTTGCAAAAAATTAACATCTTCCAAGTATGTAGAAAGACACTCAGATGACTAGAATTATATATCAGAAACTTGCTATCCTTTATAAACTAAAAGACAATGAATCTCCATAGTATAAATACAAATCTTCCAAATCCTAAAGAATTCAACAAATGAACTGCTGTCAGTCTTATTGCAGATCAGAATGTTATCCACAACTGCTTAGACACTGAATCATAAAAGTATAAGAATATCTGTAAGATATGTCACCCTACTGAGTACACACAAGCTCCAAGCTATCTGGAATGAAAATGCCATCTAAGTGCAGAGACTTAGCAGAAGAAATTAAAGCCCAGAAGGAAGGCACTGATGCCATCCTGTCTCTAACTAGAATTGTTCCAAAGAAGTTTTTGGTGAGGCTTCAGAAAACGAGCTTATATTTCAATTCTCATTCATTTATTTAAAAAAAAATTAAAAACCCATTTCATTTACCTGCACAGTAATCCATAAAACCTAAAGTATAATAAATATCAACAGGATAGTGATTTGCCTTTGAAATGTTTCTCTCTGAAACCTACCAGAAGAGTAGAAAAAATGAAATAACAATGATAAGATTCAATTATAGAGGGTGATCCAAAAGTCTTTGTGCAGGTTTAAGCTTTAATAGTAGCTAAAAATTGCACTAGGACTCCTAGGATGCAATACATAGAGCTTTGGTGTTTGTAAAGACTTTTACATATAGTGCCTCTTTTCATCTTCCAAACACGCCAAAAGATAAATACTAAAGGTGTTGTTATCACTATTTTATATAGTGCAACTCTCAGGGAAATTAAGTTATGTGTCTGTGGTCTTATATTTGATGTCAGAGGCTGATTTGAATCCAACTCCCTAGTGACATCTGATCTAATGTTCTCACTGCTGTACCACTTAATAATAATTTAGATTGAAAAAAAAAAACAGGCAGAAATCTGTTTTTAGGTGAAGAGGAGAATGAGTTTAAGTACCCCCAAAAGAAAATAAAAGTTCCATACCTAAAAATCAGTACTCTTTCAGAAGTGTTATTTCTAAGAGATATTAAGTAAGAGGATTAAGTGAGTCAAGCTATGTCCACTGTAGTCTCCAATTACTATCACTCCTCTTATAAAATTACTTTGTATATATTTTCCATTTACATATATATATATGTATGTATGTATCTCCTTCTTTTCCTCATTTAAATTTAAACTTTTTTAAAACCAGCAATTCTTTTTTTATCTATATATCCCTTTGTGTCCTTTGTACCTAGCATAGTTCCTTGTACTTACTAGATAGCAAATAAATGTCTGTCCAATCAAATCAATTTAGCACGTACATAATAATACTCGATGTTACCACATGGATTGGCTTGTGAATAATTTTCTAGATATATTAGAAAAATGGTTAAAGGTGATTTAAGAAAAAAATTCAGTGGTGGGAGTCAAGTGGCTTCAAGACATAGGAACTGAATATGTGTACTGTTTATTATTATATTGGAAGAGACAGGCTGGACTATAGGAACAAACGATAGGAGGAAGAGAGGCCAAGGACAGGGAGCTCACTTTCTGTTTATATGAAGCTCTTCATTTATACTCCTTGTTAGTGAAGAGTAATGATTACTCTTCTGTTAGAGAGATCCCTAGGGAGCTGAATACTGCTAATGAGGGAGAGGGGCAAGAGAACGAGGCATTTAAATACTTTAGTATTCCTGCTGACTTACTAATGACTAGTATGGTACAGTATTTCTGTCTTGTGAGCATTTGTCCCCATGTGCATGTGCTCATCTGCCCACATGGTATAAAAACATTTACCTTGATGCTGGAGGTAATTATATGCATTCTGGGTACTCAAGTGAGAAAAGTGTCACTAGCATAATCCCAATAGATGGGATCATAATATATAATTCGGTCAGAATGAGATGTGTAAATTAAATCACTTAAACTTCAAGGGTCTTTAAACAATTTTGTGAGAGAGTCTTCACACTAAATTGAGTGAAAATTAGTTTTAGACATTGGCAGCAAGTTTTTCATCAATTCAAACTGAAGCTACAAACAGTAATACATGTTGGGTGTCACACTGAAGGCGAAGTTTCATCTCTTAGGAAAACCTTTTGGGGATGCCAAAGCAATCAGCCTCTTCTTTTCATTGGCATCCATATTATCAAAGAACATTTGACCCTAGCAGTTGTTGATGAGAGGATTATAGAGAAGCATTTCCTTTTTATTTTTTCCTCTTGCAAGGGGTTGCTATTTTCATTGGATGTTTCAACAAGGAATCTCTCTTTTCCTTTTCTCAACTCCAGCAACCTCAATGAAGGAAAAAAGCACAGATGTTAATTAGAAAAAGATAGCTGAGTGGGGAGAAGAGCCATCCTACTGGATGTGAGCATGCATATGTCTATTTAAGTGATTCCTGCTAGCAGTTCATTTTTAGTAGATGCACATAAATATAGGTATCACTTTCTAGATTTCTGAGATCACTGAAGGAAATCCAGAATGGGAGACAGACTTACTTGGTGAGAATCTGGGGAAATAACTATAGTTAAAAACAGTCAGAAATTCAATAAAAACTTCTATTAAACTCTGCTTTAAAAGCAGCACTCTCAAATTAATTAATTAAATAAAATTTCAATTAAAAAAAGCAGCACTCCCTCAGATGTAACCATTCTAAATAATGCCAAATATAGAATTCACTGATTCAAAGAATGCATATCATGTTTTCCCAACTCACCCCAGTGGGGGGAATCTTTGGCACACAAATTATAATGTACAAAATTTTCATATCCAAATGTATTCTTTAGAATGAATATAGCTTTAGAGAATTCACAATTAAAAGAATAACTGCTTTCAACTTAGAGTAAAAGGTAAATGTATGTGCTTTTTGTAATTTGAAATCAAGTTTAGCAAATTACTGTTGGTCATTAAGGATTAGAAAGTTGATGTTTAATGTTTAAATTGAAGATTTAATTGAAGACTACTTTAAAATTTAGAGGCAGCTTTGGTTCAGTGGTTAAGAGCACTGTTTCAGAGTCAAGAAGAACTGAATTCAAATCCAGCCTCAGGCACTTCCTACCTGTGTCACCCTGGTCAAGGCACTTAACCTTTGATTGCCTGACAAAAAGATTGACTGGAGAAGGAAATGGCAAACTATTCCAGTATCATTGCCAACAAAACCCCACAGATAGCTATCATAAATGAGGTAATGAAAGTTGGACGCAAATGGACAGCTGAACAATGACAACAAAACTTTATAATTAATATAAATCCTGTTGTTCTTGTATTGTTCAGGAATGTCAGTGGAATGCAGAAAGTATCAGAGTTCAGACATTGTCCTTTTCTCCCTAAATATGTATTTTAATATTGTAGCTATTGTAGATGTCCCTGCTATCACATTAGTACCATGATGGAAATCTAGGACATGACCTTCCCAGTTTTGTTTTTGCTGTGGGGTGACTAAAGATCCAAGTACAGTGGAAGGGATCACTCGGGATGAGTTAGGAAGTTTCCACCTGATAGATTTTCCCTGGCATATGCACTTCCCTGAGGCAAGGGAAACTTTTGCAAGCTTCAGTGACATCTAAGGTACTAAGGAAGTTGTCTCAATTGCATTTTTGTAATAGTCTTCTAATCAGCCTGACTACCACCACTCTTCAAACCAGTCTCAACACTGCTGTCAAATTGTTACCCTTGAATCACTGGCTAGAATGGGTCAGCCTCCTGCTCAAGAACCTTCAATATTTCCCTCTTGCCTCTGGGATGCAATACATACATGCTGTTTGTCATTTGAACGTCTGTGCAATGTGTCTCTGATCTACTTTTCCAGACTGATTTCACTTTGTTTCACTTTATAGTCTATCTCTTGCCTCTACACAAGCTAGAGCCTATGCCTAAAGTGCCTTCACAACTCTAGTCTTGGAATCAGTAACTTCCTCCAAAGCTTATTTTAAGTATCTGCTCCTTCAAGTGGTCCTTCCTGATTTCTTCTGCTTCTAGAGGCAGCTAGATGGAGCTGCAGAGAGTCTAGAGACCAGGAAGACCTGAGATCAAAATTGGCCCTCAGATATTTACTATGTGCTCCTGGGCAAGTCATTTAAACCCTATTTACTTCATGTTTCAACTGTAAAATGGGGATAAATAAAAGTACCTACCTCAAAGAGTTGTTGTAAGGATTAGATAACATAATATTTGCAAAAACACTAAATGCTTATTAATTTCCTTTTTCCCTTCTTGCCCCTTTCCCACAATATGGTGATACACAAGAGTGGTAGTCTGCAACCTTGAGATGGAAGGTGGAGGTTACAAATATTCAAGAAGCATGTGGTATATGGCCAACTGAGGACTACAATACCCATGAATGGTAACTGATAAGACCACTCTAGAGGGAGCTCTCCATGAATTTTGACACCTTTAACAAAAGGCTAGCTCTCTCTTCCTTCCTTTTGTTTTTGAAGTGGAGACATTATGAGAAAAATCATCTCTTTTGTCATGTTGCAAAGACACCAAAATTACAAAAGGTAATCTCTAAAGAAATGTCTAGCCACTGACAGATTGATATTAATAGAAAGCATGGGCTAACATTTTAAGGCTTCTTCAAAACCCACTGTTATCAAATGATAGAATATACTCCAGAAATAGCTTTGTTTCCATTTCCATTTGGACTTTGTGCTTTGATCCTATACTTCTATCTCTAAACACCTGAGCCTTCACACTAATGATTGCATTCACTGCCCATTAATGTTAATGGACATATTAATGACTCTCATTTCCAAATGGGAACCTAAGGGAGTCAGGGCATGCAAGAAAGAAACCTTCTTACTGACCCTAGCAGACCACTACATAGTTAACATTCCTTACCTGTGACCCACCATCAGTCCCAGTGTATCTAATATTAAGCCACTCACAATGAGAGAGATTACCCACTTGAGGCTCTGATTTCTCTTATTTTTTAAAGTTCATTTGATTGAAATCCATGCTCAACATAAAAGAAATATGGGATTTGGGAATTCTGATGCCTAGTGAATTGCAACATCATGGAAAAATCTGACATAGCTTCCTCTTTTTTCCTTCACCTTTTACTTAGGTTGTCATTTAAGATTAAGTTTAAGGATATATTTTTCTAGTAGCTTTAAGTCTGTATCCAGCATGTTCCCTAATGCTATTCTAGTGAGGCAGGAGTGACTAAGAAACCTTAATTATTTTTTAAACTCTGCATGAGAGTCAAATGCAGCAGTCAAATATAAATAATACTTATATAATGAGAAGGAAAAGTTAATTTCTCTTGCATTAGAACTAGAATACCTAAATCTCTTCCATATCTGATGAACATGACTGGGCTTTGCATAGATTGAGGAGCAGGATAGTGAACTCAATGTCTGCAGTTTACATGTGTGTAATTAGAATCTGTTATCCTAAAAACTATGATTCCCCAGGAAAACTATGATTCCCAGCACCCTACTCACTTCCTGTCGTCACATGCTGACATAGACAGGATATAAATTGGGTGTAGCCCCATCTCTCATTCTCTTTTGTTCCTGTTGTGGCTTTGGTGGAGAGGGAATTTTTGAGCTGATATTTAAAAATTTAATAACATGGTTCTGTTTTGTCAGATAATAAACTTTATAAAAATAATACTTGAAGTATTACACATTAATTTAACTCTTACACATGTCTATAAAAAAGCATACCCAGCTATCAAATACCATATTAAATAATGGAAAAGCCCCACTATCACTTCCTTTTTCTACCAGAGTTCTTCATTTAGACCAGTGATTCCCAAAGTGGGCACTACCACCCCCTGGTGGGTGCTGCAGAGATCCAGGAGAGCAGTGATGGCCACAGGTGCATTTATCTTTCCTATTAATTGCTATTAAAATATTTTAAAATTAATTTCCAGGGGGCTAAGTAATATTTTTTCTGGAAAGGGGGTGGTAGGCCAAAAAAGTTCGAGAACCACTGATTTAGACCTTTTAGGGCTCCAGCAGATTTGTAGGGTATCTATCTATGGAAAGCTTTGACCTATAATTTTATCATTAGGGAGTTACTCATGTTGAAAGTCCTTGCACCATTAGAGATGAAGAACTCATTCATACCTTAGAACCTTAGAGAGTTGTGAAAAAGATGGAGTTATAACCAGGTCACATGACCAGTATGTATCAGAGGAAGCCTTGAACCCAATTCTTCTTGATGCCAAGATGGAATCTCTATCCAGTATGCTGTGCTACCTTCCAATATTATCTTTCAACCTTTTGGAAACTACCTCCATATTTTTAGTATGACTGAATATCTCTCATGACAAAACCCTAAACTTTTCCAGTATAAGAAGAAAGAAAATATCCAGGTAGAATTGTGGGATGGAGACAATTTCTCAGAGAAATACATTTTAATGATAACTCTATTATATTTGTATTGCTGCACTTTACTTTTCCTATCTTAAAAAAAGTAAAAACAAAAAAAACACGTTAAAAAGCTCTGGGCTATATATTCTCTCCTAGCAGAAATCCCATTACTTCTCAGTGCTTCACTCCAAGATTGGAGCATCAGTGACTGCTCTTTTGAGGTGCTCTGCCCTTCATCTAAAAGGGAATGGACTTTTGAAAGGCTTGAAAGCAGTGACATTAATAAGTGAACTCATTAATAAGAAAAAGTACAACCAACTAGTATTAATCAGCTCTCTTAAATCTCTTAGGGCCACTGAATTGCTTGCAGATTTACTTGATGCCCCGTGGAGCTTCTAGTCTTAAGATGGCTTGCCTGTTTGGCATGCTGCTGTTATACAGTATTTTTACAGTTATACTTAGGAACAAAATTAATTGTCACTATAGTTTTTTTTACTATGCATTAAACCAGCTGTCATTTGTGCAAGCCAGTAATAGTTCTCCCAGATTCAGGACCATCTCCCCTATATCCATCAACTTATTGCATAAGGCCCCTTCCACACCTGACAATCGTTTTTCAAAGAAGGAGATAGAGTCTGATGAAATACAAATGAGCACAAACTTTAAAGATTAAATTAGGGTGATGCCTTTTAATTTGAATTGAGAGGGAACCCCATAGCTCTGTTGGAGAGTAGAACAAAAAGAGGCATTAGGAACATAGGCTCATAGATTCTCAGCTTGGCATTTAAAGCCTGCCACAATCTGGCTCCCACCTGCCTTTCCACTCTTATCTTCCCCCTAGTCCCTTTCATACACTATTGCTATCACATTCTAATTGGTTTCCTTGTTGCTAGTCTCTCCTCCTCTTCAATCTGTCCTCCACACAGCAGCCCACATAATCAAAGATTTAAAGCTGGAAAGGGTCTTAAAGATGCCTGAGTCTAACCTTCTCCTTTTATAAGAAGAAACTAAGGCTCAGAAATATTGTGATCTATATAGGCTCATATAGCTGATAACTGATATGGAATTCAAAACTAGGTATTTCAGCTCCAAGTCCAATTTTACCTGCTATGCAACATTATCCTTTCCAAAGGACAGATCTGACCATTTCATCCCCTGACTCCAAAATCTTCAGTGGTTCCCTCCTTTTGGGATAATATACAAAACCCTCAACCTGACATTTAAAACCCTTCACAGTACAACTCCAGTCCATATTATTCCTCTTAATATGCTCTCTGTTCCAGGCAACCTGTCCTCCTGGCTCTTCTCTGTATACATAATTTCATCTTTGTTCCTTTGCAGAGGCTTTACTCATGCCGGGAGTGCCCTGTCACTTTACTTCTTCCTAGTAGCATCCCTAGCTTTCTTGAAAGCAAAGCTCAGACAACACCTCTTAGTAGGGGGGGGGGGCTATCTGGATTCTTCCCATTGCTTATGCCTATATTCTTTGAAATTAGGCTGTATTCCTTTGTACATCCTTTGTATTTAGCTATCTGTGTACATTGGGAGAGGTACCATCAGTGCTATGTTGTAGTTCATTTAGTAGAAGCTTCTTTGAGGCAAAGAGTGTTTTCATTGTTGTCTTTGTATCCACAGAGCTTATGCTTAGTAAGCCCTTCATAGGCATTTTTTTAATTGGACTGAATCTATTAAAAACTGAAGGGAATCTTAGGTATAATCTAGGCTATCCTCCTACTCTATAGGTGAGGAAGTCACAGTCTTAAGAAACTGAATGGCTCTCTAGATGTTCTAATTGGTATTTGAACCAAAGACCTTTGAATTCATACTCCAAGCTCCACCTCTACTTTCACTATGCTATAAAAGTTATAACATTGTTTTTTATGTATTTATCTTTTTCTTTTCATCGCATTTTGAGTTCTGAGCTGTCTCCCTTGCTTCCTATCCCACAATACAGAAGCCAATATTTGATATAAATATACATTTGGAACCATATAATACATACTTCTCTCTACATATATATCAATCACTTCTTTCTCTGAAGGTAGATAGCGTTGTCCTTCTAAGTCCTTTGTATTTGATTTGAATGTTCATATTACTTTGAATAGTGTAGTCAAATATTGCTATCACTGTATACAATGTTCTCTTGGTTCTTCATTTCACTCTTCATTATTTCATGCAAGTCTTTCCATACTTTTCTAAAATCAGCCTGCTTGCATTTCTTATAGCACAGTAGTATTCCATCCCAAACATATACCTCAACTTATTCATCCATTCCCTAATTGATGTGCTTCCCTTAAATTTCCAGCTCTTTGCCCACATAAGAGAGGTACTATCAACGTTTTAGAACATATAGGTTTTCTGGCATTGTCAAATGAACCATTAAAATCACAGAAGTACAAAGTGCTAAAGCCAGAAGTATTTTTACTAATATTCTAGTGTGACATCCTCATTTCACTGATAAGGAGACCAAGACAGAGAAAAGTTAATTTACCTGCCTAAGGTTACACAAGTAGTTAGCAACAGAGATAGGCCATTCAGCTCCAAAGAGACCATGTCTATGTGGTCACTATGGAATCTGTTATGAGGGGTGAATGGTCACTAGGGGCCTTGAGCCAGTAACAAACCTAGCAGGAGGTTGGAGTTGATTGTTATGAGGAGTGAGCAAACTCAGTTGGGAATGAACTTGCTTTAAGTTCAAATCCAAACCCAGAAAGCTGAGTGCCCAGTGAACCTCACTGCTAGGTGCTAGGCTCCTTTAAAAAGTCAGGCAGCCGGCCCAAATTGAATGATAGCAGACCGGCAGGAAGTAGATGTTTGAGCTTTCTGCCCTCAGCAATGGAGTTACATTCAACCTTAACAGTTCAGAATTCCCTCCTTGTTGCCTGTCTTCCTTAGCCTTTGGTGGTAAAGAAATAACCACAGGATTCCCTGGTTGAAGGCTATGGGATTTATTGATAACTGGGGAAGGAACAAGACAAGGTAAGAGGGTTTGGATTTGCTAGTCTGTTGGTATGGTTTGGCTGGCTGAAGCTGGAAAGTTCCCAAGAAGGTCTAGGCAGCCCTCAGTCAGAGTTAAGCGGTTTCTGGTCAAGTGTATGTCTTTTACCATTTCTATACCTCAGATTCTTCTTTGGTAAAATGAGTTACAAGATGTTACTGATGACTGAACCCAATATTCTCCCTTCTCCTTCTGGAAACTCTCTCAATACCAGCATTGGCTGTTCTGTACCGTGTTGTATTGAGCTTGTAGTCACTGAATCCCTTATTGTTTTTCCATTCCACGGAGAACCCAGATTTAATTCCATACCATTGGGAGCATAGGACTTTAATGGAAGGATTTCATTTTAACATCTCTTTAAATATTGCATGGTGCCAAGTGAAAGGAGCAGAACCAGAAGAACATTGTACACAGAGACCAATACACTGTGGTAAAATAGAATGTAATGGACTTCTGTACTAGCAGCAATGCAATGACCCAGGACAATTCTGAGGGATTTATGGAAAAGATGCTACCCACATTCAGAGGAAGAACTACAGGAGAGGAAACATAGGAGAAAAGCAACAGCTTGAACACATGGGTTGATGCGGACATGATTGGTGATGTAGACTCGAAACTACCATACCAATGCAACTATCAATAATATGGAAATAAGTCTTGATTGATGACACATGTTAAAACCAGTAGAAATGCACATTGCCTATGGTGGGGTTTGTGGGGGGGTGAAGGGGAAAGTAAGAACATGAATGATGGAACCATGGAAAATTTTTCTGAAAAATAAAACTAAAAAAAATATTGCATGGATGTATTATCCTTAATACTATATAATTACAAATGGATAAATTTCCTTTAGCTTTAACATATCTTATAAATTAAAACTATTCCTAGTTCATCCTAATGTTCTTGACAGTGGAGATTATTGGTTGTTGGGTTTTTTTTAATCATTATACCTCCAGTGCCTAGCAAAGAGCCTGGAACATAGTAGGAACTTAATGGATTAATGAAGCTTGGTGGATTAATGTTGACAAAAGTTCTTTTACATGAAGAGAAATAATTGAAAGAGGTATTTTTTATACCAGCTCCAACATTAATTAGCTATGCGACCAAGATCTCTCTTTGGGTCTCAGTTTTTCTCATTTGTAAAATGAGAAGTTTGGACTAGCTGATCTTAAGGATCTCTTCCAGCTATAATCAACATCCAAGCTATGAAATTTTTCACTTTCCAAATTTGTTTGAGCTACTTTTTGCCAACCTTGCATCTGTATTTACTTATTTGTGTAGATTTTGGAATTGTTTCTATTAAGTGGAAACAATAGATCAATATGTTTGACTGTTTTAAAATTGCTTGTATCAAGTAACAGGATATCTGATCTGTTGGCCAGGCTCTGTTGGCTCTATCGCAATACATCTTGTAATAGTTATTTTGAAAAAAAATCTTAGTATTCATATTTTTATTTGTATTCAATCCATTCTTTCAGTAGCTTGTATTTGACAGCTAATAGCTGCCCATCTATAACTTGAAGTCTTCAAGCACTCATTGCCCTATCTTCATTGAATTTAAGTGACCTACCCCTGATCATACAGCTAGGAGCAGGATTTGAACTCTGGCTATCATGACTCTAAGTTCAGCACACTAACCACTACAATATGTTGCCTCTGAATGTCTTGGGTATAAACTTAAAATATTATGGTCTATTGTTTTGTTTCTATGGAGATGTTTGGTTGTGATGATATTTGTTGTGATCAGATTTGACCTGGTGAAAACAAAAGATGCTGAGGTGGTACATTTGATATTTTAAAAAAATCAAATCCCTTTCTAAAAAATACTGTCACAACCAATACATCTATATAACCAAAAGGTGTTGAAGTTCTAAACAATGATTTCATTATTGAAGACAATGTTTGGTGTGGTAATACACTAATATTTGTGAAGACAGAATTAACTCTCTTTGTATATTTTAATGTAGTCTATCAGCAATGTAGTCAATCAGTCAAGAACTCAAAATACCCCTACTTAACACTTAAGTGGGAGAGTTCACAAGTCACTTATTGGAGAAAACTCTCACCTTCAAACTGTACTGCCCTGGGTAGTGCTAGGCAAATTGAAAGACTGCAATTGATTTCTGTGAAAAGGGGGAGAGACAGGAAATGACATGGAAAAAAGGGTTATAAAAGAAGAGACCAACATGGTCTGGTCTTTTTCCTTCCTTGGCTTTTGGAGAGACTGGTTCCTTGGAGACTATTCCTTCCTTGGCTTTTGGAGAGATTCTTCCCTTGGATTCTGTGTTGGTGAGCAGAACTGAAGAGACACGCTTTTTCTTGGAGTCATTCTGCATTGGTGGAACTCTGGCTGAAGATACCACTGAGACTTCTGGCTGAGGACTACTAGGAAATCCATGTGGAGATGGGGACTTGGGGAAGCCCCTGCTAGGGGCTCAGCTTGACTTCACCAGAGCACCACTTAGGGCTGGTAGGCTAGGCCAGGCTTTGTCTCCTTCCTATATTTCCCACTTTCACTATTGCTACCTTGTTGTAAATAAAAGCTGCTAACAGTTTTTCTGACTTAAGGGCTAATATTTTATAAGTGGCAACCACAATATCACTTTTATAATCTCATATTGAGTAAAACCTAGTTTTAGGGGCAGCTGGGTAGCTCAGTGGAGTGAGAGTCAGGCCTAGAGACGGGAGGTCCTAGGTTCAAACCCGGCCTCAGCCACTTCCCAGCTGTGTGACCCTGGGCAGGTCACTTGACCCCCATTGCCCACCCTTACCAATCTTCCACCTATGAGACAATACACCAAAGTACAAGGGTTTAAAAAAAAAAACAAAAAAAAACCCTAATTTTAAATCTTGCATATTTCAATGAACCCATAAGCTCACTGATAAGGCTATTCCTGCCAGCGATGGAGATTATAACCCATTGATACCTTCTCATTCTATGGGAATCTCTTCCACATCCTCTAAGCATTCCTTTAGCAAGACTCCCCTTACCATGTTGGAGGCCTGCATATAAATATTTCCTCATTATCTGAATATCATTGCAACACATATACTTGGAGCATGACTGCTAGTTCACGTCTTGAGTTATTCCTTTTATGCCAGAAGCTCTTAGTCTATATACTTCCACTGTGCACCTCTCCATTTGTTTTTTGTGCTATCTGAAATTCTGATTCTACAGATATTTTGATGTTCCATAATTCCCATGAATATAGCATCACTGGAAAAATACCTAAAATTTTTAAAAGAGGTTTATTTTTGAATGGAGAGAAGCATGACTTTGTTGAAAGCATTATGAAAATTACCAAATTTATTTCCTTCTTATTCGGTTTTAGGTCCAGCTCATTGTCTATCTTTAGAGTCTGTTCAAGGTTTGTCTGCTGATAGACTAGCTCATTGGACTGTCCACCAAACTGTATATGTAACCAAAAGGTATTCTTCATTTGTTTGGACTTTTCTGGGCGTACTGTCAGGCTGAGTTCTCTTGAGTAGTTGTACATTGCATTTAAGAGACTGGGATATTCTGGGAAATTTTAGTATTTTGTTTTTTCCCATTGTTATTTTCTTTTACATGATTACAAATTGTATCTATGATTTGTTCTTTGACCCTCTCATTATTTAGGATTTTATTGTTAAGTCTCCATTTAGGTCTGTATATTTTGTTTTTGGTTGTTGAATCAAAGACTATTATTATTGTGTCATGGCATATGCCTTTTAACTCTAATTTCACCAGTAATTTGTGCAGTTTCATATTTTCCCTTTTATCTTCCTATTAGACTCATCCAAAACAGAGGGATATTGAAGGCTCATGTCATTATTGTTTTGCTGTCTGTCTTATAGCTCAGATAAGTTTTTGTTTATAGATGGTAAGGCATTTGGAGAATATAAGTTTATTATGGATATTGGTTTGTTGTTTATATTTTCTTTCAGAAAAATATGGTTTCCTTGCTTATAATGTTTGTTTTTTTTAATGTTTTTGTTTTGTCACCATGATTACAATTTTCTGCTTTTTTTGAATGAACTTTATGCATGGTATATTTTTCCCATCCCTTTAACTTTATTTTGTGTATATTTTTGTTTTTTCATTGTGTTTTTTTAAGCAACAAATTGTAGAGTTTTGTTTTGTTATCTAATTTGTCTCTTTTTCATTTTATTGTGTTTAATCCATTCACATTTAAATTTAGGAATTAAGTTCATATTTTCCTCCATCTGTATCTAATTTGGTGATTTTCTCAAGTTATGATTTTTTTACTTCTCTAGTAAACACAGTACTATGTTCCTTCCATTTACTTCATTTTAATCTTTTTTTTAAGGTGGCCCTGTTTCTACTGTTTCATTCTATTATTCCAACCCTCTCTTCTCCTTCATTATAGTTTTCCCCATAGGATTTTGCTAATTAGTTCCTTTTTATCTCTTGTTTTTACTCGGTTATATGATTCTTTCCTCTCTTTTTTCTTTTCTATCAAGTAGGTTCTCCCTTCCAGTTTTTCAGTTTTACCTATTATTTTTGCTGTGCAGGACTTACATTCTGCTCTCAATTTTCATTTTTCTTTTCAGCTATTCAGATGCAGTTGCAATTTCATGTTTTCATATTCTACAGGGACTTCTTGGTAGGACATCTTCCATTATTTTCTAGTATTTACTCATTAGATGTCTGAAATGATTTACTAGATCTGGAGGCCACATTTCCTGTTATTATTTATGTTTTTCCTATTGATTTGTCTGTTTATGTTTATGTTTTTTTTTTTTACTTTTTTCTTTCTGCAATCTTTGGAAATTTTAGTCTCTCACTTCATCCATTTTCCCCTATTCACTTTCTGACACTATCCTCTCTGTTGGTGGTCTTCCTTTCCTTCCTTCCTTCCTTATATCTTTCCTTCCTTCCTTTTTTCCTTTTTCCCTTTCTTCCTTCCTTCC
>NC_058136.1:48680128-48742989 GCF_016433145.1 Gracilinanus agilis
TCTCACACACACACACACACACACACACACATCCACAGAACAATAATTTTTTAAATAGGTTAAGTTGGAGAGAGAGCTGTTTTTTCTTTGTATTACATAACTGGATCCTAGATTCCATATTTATCTTCTCCTGCCTTAATTTGAGATTGATTTTTATATTGGCCCTACCAAATGTGTGGTCTTTTGTGTATACAGCTAATTCAGAAATAGTAGGTAGCATTCTTTCTTTATTTGGAAATTCAGTCAATCAACATCTACTCTTTGCCTATCCATATCTTTAGTCTCTGATTTCAAGAAACTATCAAACTTATTAAAGAGACAAAATAAACATTTAAATGTAAGAACAGAAAGAGTTTAGTATAGGAAGTAAATAGTTCTGAGATAAGAAAGATGAACAATCTATACTGGAGTATAGTTAGATTAGCTTCATAGAACATAGTTTGATCTTGGATAGGTGGAGAGAAGGAAGGAGGAATTCCAGGTAAGGGGGAATGCCATAAACAAAGGCATAGATACAAGGACAATTATCATTTTTGTAAGGGGCAGTAAGGAGACTATACTGATGGGAGTAGAGGTTGTAATGGGAGGAAAGGAGAGGGAAAGGGCACAGGAGAGGAGAAAAGAGGAAAGGTGGTGGCGGTGGTGGTGGTGGCGGCAGTAATAACAACTGACATTTAGATAGTGATTTAAATTTTGCAAGTCTAATAGAATGCCTTGATACCCAAGCAAAGAATTTTTATAGAGATGGAAAATTACCAAAAGTATAGAGATGCATTCCAGGACAAGAAAACAGAGGAGTTAACAGTATGAAAATCATACCAAATGTTATCTAATATTACATCCATTGGTCCAGAAAACATAAATTCTACATCTGGGAAACTTGGAGTGGAGATTGGTGGATGATTTCATTTTTTTCTCACCCTGAGTTACTTCTGGGATACTGTAGACATGTATTCTTTCACATGTGTATTTCTCATTTTGATAACTAGATCGTTCCATTTAATTCATACAATGTGTAACAATCATTACTGCTGCCAGAATATGAATTCTACATTCTACATGTTCATGAGGTCATAGGATTTAGAGCTAGGAAAACCTCTGAGATCATCTATTCTGATTCTCTGTTTGGAGAAATGAAGAAATTGAAGTTCAGAGGGATTGAGCAGCTCACCCAAAGACCCTAAGTAGTAGAGCCAAGTGTTGAACATGATTCTTTTGACTCTGTGTTCTTTCTAATGAGCCAAAGACCTCATGTTTCAATTAGACATTGAAGTAGAACTTGATATGAACAAGAGATGTGTATATCCTTCATCCACCCAGAGCACAAGCATAGGCAGAGTATACCATCACCTTTATTGGTATGATTTTAGGGATCTTAATGAAGAGCCCATTTCCTCTTGCCCCAAATGCCAGAAATCCCTTTAAGAAGGGATGAAGCCTTTCTTTCTATAACTCAAATTGAATAGTTAAAGAGTACACAGAGTTAAAAATCACATAATGAAAATTTATTGCTAGAAGCTGAGGCAGGGCAGAAAGAATGAGATAGAACTGGTCAGTGAAAAGGGACAGTGCATAGAAGGAGGGAATATATACGGTAACGGGGAGCCTGAGGTATACTAAAAATAATCAAGGTTAGAGTAAATTGTTTTTAAGCTATATCCAAAATCTGCTGCTCTCTCCAGTAACAGAATAACCATTGTTATTCCCATGTTCATCTTCAAGAGTGTCTTCATTGACTGTTATCTTAAATCTTGTGGTTTCTCCTTTAAAAAAAAAACAAACAAACAAACCAAAAACTCTTACCTTCTGTCTTAGGAACCAATACTATATGTTGGTTCCAAGGCAGAAGAGCAGTAAAGGCTAGGCAATGGGGGTTAACTGACTTACCCAGGGTCACACAGTAGGGAGTGTCTGAGATCACATTTGAACTCAGGACCTCCTTTCTCTAGGCCTGGCTCTCAATCTACTGAGCCACTTTGCTGCCCCACCACCAGGGGTTCTTCTATAGCTCTCTGGTTTCAGATTATGTCCATCTGAGACATGTTTATTCCATTTCCTTGTAGAGTGCCTTTGTTTCCAGATTCTCTTAGAAGAAAAGTTCAATCTTTCCCCCAACCAGCAAGCATATTTTTCCAAAGATTAAACTATGAATCATCCACTTGTTAAGAGCCTACTATTTACCAGTGGAGATAAATACAAAGAATGAAGTAATCCCTACTCCTAAAGAACTGTATCTTGAAAGAAGAAATGTATTCTATGAGGCAGATAGGAGAGTGGATGTCCTAGGTATGGAAAATGACTAGTACAATGACATATTTTGGGTAATGGAGTGTTGAACAGGAAGAACAAATAAAACCATTTTGTCTGAATCATGCAGTGTGGGAAAAGATACAATATACCATGAGGCCAAAAAGACATATTGGGGCCAAGTTATAAAAGATTTTATTTGGTGTTTCATAATTAAATCAAAATTTTAAAAGAACTAAATGGAGTGTATATTTGAATCAAGAGACAACCAGGAGCCCCTGGAGTTTGTTGAGTAGGGGAGTGACTGTGCTTTGGTAGTAGTCTGTAGCATGTGCTGGAGTGCGGAGTTATTTGATATTGGGAGGCCAAATGGAAAGCCATGAAAATAATAAAGGTGAGGGGTAATAAGGATATGAGCTGGGGTTATAGTTGCCAAACTTTGGCCGGTGTTTATATACTTGGATTGAGGGAAGATGAGCTGAACTTCCAAGTCAAATAGGCCTAAAGAATGGTGGTGATCTTATGTGTCTGTGAAGCATTTACTATCAGAATATTTGTTTCAGGTCACTTAAAGAATGACAGACAACATCTCTGTCAAGTGTGCATAAAGAGGCTGGAGCATATAACCAGTGAACAATAATTTAAACCAATGGTGTCAAGTTCGATAGAAATGGAGGCCACTAAACTATAGATAAGGATCCATGCCAGTCATATAATGACTTAGAAAACCATACAATGATTTCATTTATGTTTTTTATTTATTTTGTTAAATAGTTCTCAATTACATTTTAATCTGGTTTGAACCTCACTTAGGAGTATTGTGGGTCACATTAATGTCTCTTATTTTTAAGAAATGATTTAAGAGATATCACCAGATAGACAGATAAATAGGAATGGAAGTTGGCCCGTCATATGACAATGAGAGATAACAGAGATAGTTTTGTTTACTTTATTGGTACTCATATCATGTTAAGACAATAGAGGAAGGCTTCTGGCATGTTGGCTGAACCTGCTCTGGAGAACTTATGAGATGACATGGGCAAAAGTTGTACAAGATGAGAAGACCTGGAGGGGCTGTAATCCATTCCAGCAAAGAGAATACTCATACTGATGTGATGAAAGTGGTAAGTCAGCATGGCATTGTACTTAGAGTGCTTGTTAAACTTGGAGCCAGGAAAACCTCAGTTTGAAACTCACCTTAAACACTTCCTAACTATGTGACACTGGGCAAGTCATTTCACTGTTCTCAGACTCAGTTTTCCCAATGTAAAATGAGAATAAGAGTAACAATGACTTCACAGAGTTGTTGGGAGGGTCAAATGAGATATGTGTTTTGGAACCGTAAAACATTACATAAAACCACCTTTAACAATCCTATTATCCTTATAATCATTATTGCCATATATTCTTTTGCAATGAAAATTTGATTAACTATTCATGGTAAGGGAAATAGTTTTCCCACTGAAGCAAAACCAATTGATTTTGGCTTTGTGCTAAAGATCCAATTCAAATGGATCTGGAAAACTTTGTTTTGTCTCATTTTCAATGTGACTCAAATCCTCTCTACTCTTCTCTCCACCCTGTATCCTTCAAGGAGACATTGTCAATTCTCAGGATTGATGTAAATGATTATTCTTAGCAAAACTGTTCTTCCTCTCTAATGTTGTTGTATATCTTGCTCACAATATGCCCTGGGAATAGGAGATGCAGTTTAAAAGTTTAGTCTTTAAATATTTTCTTGCTAGCTGTTAGAGTCAAAGAATGCTAGCAGAGGGGAACTCCCTGTGTATGGGAAAAGAGGGGGACCCACAACTGCCTATAACTGCTAATTGTGAGTCAGACCTATTTGTTTTAAAATGCAAGATATATTTCATCAGTGATGTTTGAGAAAGTGTTTGGTTGGGACAACTGACCTAGGATATGGTAAAAGAAGGATCAGAAAGGATGGCTAGGAATTTCCCAAGATACCAATATTGTTGGGGCCATGCTTCCTTCCTTCAGTGGGGCTCTGCTCTGCCATTCCCTCTCCTTGCAATATTCATTCGAACCATTCCTAGTTATTTGGTTGCCTTCACTTCCTCATCTGACTCCATACTATTTTGGTTCCAATTAAATAATATATCTCTTCTGGCACCTTCCTCCCTCCCTTTGCCTTCCCTTACAGTTTGGGGAGACAGAGGTCATCAGTCAAAGTGGGGAAGATTAAGCCTGAAAATCTGAGACTAGATAATCCTTTCCTGGTGTAACCATATTTGTCTGTAGTAGAGAGCTGGTTGAGGACTATTAGCTTAATCATGGATTACCCTTTGGAGGATAGACACACAGATAGAGAGAGCTTTTATTTATTAATTATATGCTATGCCAGGCACCATGCTAAGTGCTGAGGGTATGAATTCAAGCAAACAGGACAGTCCTTGTTCTTAAGGAGTTTATATTTTAAGGGGTCACTCCCTTCCTTGCTAAAACTGTACCCTGATTAGATTGTCCTCTAGATTCTCCAATCCAATTCAACTTAGCACACTCACAAGAATTTCTAGTTTTAACCTTTGGAGGGAATATGTACTGAAAAATAGCAGAGTAATTGAGTCAGTTCAGAGAATAATAGCATTAATGAGAATCAAGTTCCTACCTCTCAGGAAGTCCTAGGTATTTTCATAATTAGAGCAGTAACCAGTAGATTTTGAATCAGAAGAACATTGCAAATCATCACATTCACTTCACTTGTTTTTCCAGTGGGGAAACTGGAGTTCACAGAGTTACATTATTTATTCCAAGTTGTATAAAATAACACATTTATTAAATGCTTATTATGTGCAAAATCCTATATTAAGCACTGGGAATATAATTAGAAAAGTCAGACAATGTAGGCTTTCAAGGTGCTCACATTCTAATGGGAGAGAACAGAAAATACATATGGGAAGTTTCAACAAGTCAGATAGAAAAGTCTCTGGATGCTTAAAGTGCCATTTTCTACTGATGAAATGCTTTCAGTTCCCATGGTTGAACCATTTGACAGTGCCAAGTACTTCAGTGATAACTTTTTTTCCTGAATCTTCAGTAGATATGGGTTGTAACTCCTATAGGAGCAGCTGCTAGGGGTTGCTTCCCAGAATGATGGCTGAGTGTACTGGACTGGAAGCATTACTATTGTATAGCCTCTCAGGTTCAGTGTCTGAGAAAATGTGTCAGTCAAGATGGTGGGAATGCAACATCTCACACCCTATACCAAGATAAATTCAGAATGGGTAAATTACTTAAATATAAAGAAGGAAACTATAAGTAAATTAGGTGAACATAGAATAGTATACCTGTCAGATCTATGGGAAAAGAAAGAATTTAAGACCAAGCAGGAGAGAGAGAGAATATTACAAAATGTAAAATGAATAATTTTGATTACATTGAATTAGAAATTTTTTGTATAAACAAAACCAATGCAACCAAAATTAGAAGGGAAGCAATAAATTGGGGAAAAAATCTTCATAACATACATTTCTGATGGTCTAAGTTCTCTAATTTATAAGGAGCTAAATCAATTGTACAAAAAATCAAGCCATTCCTCAACTGATAAATGGGCAAGGGACATGAATAAGCAATTTTCAGATAAAGAAATTAAAACTGTCAATAAGCACATGAAAAAGTGTTCTAAATCTCTCCTAATTAGAGAAATGGAAATCAAAACAACTCTGAGGTACCACCTCACACCTAGCAGGTTGGCTAATATGACAGAAAAGGAAAGTAATAAATGTTGGAGTGGATGTGGCAAAATTGGGACACTAATGCATTGCTGGTGGAGTTGTGAATTGATCCAATGATTCTGGAAGGCAATTTGAAACTATGCCCAAAGGGCTTTAAATGACTGCCTACCCTTTGATCCAGCCATACCACTGCTGGGTTTGTACCGCAAAGAGATAACAGGGGAAAATACATGTACAAAAATATTTATAGTTGCACTCTTTGTGGTGGCAAAAAACTGGAAAATGAGGGGATGTCTATTGATTGGGGAATGGCTGAACAAGTTGTGGTATCTGTTGGTGATGGAATACTATTGTGCTAAAAGGAATAATGAAATAGAGGAATTCCATGTGAACTGGAATGATCTCCAAGAATTGATGCAGAGAGAAAGGAGAAGAACCAGGAGAACATTGTACATAGAGACTGACACAGTGTGGCACAATCAAATGTAATGGACTTCTCTACTAGCAGCAATGCAATGATCCAGGACAGTTCTGAGGGACTTATGAGAAAGAACACTATCCACATCCAGAGAAAGAACTGTGGGAATAGAAACCCAGAAGAAAAACATATAATTGATCACATGGTTCAATGGGGATATGATTGGGGATGTAGACTTTAAATGATCACTCTATTGCAAATATTAACATGGAAATAGGTCTTGATCAATGACACATGTAAAACCCAGTGGAATTGCTCATTGGCTGTGGGAGGGGGATGGGAGAGGGGAGGGAGGAAATGTGAATCATGTGACAATGGAAAAATATTCTGAGTTAATTGATTAAATAAATAAATTTACAAAACGATGGTGGGAATGGTTCAAATTGCCTGGCACATGTTGGTTCCTTTCTCTCCCTCTGAGTACCTTTCTGCTTTAGCTAGGCTAGCTTGTGTACTCAGGGTGCTAGTTACAGTTACTGGGGTTGACTGGCCCCTTTTCCACAGGAGTTGCTTCCCAGACCAATTAACTGTAATGTATGGCCTGGAAACAGGACCAGTGACCTTGAAGGGGTGCCACTTGCAGAGCTATTGAGTCAATCTGCCTGTTGGTAGCAGTCGGTCAGTTGGTGGTAATGAAGAAGGTGGTCCCTTTTCCCATAATTATTTCTCTTCTCAATAATGGTGATGAGGCTGGTGGTTTGGGGGGACTGATATTCTCAAGACCTTTGGTTTCAGGGTCCTAGGCTGTCTCAAATATGTGGGAAGCCAATAAGAGAATAGATAAAAATCTGAGACTCCTCTTTTGACCCCTTTTGTGATCCTTGTGATTTCTTGTTAAAAAGTATTGTGGCCTTATTGAAAACCTTTAAGTTCCTAGCAAATTTGAATTTAAAGGGTCAACACTGTTCCCCTTTGCCCAGGAATGCAGCTATAGCCAAGGCCAAAACTTTAGCAGGGGCAATTCAACCCTGAGAAAAATATTCCCTGACTTGGCTTTCTGATAAGAACCTAGTCAAAATTCAGCCTTGGCCTTGGTCTATTCTGAAGCCAATGTTTTGTGTTTTCATGTGACATAATTTGTAACTTCTGTGCATCTACAAAGTTTTGGGGGGGTTCTTTGGTGTGAAATGAGTCTTGAAATATATATATGTAATAAACTCCATGCTCCTGGAGCCAGAGCTGGAAGCATGAGGTAAAAAATCTCCTGTCTATTATTTCCTTATCAACTAAACTGTCCTTATCAGATTATCAGAGATGATAAAGAGATCTGGACACACATAGTCCCAGAGTAGATAGGGGTCAAAATGGTAGTGGTGCTTTGACTTCCCTGGCACAAGCCACTTCCTTTCTCTCCTTCAGGGTATCTTTGCTGCTTTAGCTAAGCTGTTTTGCTGGCCTTTTGAGTGACAGTGAGTAGTAATTGACAATTCTGATATAATCCAAGGTTTTTTTGATGCCAAATCTCTCTCAGTTCAAAGCTAGTGATGTTTTCACTGTAGAGAAATAGGAAGTCTGTTCAAACAATGAGAGTGGTAAGTTTTAAAAGGAGAGCAGATTGAATATGAGCTGAGGTAAGTACTCGGAGACTAGTTATATTGCTAAGTAAATGTCCCCTGTTCTCTGTCCTAGTTGCCCTGACCCCCCCACCCCCATGCATGCATACCCGCAATAATGCCCTTATTAAGAATCCTGATGAAAAAGACTAGTATGGTATAACATAGCTCCTGAGCAAGTCTCTAAGCTCTCTGCATGGGGAAAAAAAGTGTGCCCAAGGGTGAAAGAGGAAGGTGGAAAGGTCACCAAAAGGACTTATGGTGTGGGGCAGGAATGATAACTTCCTGACTAGGAGGAAAATTCTCGAATAGTAGCCAAATTTGAATTGTGAAGAGAATAACAAAAGGGAAAGGGGAAAGAGAAAGGGAAGGGAACAACTCTGCTGGGTGTCCTTTGAAGAAAGTCTAAAAGGAGATGTAATGTGAGACAGGCAGTTGCTTTGGCAGGGGAGGCAATCATGTCAATAAGAAGTTGGAGACACAATTCATGGAAGATGAAATGTAATGCAGAAAGTTTACTCACAGATAATTGAAAAATGATTGTGGATTCAAACTTGGGCACTGACCTACACCCAAAAGAAAGCTCAGTCAAATTAAATGTTGCTTAGAATAGCTGGTACTAAAAAGAAGGGAGAACAAAACCCAATCCATCTGTGCGCTTTTGTTATGTAGACTGTCATATGCAATGGGAGAGCTGTCTTTAAGGCTTGTGAGAAGATCAAACGTTAACCAGGCAATCCAGCTGCTCCTGAATGCTCACAGCAGTGTATTAATCTTGTGATTGTAGAAAATAGGATACTTGAAGCCTGCCCATTATTTGTGTAAGCCTTTTTTTCTATTTAACTGCAGAAAAACATACTTGCTTTATCTGTGATAAACATGAAGAAAAGTGAAAAGGAAAAACAACATAGCATTTTCCATCAGCAGAACATGAGCATTTGTGAGACATGTAATTTATATTTTAGGTTAAAAAATTTCCAGTTAATTGGCATCTGTAAATAGAAGTTTTTATATATATTTTATATCCATCAATGAAAATGAAATATTCAATGAATTCTCTTTGTCAGAAGTTGAGTTAGTACTTTGAAATCCTTCCAAATATTTTCTTCCTTCCTCTTTTCTCTCCTCCTACCCAATTCTCTTCCTTTCTTCTCCTCCCTTTTCTTCTCTATTCCCACATTTCCTCTTTCTCTTATCTTCCCTTTATCTTTTTCCTTCCCTTCTCCCTTCCTTTCTCTTCTTTTTTCTATTCCCTTCTCTTCTCCTACCTCTTCATGCTAGACTTCATTGACAATTTCAGTCAAAATTCTGAACAACTGATTAGATTGGTTCTTTTGTAAAGATGACCACCTTAAGCACATTGTATACTATTTGGGAATATGACCCATTGTTTAACAGTTGATAATTATGGATGCTATGGACAAATAATAGCTAAAACCCATTTGAGAAATATCCAAAGGGAAATACAATAGAGAGACACATGGATTTGTATGAGGAGGATATAACACATTCTAAACAAAGAATTACAAAAAAGAAGCATCTTAAAAGATCTTTTTCCAGACATGCATAATAGAAACGAAGATCATAAGAGTGGAAGATGCCAATTGTGGTACACAGCCTGACTGGCAGCCTGCCTACCCCATTGATTTTTGTGATGTCAGTAGATTTCAAGAAAAGTCCCTAATCAGTAAATTACATGTTCCTCCTATGCTGAACTTCTGGGAGGACAGAATCAAGAATTTGATGGTCCTCATTGAATGGCAATCTTTACCACTGGAAGGAATATCCATTCTACTGAGGTTGAAGATTCATTGACATATTGGAGTACATTTATTTTATAGATTACTATGGCCAAATAATTTATGACCTATAATTCATCTACTAGTGACAAACCACTTGGAACTTACCTAAGTTAGTGCTTAGGAAGCAAACATTGTTGTCAGAACTATAAGCTTTTTTTAATGTATCCCAGAGTTTGTGATCTGCTGATGTAGCCTTCAAGAGCCCAGGGTCCCCTCCATGCTAGCCACTTTGTGAAAGTCAGAAAAAAAGATGAATCAGTCATTTTGGTTTATTTTAAATCAATTTGGTGCATACTACCACCTAGGAAATGTATAATTTAAAAAGGAAATGGTTTGTTCATTCTTTTAAGGGATAAAATGATAGCTAGCATAAATAGCACTTTAAGCTGTGAAATAATAGAAGACCTAGAGGAAGGACCCCAGCACACTGGGAAGTCCCCCCCTTCAGATGATTTATTGGAGGACTTGAAAAAATGTTACATAACACAGTATTGAACTATTCTGATAGGTGTGAATACTACTGGAATGCTTACCCATATTAATGAAATTAAAGATGCTTAGAGGAGTGAAGTCATTTGTGAACCATAAAGAAAGAACTTTAACTGAATGGGAGAAGGCCATAAAGGGAAGGTAATAATAATGATAAAGAAGAAGAAGAAGAAGGAGAAGAAGGAGAAGAGAGAAGAGAGAAGGAGAAGAGAGAAGAAGAAGGAGGAGGAGGAGGAGGAGGAGAAAACTTTAATGAAAGATACTTTGAAATGTATAGGCAAAAACAGAGAAGTTCAGAACACCTTTGGAGCTAACATGTTGAATTTATTATATACTTAAAAATAAGCTGTGAGTAATAGATATTCACAGTTTCAGGTTTTAAAAAAATTCAGGCTTCCTGGGCTCATAATATGGCTTTTGGGTATATAAACTCCACCCTAGTACACACAGCTGAAAAGTGAAAATTTTGTCACTTCTTTTTCTTCCATGCAGTGTTCATTCAGCTGATTTTTTTTAATCTGGACACCTTATTTAAAATGAAATTTTAGTAAAGATGGTTGGTTCTTTCAAGTAAAGTCAGTAAATATTAAGGACTTTTTATGTGCCCAGCTACTATGCTAAGTACTGGGGATACAAAGAAAGGCCACCCCCCGCAAACAACAACAACAACAACAAGAAAAGTCCTTGCTGTCAGTGAGTTCACAGTCCAATTTGATGATATACAATGCAAACAACTATGTATAAAAAAGATAAAGGTAAGACAAATTGGAGGAAATCTCAAATGGAAAGGGATTGGGAAAAGCTTCTTGCAGAAGGTAGGATTTTAGTTGGGATCTGAAGGACATCAGGGATGCCAGGTATGGGGGACAGCCAGTGAAAATTACTGGAGTTAGGAGGTAGCATGTCCTATGCAAAGAACAGAAATGAGGCCTGTGTCTTGGATTACAGGGTATGTAGAAGGGAGGTAAGGTCTAAGAAGACTGGAAAGATAGGAAGTGGCCGTATAATAAGAGCTTTGAAGGTCAAACAGAGAATTTTATATCTGATCTGGAAGTAATAGGGAGTTACTGGGTTTTTTGAATAGTGGATATGACATGGTCAGACCTATACCCTAGGAAGATCAACGTGACAGTTGCTTGGAGAATAGACTAGAAATGTCATGGGAGAGCTGGAGAGAAAACCTGGACCAGGAAGGACTGCTTTCTCAAGAATGAAAGGCTCCAATGCTATGTTAAAAATAGAGAAATGTATTAAGTTGAATGCAAGTTGAATTATTGAATTGAATGGCCAAGAGGAAGGTGCAGGTGGAATACTGTCTCCTAGAGGAGATGGGGTCTGGGATATTTAGACCCTTTAGACAATAGGGATTGACATGGGCATTGTGCAGAGATGGCAGGGACCCTGTACCCCTTAACTCAGGCAGGCTGTGAATAGAGAAATTCCCTTCCCCCTTCCAGTCCTTGTGACTCCTGAAGCAAAGACCATTATCCTTGGGATAGACAAAGAGATACACCTTCCAGCCACACCTTGATAGCCTAAGCCTAGAGGATCTCATGCAGACCCCCCACCCACCAATTGCCTGAGTGCAAGAAGTCATGTCCACACTACTGTAAAGAATATAAAAACCCCTAAACTGGAGCACTCAGGGAGCAGCTCCCATAGTTGCTCTACTCATGCTGCCATGCTATGTCTTGGTGGGAGGGGAGAACCCCCCCAGGGTTGTTCCACTCATGCTGTCTTGCTGGCCATTAATCCTATCTTACTAATAAATCTTTCTTTTTACTTTTAAGCTAAGTTTGGAGTCCTCTCATTCTTGAGAAAGGTTTACTTCCTGAACCCAGGGGTTCACCATTTGCACCCCCATAACAGGATTACATGACCAGAGATGAGTTGATGGGGTGATGTTACTACATAACCAAGGATAGGGTCATGGAGTGATGTGTTGTGCCTCGAAGACTGAAGGAGGAGGGTGTGACCTGTACAGAGGTACAAATAGATGCTTATCAGAAGCAAACTAGGAGGTGTATGTCTGTGTTCATCAGAAAGTTGGGAGGGGTCAAGGGAAGTACCTCTCCCAGAAACCCTTTGTATATTGGCTTCTGTCCCTGGGGGTCACCTTTCCTCAGCCCTGCAGGAATGCAAAGGAAAAAGAAATTCCTTGTTGTACTTCTATACCCTTGGGGTTTGGGGGTATCTAGGGAAAGCCCATATACCCATATCAGAAAGGGGAGATACTTGAAGATAGTAGATGAACTAGCAGGCTATTACAATAGTCCAGGAGTGAGGTGATGGGGGACTACCTGCATGGGGTGATGACAGTGTCAGGAGAGAATGGGATAAATACATACATACATACATACATACATATATATACATATATATACATACATATATACATATATATATATGATGTTACAAAGGTAGAATCCATATGACTGGGCAAATATGGGGATATGGGGATAAGAATGAGTCATTGAGAATGACACCAAGGCTGTGAGCCTGGATGACTAGGGAGATATTGGTGCCCTTAATAGTAATAGGGTTGTTAAGAACAGGAGAAAATTTGGGGAGGAAGGTAAAGAGTTGTTTTAAACCTGTGTTTGAGATGCCTATGTGACATTTAATCCAAATTGTCAGATAGTTGGAGACGTGATACCTGAGTTCAGGAGAGAGGTTAAGTCTCCGTAAATTGATCTGAGAATTGTCTGTATCATTGAAACCATGGAAGCTGAGGAGATCATATAGAGGTAAGTGAGAAGAGAACCCAGGGTAGAGCTATTGAGTATACCCATGGTTGGAAGTCACAGCTTAAATGGATGAATGAATCTAGTTTTGATGTAATATAAAAGGCACCATTGTAATTATTATGGTCACTGTGACTGCTTATGCAAAGACATGAATGAAAAGGTAGAGACAGTGGTTAGCTAGGTAATTCATAGAGCAAATACTACTAGTTGAAAGAAAACATTTTTCCTTTAATCTGAATCGCATATATTGTTCATTCACAAGCAAGGCTCCAATATAATTACCCATTTTGTGTTTTACTTGCAAAGTGCTACTGTTTATTTTATGTACCTTGAGTATTTGTTACCAGTGTTATATGTGTGTGTGTGTGTGTGTGTGTGTGGATACCTTTCTTTCATTCCCAGTAGATACTTAAACTATGTTTCAGCTGGTGTATGTCATCACTACTTTTGAAACAATAACAGAACCTGAGTTGCTAAGCCTCCAGGCCATTAGTTTTACCTAGTTTCCATCAATAGTTCAGCCATCCATCCTGTTCTCATTAAAATGAAAACATATCAAGGGGGAATTGCTGCAAACAAATTTAGCCATTCTCATTCAAGTTGATTGTCTCATGGAGATCTGAATGAAAACAATCTACCCCCACTATTTGTATGGCTTGTTTCATTGGAGTGAATTGGAGGGCAGGTGTTAAAGCTGCTCAGTTGTTCCCACCACAAAGGGCAGATGCTTTCATATTCCTTCATTATTGTTTCCTTTACTCTTTCAGGATTTTTTCCAAAAAGAAGATTAGGTGGCCTAAGTGAGCTATCAGAAAGGCCAGCAGCCTTTTGTTCTTTGATCTATCCTAATCAAATTCCATGTCATAATCACTTCAATCAGTACCTTAAATGCATTACAGCAAACAAGATAGTATAATATTTTCACAAATTTAGCACTGAAAATGACCTCAAGAAGGCAGCTAGTGCATTTTTTAAAAATTGCATGATTAGGAAACTGAGGCTGAAGTCAGTTAAATGAATCATCTAAGGTTCCACAGTAAGTAGAAGGATTGGGGCGCAAATCCAGGTCTTCTGCCTCCAAATCTAGCCCTCATTTTCATGATATATGTATAGTTAAGGAAATATTTGGTAAAAAACTCAAAAACAAATCATCTTAAACCTGACTTTTTATAAGGATTACTTATCTCAAAGTGGCAAAAAATAAGTGATCTGGCCTATATTTTTTATTTTATTTTAACAAAAATTATATTGGCAACTTAAAAGAAGGGCCCTTAAAACTAAAGGTGAATGGATCAGTTTACTTTAGTATTCTTTACTACCCTTTGGAAATTCTAGCAATGATCTGAAGATTTTCACTCATGAGACTGATATCTCCAAACTTTAGCCATATCACTGTCTTCACAGAATAACTAGTCGGAAGAACATCTTTTCAGATAGCCTTGTGGAAACGATAATAGGAAAATGAGGGGACCAAATCCCAAAAATTCCATTCCATTTTTAAAGTTTTAATTGTAGTGACATCTAAATGGTTCAGTGAAAAAAGCCTGGAGTTGGGAAGACCCGAGTTAAAATTCGACCTGAAACACTAGCTGTGTTACCTTGGGCAAGTCTCTTAAATGGTTTGCCAGTTTGCCTTATTTTCCTCCTTTGTAAAATGGACATAAAATATCAATAATATGGAAATGAGTCTTGATCAATGACACATGTAAAACCCAGTGGAATTATGTGTTGGCTACAGGAGAGGGGTGGGAGGAGTGGAGGGAAAGAACATGAATCATGTCACCATGGAAATTTTTTCTTAATTAAATAAAATTTAAAATATACATATAACAAAAGATAAGGAAGACTTGAAAAAATAAAATAAAATGGGCATAACAATAGCACCTGTTCCTCAGGGTTGTTGTAAGGATTAAATAGGATAATAATTGTAAAATACTTAATACAGTGCCTGGCTATTATTATTAGTTTTAAAACTTTACTAAGATATTAGAAACATCCTTTTTCCTATCCCTACCACTTATGTTTGATGTCTCTTAAGTACTCTGATATATCTGAAATCTTAAGAATTTGGAAATTCCCTCAAACTTTGCAGAATGCAACTCATCCATCCATCCCTGACTATCCTATAGAACTCTTTTCTGAATCTTCCCATGAGCTTATTGTGGAGAGTGTACCTAATGAGTTGGAGGTCTTCTTTAATTTCTTTAACATTTTTAATTAAATTAATTGTTTTAAGTTCACATGCATCTCTCTCTCTCTCTCTCTCTCTCTCTCTCTCTCTCTCTGTGTGTGTGTGTGTGTGTGTATGTGTGTGTGTGTGTCTCTCTGACTCTGTCTCTGTCTCTCTCAGTCACCTTCCCAATTAAATCTTCTTGGAAAAAAAATTAGAAAATGAAATCCTTGTAACAAATATTCCTAGTCAAGGAAAACAAATTCGGATAAAGGCCATGTCCAGAAATGTGCCTCATTTTGCCTATTTAGGTGATTAGTCAGGACATAGGTAACATTCCTTATCATTATCCCTCTGAATTCACAGTCAGAGCTCTTAAGTCTAAGTTAGTTGTGTTTACAATATGGTTACTGTATAAATTGTTCTTCTGATTCTACTTTCTGCATTATTCCCACATTTCTCTGAAGTTGTCCCCCTTCATCATTTTTGATGGCCGAATAGTATTCTGTTGCATTCATAATCTATAATTTATTCAACCATTTACCAAATGATAGACATTATTTAAGTTTCCAGTTCTTTGCTACCACAGAGCGATGTACTACAAATTTTTCTTTGCTCTTTCCTAATATCAGGCTGGTATCAGAGAAGCTTCCCAATTGTCTAGCTGTCACCTATCAAGATCTCATGACTAGCATATCTTTTCTAACATTTATATTCTTTCTTGGTGACATCTTTTGCTCCTGTCCTTCTTAGTGGTTCCTCACTGGTTATGTTCCAATAGGTTCACACCCACCATGTATATTTCCATTGCATCCTGTGTGATATAGGATGTATCCATTTCTGAAGCAGCAAGTCAGCCTGAAGGAGAGAGGAGGCAACATATGCTAGGAAAGCCAAACTACTACCTCTACTTTAACTACCATCTCCTCTCATACTCTGGAGGAGACAGCCCAGGACCCTGAACTCAAGAACTTTGGGAATAGCCATGCTTCCAGCCCAATGCCCTCAGCCATCTTCCTAAGAAGCAACCCCTGAAGAGATGCTGCTTGGCAAATACGTCTGTAGGTGATGCAGAAACAGTTACTAAAGACAGAGGAAAGGGAGTTCATGCCACCAAAACCCTAGGCACTACCAAATGATTCAACACAAGAATCTATCATTTTATCAGTGAAAATTACATTAAAGAAGGGACAATACTCTTTGCTTTATCACTCCACCCCGAAAACCATATGATCTTTCCATCTGACTTATAGCTGAAACCTTCCATTTGTGTTGTTTCCCCCATTAAAATGGGAACTCCTTGGGAGCAAGGGCTGTCTGACTTTTCTGTTCATATTCCCAATGCTTAGAATATAGCAAACACTTAATATTTAATTTATTTTTTCATTCATTGTTAAAAATAATATTGATTTAGATGGATATATTCAAAATATTTAATAGTTTATTTAAAGCCATACTGGTAATTAAGAAGGCCATGTGCCTGCTAAGATCTAATTCAAATGCCCTGCCATTACCTCTGCCCACCTGGCTTGTTCCACAGGAAAGAGCGTGTCTCAGTCAAGTTCTGAGACTTTATACCTTTGTCTACATAATCACAGTTCCTGCCCACATGTATTACACAAGAGGAATCATGGGAAATGTAGTTCTCAAGTCCCCTAAGCGTCCACAGGAAGTTTATATCATGGATCTTGATATTAAGACCAAGGACCCCAAAGAATCCCAAATTCCAATAACACACATTCATCTTGTCTTCCCCGATTAAATGTAAACTCCTTGAGAGCAAAAACTATTTCAGTTTTGTCTTTACATCCCTTGCCACCCACCACCAGCACCAAGAATTTGCCCACTGTGTAGTAGATGCTTAATAAATGCTTGTTTATTGAATTAACACTTGTTTATCAAACTCAGAAAATTTGAAATGCTTATATATCAATATTGCTAATGTTATCAGTAAATGATAGACTACCTCTAAGCTCTAAGGCAGAAGAGGGTTAAGGGCTGGGCAATGGGGATTAAGTGACTTGCCTAAGGTCATACAGCTAGGATGTGTCTGAGGCTATATTTGAATATTTTATTTTATATTTTTATATTTATATTATTTTATATTTTATATCCAGAACCTCCCATCTCTAGATCTAGCTTTCAATCCACTGAGCCACCTAGCTGCCTCCTCAGCCCACCCCATGCTCCTTTAATATCCTCAAGTTGTCAAAAGACAATCAAGAAGACTTGGTAGGATGTTAGGCGTTCGACTTTGGACAAATTAATGGGAATACTTGGTTAAGAATTACACTGGACAGATGGACATGGATGCATTATGCTCTGTATTACCTGAAGCAATACCCTTTCCATGAATTCCCAAATTGGCTAGAGTATTGCTCAAGTATTTTGCTCATATGAGAATGTGTGAATATTAGTAAGCTCCATGATTGTTTTCAATGTTGGAACCTCCCAGTGTGGGAATGCCCTCCATTAACATCTACTGTGACTTTAGTAGATAAATCCTAAAGTATTTCCAAGGCACACAGAGATAAAGTGATTAACACAAGGTCACTCAGCTGTTAAGTGTGTGAAGTAGGACTTGAACCTATACTTTCCTGATTTCATGCCCAATACTCTGTCCTTTAGCCATGCTTCTGACCTGCTAAATTACTTTAAATTGGTCTAGTACAGTGATGAAACTTTATGAACTTCCTGCCTCATTTCAGGAGGCTTTCCAGCAACCAGAAACCAGTTCCTAACTTCACACTACAATGTGTAGCCATTCGTCTTTCTCAGAGCATCCAACTGTACCCAGGGGTTTTCAGCTCAGTGAATGGAGGGAGCAGCTTGTTACTGCCATCTTAAGGGAAAAAAGGGAAAGCCATCAAATCCCCTGCCTATGCCCTGTTGATTTAACTCCAGATGGCTTTTGTGGTCAGGTTTCTAAATGGGAGACCCAGATGTGGTAAATGACTAAAGCTTTGGTGCTTTGTTCTGAAATAGTATTAGGCTACCTCCTGCTCCAAGCCTTTTTGGAACTTGCTTTGTTTAAATGGTGCCTTGCTGATTCCCAGGTAATGTAGAGATTCACCACAGCATCAAGGCTGATTGGTTTTTATAGCAGTGACTCTGTTGCCTCTCTGGTAATCCTCGGGGCATGGGGGGTTAGTTAGTTGCAGGTGGGAATGAGTGATGAGTTAGACAAAGTCAATCCCCCATTTGCTGGCTCTTGACTGTGTTTAGCAACTTTGCAATTTTCTGGATGGCCTACCTTAGAGGTGTCTTGATTTGGAGATTGACAATGGTATCTGTCAAATTAAACATTTCTCAGCATTGCAGGCTGACATATGCGTCCCAGTGTGTGAAGGGCAGACTCTGGCTGTCTCTCTTTTTATGCTTTTCTTTCAAGATACAAAATCCTGAAAGAGACACATTTTGCAGGAGGGGCTTGAACCCTGAGATACTACCTGACCCCACCTGGAGTCAAGTGTTTAGGGCCTTAGAACAGTACTTCATTTTTGCCATTGGTTCAGTATTTCCTCTGGTCCATGACTTGGTGTTACAAAATGAAATGTTGCTGAAAATGTTAGCTGAATAGGCAGCTAAAATTCCCTTGTCATTCTGGCTGTTAATATCAGATATGACGATGTTGCCAGGATTCCCAGACTGGTAAAGCCAGAGCTACAGCCCTCCAAAAGCACCCCCCGCTGGACAAATAATTCTCGAATCATTATCCTACGATAATTTTTCCCCATGTCACAGGCCAGACCTGATTCAGGCTGGTGTGGGACTTCAAATTGAGATTTAGTATGAAATGGGACACTCATACCACCATGCAGAACGAACAAAAGGAAGTTCACTTAGCTACAGAGTGGAAAGAATAAATAGCAAGAGGCAGCAGAACATAATGGATGAGGGCCAACCTTAGAGTCAGGAAGACCTGGATTCAAATCCTGCTTCCAGCACACACTGGATATGTGACTCTGGGCAAATCACTTAACCTCTCCTTGTCCTAGACAAGTCTCTCAGACTAAGTTATAGATGAGTTTGTGGAAGTGCTTTGGTGGAATAAGTTTCCTCCCTGGGAGTTGATGAAATCATGGATCCAGACCACCCCTACTCTTACTCCCTAATTCCATAGATAGTATTTTTAAGGTAATTAATTTTATTGCCAAAGAGGTTTTTAACAAAATATTCTTGGGAAGTGTTCTTTAAGCATAAAAGCTCTTCATTTAGTGCTTTTATGTGTTTTTTTTTCCCAATGGATCAATATAGAACAGGAAGTTGGTGACCAGAAAGAAATCATGGCAGCTTTTGAAAGAGTTTACTTTTAGGAATTAGGAGTTTATTTTCAAATTCTGAATAAAGCAGATATTTTATAGTCATAGGATCATAGCCTTTAGAGCTGAAAAGGACCTTAGAGAGCTTTATCTTCTCCGGATCTCAGTTTACTCATCTATAAAATTGATATATTTGTATATATCTATATCTATCTATATTTATCTACCTATATCTATATCTATCTATACATAAAATACACTGAGAAGGAGAGGGCTCAAATAGGACCAAATCTGCCATGTTAGAAACAAATAATGTAGATAGAAATCCTTTTGTTGGAAACTTTCTATGAACAGAGGCATTTGATTTGACCAGATCTCTTACTTTAAGTTCATGTGAAAGCCAAAAAGTGGATTTAAAAAAAGAATTTATGAGGATAGCATTAAGATTTAGTAGTCTTAATAGATGTTTGATCTCCAATGTTTTCACAGATTTTGGCTCATTAGAAAGTCATCTCTGTACCAAAGGAAAAACAATTAATCAGCAAAGATACGACATTCATGGATTCAACTGAACACAATCTTACTGCCTCTCTAATGTCTGTGATGATGTTTTGGTGAAGCCTTAGGGAAGACCCTTAACTCATCATAGGCTCTCTTGTACTTTGGGCCCTAGAAATGGCCCAAGCCTGAGTCCACATTGGCCACTTGAGCCACAAGGATATTTTCAGTATTTTTAAAGATATCTACATGACTGATGTTGCTCCTGCCAAATTACAGGATGGCATCTCCAAATAGATAATGCTTTTCCCATTGGGGTAGTGTAGGTGACTTCCTAGAGATAATGTGGTGTAGTAGATTGAGGGCTGAATTTAAGAGTTAGGAAGATGAGAATTCAAATTCTGACACTTCCTAGATTATTACCCTAGATAAGCCACTTTACCTCTTTCATCTCAGCAGTAGATGCAAACTGTTTGTGGAGTGGGAGGGGTAGGGTTATGTGAGAAAGGAGTTCCCACACTGGGAGTTCTTCATACTGATGAAATTCTAGATTCCTTCAGTATTCATCTGTTTTATAAATCTTGTATATTTCAATCCAAAGGGACATAAATAACCTCCATATCTACAATTCTAGATAGTCATAAGTGATATAATGTTTCTACCTCATCTAAGAGAACAGATCTATGGTATCTCTTTGATCCAGACCTTCCTGTTCTGGTTTTGTTTTTTATCAATGCATAAACGAACTTCCCAAGGCTACTGGTTACCTTGGATCCATTACGTTACATTAGTAGGTGAACTATGAGACATGCTAAGGTATCCGGGATGGGGCACCAGTCTTAAAGACAGGAAGACTTGTTTTTATGATCTGCCTCTGACATATACCACAGTAATTAGGTGGTCCTGAGAAAGATGCTTAACTTCTCACTTTCTCAGACAATTCTCCAAGATAATAAATTCCAGAGGAGTTTCCTGTCTGCAGTGCTGGAGAAAGTTCCCATTTTTGGTTCTCTTGGAGTTTTTTAAATAGATATAATCATGAGATGAAATCATTCCATTCATGTACAGTGTTGGAAAATGTAGCTGTCTTAAAATCATACCACCTACAGTAGGAAAGCAGGCACACTAATAAGCACTGTTGGTGGTCTAACCATTCTTTGTTTTTTTTTTTTAAATACTTACCTTCCGTCTTGGAGTCAATACTGTGTATTGGCTCCAAGGCAGAATAGTGGTAAGGGTAGGCAATGGGGGTCAAGTGACTTGCCCAGGGTCACATGGCTGGGAAGTGGCTGAGGCCAGATTTGAACCTAGGACCTCCCGTCTCTAGGCCTGGCTCTCCATCCACTGAGCTACCTAGCTGCCCCCTAACCATTCTTAAAAATAATTTGGAATTATGTGAAGGGAGGTCCTAAACCTTTAGATACCCTTGGACCCAAAGATTGTAATGCTAGGCATGTGCTTCAAGAAAGTCAAAGACAAAAGGAAAGGATACCTCTAGACCCAAATGCTTGGTCATACTGTTTTTGCAGTAGCAGACAAGCTGAAGTAAAGTAGTTGCCTGTCGACTGGGAGATAGCTGAAGACGTTGTGGCAAATGAATGTAATCAATGTTATTTGTACTATAAGAAATTAATTACACACACACACACACACACACACACACACACAGGCAGAGGAAACCTGATGTGAACTAGTGCCAAAGGAAATAAGTAGAACCAGGAAAACAATATTCAGTGACCACAACCAAAGGAGCACTAAAAGGAGCCAAATACTGTGTGCTTATGAAGACTAGTGTTGGTCCTGGGGCAGTCATGAGCCTCCTTTTTTTTTGGTCGGGGATAGATAGGAGATTAAAGGTACTGAATATTATAAAATTGCATATGTTACCAGAAATGGTTTATGTGTCTCTTGGTTTTAGGGAGCTTCACAGGGTCAGGGAAGAAAAGGCAAATGTAAAAATGCCTGTGACTTACAACCAAGACACATCAATAAAATTGATTTTTAAAAATGCCTGTAATTAGCATAATAATAAAATTAATCGCAAAATAATAAACCATTTCAGATATATTTCAGTATTGAAAAGAGAACATTTTACCTCAAAATTTAACCATGACAATTATAGGAAAACAGCTAGCAGAGGGCAGAGACACGATGCCTGTATTCCCTTTCCCAGAATGACGCATAATGCCGTGAGTGAGGGCTCAGCCAGGCTCAGATTCCTCAGATATTTATGAGCCCTGCGGTTGATGGACAAGTTTTGTGTTGCCTTCAGGACCCTCGTTTTTGAACAACAACTCAAACTCTTGTGGCATCTCAATGAATAGGGAATTGGTGAATCATATGGCTCCTGAGGGAGCCTCTCTGGCAAGCATCTTTCCGACATTGATTAATTAAGTCTCTCAGCACCTTGAGAGCTATTCTTACACCTACATGCTGCAAGGGGGAAAGTCAAAGCAAGTAAAGTTAAGTGACTTTTCTGAGCTTGTTGTGAAAGGGAGAATAAGGTCCATTAGCCATCCCTACCTCAATTTTATTATGAATGTGTTTCTGGCACTGCCGTGACATCTGCCCGGGGATGCCACAGTGCCAGATATTGATGCCACAGGGCATAGAGAGCTGCAAGGCTCTGGGACAAAGGTTGGCAGAGCCCCTCTGGCAGAAAAAGGCAGAGAGTGTTTGGAACAACAGAGTTTTCTGCCATTGCTCATGGGTGCCCAGAAGCAACAGCAGAAGTTGATGGTGATGGTAGTAGAAGGGGAAGCACTCTGTTGTTCACTGATTATTCTGTTTTGTTAAGTAGCTCCCAAGGAGTACATGAAATGTGGGTGCTATGCCAGCAGTCAGGGAATGTGCTAGCAGTTGCTCGCCCTTCCTAAAGGAGAAAGCTGATAAAGCTTTGTTTTGAAGTAGACATCTCATAGAGAGGTATGAGGCAAGGATTTATCCATTCCACCCTCAGCCTTGGGACCCTGGAAGGCAGCATTGGTATTGAAACTGCTGTATAAAGTGGCCACAACTGAGTGCCTTCTCCATTATGTCAGAAGCTATGGGGCTTTCTATGTTAGCATAGTGGCTCATTGTATTCCACTCTAAACAAACACACATATTATAACAATAGAAAACATATAAACTTCCAGCTGATTCAGGGATACTGTTTTTATTCACAGTGTTAGAAGAACGGAAACAGACCTGAGAAATAATCTGATTCAACCCTCCTGTATAAAGAGGCAGAAACTGAGGCTTGGAATAATAGAAATTCTGAGCTAGAAGAGACCTCAGTAGCCACCTACAATAGCCTATCTACTTGAAAAAGAATCCTCTCTTCAGCTTTCCCAGAGTCATCAGGCCCTAGTGACAGGGAATTGGGAACAGTTTTAATTGTTAGTAAATTGTTGTATTTTTTTATTTTGTTCAGTTTTTTTTTTTTACATTTTACATCATACCTTGATTTTCCTTTTTGCAAATTCCATCAACTTGTGCCTTTTGGGGCCAAGTAGTACAAGTCTAATTCTTCCATGTTGACAGCCCTTCAAATACATGACAATAGTGATCATGGTTGTCCTCCATGTTTTCTCTGGGTTAAATATCCCTAGCTCCTTCAATAAGACCTCCTCTGTCAAACCAGTGTCTGGTTTGAATCAGTCTTTGAACTCAAGGTCATGAACTCCAAGCCTTTCCCCTTTTCTGGTTGCCCCCCCTCTGAACACTGTTCAGATTATCACAGACTTCCTCAATTTGGTACTCTGACCTGAACCCAGTAATCTAGATGTGGCTTGAGCAGGGAAGAGGACAAAGAGGATATTGCCACCTGATCCTTGGATATAGATCCCCTCTTAACACAACCCAAGATCCCATGGTAGCAACCTCTTCTTTTGATATTCACTCTATCCTGTTGTATCACTTAATTCCAATCCTTGTAGTAGTTTTCTACTGACTCATAGGTCATTCCCTCCATTCTCAAGGATTTCAGTGCCCAGCTCATAGTTTTTTTTTTCTCCTCCCAAACTCTTGCTCTTATGTACTTAAGAACTGAAGTATACAAGTTGATATATAAGCATCAAATGCTTTGACCTCCGAGTTTTTTGGTCTTCTAATCTCCCAAAATGTCATTCCTACTCCACCTCACCTTCACACAGAGATGGCCACACCCTCACCCATAATATCCACTCTCATGATAAAGAACCCTGGCATTTATCTATTTGATCTCAACCTGACTTTCTGTCTTTTCCTGTACCTCACACTTTATCAGCCTCCAATGCCTGTGTCTCTCACTGCCCTCTCAAGCTATGCTCTTAGGATTTTAGTCAGTCAGAGAGTATTTATTAAGTACAAGCTTTGTGCCAAACACTGTGTAAGCATTGAGGATGCAAAGAAAAGCAAAAGGAGCTTATGCTCTAACAGAGGGCACAATGTACAACAAACAAGATATATAATATACACAGGTAGTGTCAGAGTGGAGGCACTAAGATAAAGAACTGGGTAAGATTTCTTGTAGAAGGTGAAATGGAAAGAAGCCAGGGAAAACAGAAGGAGAAGAGGTGTGAGAGAGTTCCAGGCATGAGGGACAGCCAGTGAAAAAGCAATAAGGAGATGGGTTATTTTGTGTAAAGAATGGCAAGCAGGTCTATGCTGCTAAGCAAGTAGAGAAGAAGAGGACTGGAAAAAAGGAAGGGTCTAGTTCAGTGATGGCAAACCTTTTAGATATGAAGTACTGGGCCCTACCCCTGCCCCATCCCCACCCCACCCCCTAGACCAAGTGCTGTGCTCCTTCCCCCCAGAGATTGAGTGGTACCATGCCCCTCCTAACCACCACATGCTGGGAATGCCCTACCCCCCTCCCCTTACCCCACCCAGGGGAAGGAGAAAGTACTCCCATTGGGCTGCTGGATAGAGGAGTGGGTGAAGTAAGGAATGTCCTCAGCAAGTATAGAGAGGGGGAGGGGAGTGGTCTAAGCTCTCTATTCCCCTACAGCTCTGCCTCCTGTGAGCTGATGACCTTACCCTCTTTGGGCTCCCATTGGGTTGCTGGGAAGAAGGGTAGAAGAAGGGTGGGAAGAAGGATGTGAAAAAATGTCATCAGGCATGGTGAAGAAGGGAAGGGGAGAAGCTCTGCAAGAGGCCCTCTGCCTTTCTAATAATGAACTCTGGGGGAGGGATGGACAGGGAAGGTGGCTAAGTGCTCACAAAGGGCGCTCTGCATGCCATCTTTAGCACCTGTGTCATAGGTTTGCCATCACTGGTCTAGTTTATGAAATTCTGTAAAGCCATATATAAGATTTTACATTTGAACTTGGAGGTAATAGAATTTATTGAATGGGAAGAGTAATTACTATTAAGTTCTGAATGATGGATGTAATGGATACAGATAAGCATGGGAAGAGTTGTAGAAGACATAGAACAAAATAAGAAAATGTGAGAATACACACAATGATGACTACACTGTAATTAAAGAAAAAAACAGAAACAAAGAAAATATTGTATATTTTTTGCTAGACACTTGGAGCCTTACAGAAGAGGTAAGGAAGTATACCTTTTGCCTTTCATTGGAGAGGTAAAGGCCTATGGGTATAGAACCTGATGCTACTTTGTGTTAATTGATTTTGCCTAATAGTCTTTCTCAGTTCCTAGATTGAAATAGGGAGAGGGGATGTATTTAGAAGTGACTATGATGTAAAAACAAAAACCATTAGTAAAACTTAAAAAATCCAAAACAACCATTAAATTATAGATAAAAAGGGAAGGACAGCAACAATCTTAACTCCCACTTTTTTTAGAGCAAACTTTTTTTTGCCTTTTATTAAGCTGATAAATGTACATATTATAACCTGTCCATTTTGAGAGGTCTTTCTCCCTTCCCCCATTCCTATTTAGTAGTTTCTTTCAGTTCAGGATGCAGAATTGTGTGAAATATTTTAGTACATATACTTTCAATTAAAGTCAACTCATGATGACAGACTTTTATTTATCTCCTAGTATGTTCCAGCTCCAGAGAGGATTTGGAATGTTCTCAGAGTTCTGCCTGTAGGGGCAGGGTAAAAAATCATGGCAGAAGTGTTGTGACTTGTTAGGCTATCTGAAAAATTTAGGATCTGATTTCCAAACTTCTGGTCGCCATTAATGTAAGAAGTAAAATGGATATAAAAGGATAGATTTAAAAATATTATGGTTTTTAAAGATTTATTAATAGCCATTAGAAAAATGAAGTCACATGCCATATTAAGCGTTAGTTTGAAAGACCTGTCATTACCTCCACCACTATGCTGCTTTAGCCAGAAAAGAGAGTGTGCCCTTCCAGGCACTTCCTTTTTATTCTTCTCTCTAAGTTATTAAACTTCCTATCTATGTTATTACACAAGAGAAATCATGGGAAATGTAGTTTGAAAGAGCCCTAAATGTCAACAGGAAGTTTAGATCAGGGACCTCAGAATTAGTTCAAGGACTCCCAAATTTCCAATATCACAACAGGGCTTGACTGAAAGTTTATGTTAAGGTTTGCAGAATAAATTAAATGTAGTCAGAAACCAAGGTTTGGAGTTCAGAAGCCATTTTATTTTTGTGAGCACAAATGCATATTGAACTAGTCTAGGAGGAGGCAGAGCTAAGACAGTGATAAAAAGGCAGGGACATTCCTAAACTTTCCCAAATTCCCTTCCAAACAACTTTAAAATAATACCACAAAATGAATTCTGGAGTGGAAGAACTCACAAACACTTTTCTAGTTCAAGACAACTTAGAAAAGTCTGCAGGGAAGATCCATCTAGTTGGGGTAAGAGGGGAGTGTAATCCAACACAGCAGGTCACTCTTGGGAAAGCCGACATTAGGCCACACTCTAGCAAGCCTGAACTTCTCTAAGAACTCATTTATTTTATTTTTATGGTAACTACTTTATATTCATAATCATGGAATAGAATATATGAGGATAAAGTTATGTAATGTAGGTAAAGTGCTATATGTGACAGTTATTTTGTTATTGTTGTTAATATTGCTGGTACCTAGAAAGCAAAGACTGCCTTACATGCATTTGCCTCTCTAATTCCCCTCTATGTCTAGTATGATACTGTTTACACAGTGAATACCCACTATTTATTGGCAGTCATTGATTCTTTATTTGCTATGCAACTTCTTTTACCCAGGGCTCCCACTGGATCTTCCATGACTTTTGTAATGATATATCACTTGCCAGAATCCTTAGGATCAGTGAATTCTAGATGTAGGCAACCTAATGACCTTTCCATTGTATGTGTCTCTTCACAAGCAGGTTCTCCAGATCCACTCTGTGCCTCTATTAGAGTGCTGGTCAGAGCAGACCCACAGTATGCAGTATTTACCTAGATCTAATCTCAATCTTCTTTGGATCTCCGAAAACAGGCAATGGCATTTTTCATTACTCTGTCAAAGATTCTATCTATCTATCTATCTATCTATCTATCTATCTATCTATCTATCTATCATCTATTCATCTATGATTATATAAAGAACCTGTACCTTCCTCACTATTTGGGGTCTTTGGGATCTCCCACTAATGCAAATTTTAACTAAAGAAGCCCTTTGGAATTATTCAAGATTCAGAACTCTTGAGTGATTTGCCCAGCATCCCCTAGCTAGATACAATTAGAACCCAATTCAGGAAGACTTGTTCTAGCTATTATTTTATGATACCTCTGCAAAAATGAAAAACCTACTATGAATATACTCAAAGCCTCTATAAATGTGTTGGCGAATTTATGGCATGTGTGCCAGAGCGGGCTGCTCCCCTCCCCCTTTCCATGTGCACCTGAGGACATTTCTCTCATCACCTGCCCCTTTGCCAGAAGCCCAATGGGAGCACTTCCTTTCTCCCCTCTCCAGGGTAAGGTGGGGGCTGGGGCTCACATGTGGCATAAGGTTTGGGCATTCAGTCTCTAAAAGGTTTGCCATCACTGCTTTAGGTGATATCTGATTTCATGCCTTCCAAAGATGCAGATCTCAATCCATCTCTTCCTTCCCATGTTATATGATTCTTATCTGTGTTTTCTCATAAATTCATGAATGGGAAACTCCTCCCTTAATTTTCTGTTTCATTGAATATACTAAAGTTGCACACGATGACTGCTTGTTTTCACTATGTGAGTAGTCTGGATTCTTTTAAGCTCTTCTATTTCTTTGAAGACATCCTTCACTTTGGTTTTCCCTTGTAAAATCTAATTAATGAAAGAAAATTGTTTACACCCTCCAAATGGTGTATGTGCTGTTTCTCCACACAAGCAAAATGTATGTTGAGCCTGCTTAATGTTCCATCTTATGCATTCATTTAGATGATCACTTCATGAGCAAGTGAGTTTTCCCCATGACTTTGTCAACAAATTCAAACTGTTGGCACAGTTCACTTGAGCAGCATTTCCTATTGCTTAGAATGTCACAGTTCACCAGCAGAATAGATGCATTTATTCATCTCTTGAACTTAGTAGGATTAGGACTCCCCAGGGAATTGAGCTGACATTCAGTTTCCTTTCCTGCATGGACAACTAGTGACAGTTTGATTGCTAAATGGGTATTTGGGTTTGTAATCACCTATCTCTGTTCCATTTATACAATCAATGGAGACTGAGAAAAGTCATTTAGGGTCAGCATGTGTTTTTCTTGCTAGCTATTATCCTTTACCCCAAGAAATGGCACACAATGATGTTTCCATGCTGACATTTCACTTGGGCAGTATGGCCAGTCACAGTAAAAAGCCTTAAAAATAATGACTTTATTCTCAGTATAATCTCCTCATAATGCCATCTCTTGAGAGAGAAATCAATGTTGATCTGTGAATCTTTCTTGAACTCAAATCCTAGAAGTAGAAGATGCATGAAACAATGTTTAATTAATCAAGGCTTGCTTATTAGGCATTTACCGTGTTCCATATACTGTGTTAAACACTGGGAATTCAGAGAAAAGCACCAACAGCCCCTGCCCTGAAGGAGTTTCTGTTCTATTCTCATGGGGGAGATCGCATATATAAATCTGAATATATAAGATAAATCTAGAACAGAGGTAAGGTGACCTTAGAAGGGCTGGTGTGAGTGACTATAATGGGAGGAGTAGGTATGATCAGAAAGGGTCTCTGAGAAGAGGTGATATTCAAACTAGGTGCCCTAAAGGAAGTCAGGGATTCTAAGAGTCAAAGTTGAACAAGAATATTCTATACAAACATATTTTCACTTAATCAATCAACATTTTTTCAGCACCCACTATGTGCCAGATACTATGTTAAGCACCAAAGGTACCAAAAAAAAGTAAAAGATAGCCCCTGTTATCAAGGATCTTACGATCTAATGTGAAGGAGAGAGGAAGACAATATGAAAATAAATATATCCAAAGCAAACTGTGTACGGGATAAATACAGACTAATTAACAGAGGAAAAGCATTAGATTTAAGAGGGGTTGGGGAACATTTCTTGTAGAAAGTGGGATTTTAGTCGAAACTTATAGGAAGCTAGGGAAGTAAGTAAATGAAGTAGAGAAGAGAGAGCCTTCCAGGCATGGGGGACAGCCAGAGAAAATACCTCAACACTGAGGCTGTCAGAATGAGACTATCAGAAAGTGACTGCCATAGTTGGATCTAGGAATATTGCACCTGGGACTGAACCAATTAAATAGATGGGAAGGAGTACCAGAACAGCAGCTGACAAGATAGTGAAACTTGGGATATACTCATGCTGGAAGAAAGGATAGTCTCACCCTTCTCCCTTCCTATCCTATAAAGAGAAGGGTGGGAAAGACAGCTCCAACAAGAAGGCTTAATGGATGACAGAACCCTGGTCATTAAGTTGCCTGGATGATTGTGCCATGACTGTGGCACACATGCAGGGGATAGAAGGCAAAGAGGTAATGGAAACAGCATTGAGAGCTAGGAGGAAGTATATGCTTTAATGAAAGTCAGCATCCTGTGCAAAGGCTTGTATACTCTGTATTATGTTATTGTTGTTGTTGAATTGTTTCAGTTATGTCTGACTTTTCATGGCCCCATTTGGAGTTGGTATGGGGGTATAGGGTCCCCTGGACACCCTGAGTCTCTGGAGGAATTCCAGGTCAAAAGAGTACATGAGGAACTTCTCAATCCTGGACCCCAGGAGTGCTGATGATAAAGAAAGCTGGCCCTGATGCAACTGAAGGGACAAACTACATAAACAAAGGATTCTCTGAGAGATACATTTCCTTCTCTTTTAGGTGCATTTCCCCTGGTCTTCTGATGAGAGTTTTAGCATGAATGTGTACCTTCTGTTTGCATCTCAGACATCACTAGATTCTCTGGAATATGCTACTCACCCTCCTCTCTATGATCAAGGCTTAACCTGTCATACACAATGCATACCTATGCTTCTACCCCAGGCATCAAGGCACCACACTTGGGAATGTCACCTAATCCTCCTTGTTTGTCCCCCTCCCCACCTTCCATTCCTGGTCACATTGTTTCTGTTCCTTTAAGGTATAAAAATCCTGGAGCCCTTCTTTTCAGAAGGGCAGAATTCAGCTGCACCTGCTTCCGGACCATTCACTCAATAAATTCCTCATTTTCATTGGAGCCTGAGAATTCTTTAAGAGGGTATCCCCCAAAACAGATAATATCAAGCTCTTCCAAAACAGAGTGGTTTGACATTTCTTTCTCTAGTTCATTTTACAGATGAGGAAACTGAGGCAAACAAGGTGAAGTGAATAGCTCAGCTTCACATAGCTAGTTAGTGTCTGAGGCAGGATTTGAACTCAGTAAGATGAGTCTTCCTGATTCCCAGCCCAGTGTTCAATCCACTGTTATCATCTATCATCTAGCCGCCACTGTGTACTAGGCTTTTTTCCAGTCATTCTACATCTAATATTAGGCCTTATAGTGCCACTATACCCACATACTCTATTTTATTAGAAGACATTAGACTCTCAGGCTTATAACAATGGAACCATTCTCAAATCTTTATTTTCCCCAACCCCACTTATCTAATCACTGCCAGTTCTAATCTGTTCTCTCTCTGTGATGTATCTAGAGTCTATTCTTTGTCTACTTACAAAACTACCCACCCTAGTTAAGGTATTCATCATCTTTCATGGGAACATTCTCTCCTCTCTCTAATCCCTTTCCCATACAACTACCAAAGTGATATTCCTAAAGCACATTTTTGACCATGGCATTCATCTGCCCAATAAACTTCAGTCGTTTCCTGTTAGCTCTTGGATCTTTTAGATACCTCAAATCTTTCACAACCTTATTGTAACTATTATTCTAGACTTTTTACACATTACTGCCCTTCCTACACTCTGGTCCAGCCAAATCGACTGACCACCTTTTTATTCTTCAAACATATTACATCTTCCAACTCTCTCCTTTTAGATTCCCTGATCACAATGGCTAGACTATTCTCTTTTCACCTCTGCTTCTTAGCATCCCTAGGATCTTTCAAACTCAAACACAACCTTTTGCATGAAGTCTTTCCTGGTCCATCAGCTGTTAGTCCCCTTTTCTCCAAGGTTCACTTGCATATTCTTTACATATGCTTTGAAAAAAGTCCATATTTAGGCACAGATGGTGGGGTGGGATATTTTAGATTAATTTTTTAAAATGAGAAATAGCCAGAAAATCTTTTCTTTCTTCTTCCAACATTTGCTGCTGAAAATTCTTTCTAAAATCTAAATATTATCTAGTGAATATAATCAAATCTCCTTTTTGATGACTGAAGTTCTTTCAGGACCTCAGGGTCATCATTCTAAACATCAGTACTCATTGTTCAGGATGAGAGAACATAGATGCGAATACTTAAAAATATTTGTTGAGCTGAATTAAATGTGGAAGGAAAAGATTGCCCTAAATTTCTGACCCTAGAAATTGTTTTTTTTCGAAATTATATCTCATTTTTATTGATGTCTCTTATTTTTGTATCATTTATTTCCAAATATTCCCCTTCCTTCTCCTCTCCTCATCTATCTCTTATAACAAAAATTTAAAAAGAAAGAGAAAAAGCATTTCAGCAAAACTAACCAATATAACTGTTTGAAAACCTATGTAGTATTCCACACTCATTATTACCCACCTTTGCAATGAAGGGAAGATATTCCATTTTCTTAACTCCACTTTGGAACCAAGCATAAATATTATAATTATACAGTATTTTATTACATTTTATTGTTTTCCTTCCTATCGGCATTTTTGTAGACATTTTGTATATGGTTTCCTTGGGTCTGTCTGCTTCATTCCATACCAGCTCATATAAGTCTCACCATTCTTTTCATAATTCTTTATAGTTTTTATTTCTTATGGCAAAAGAATTTCCCATTACATTCCTGTGTGACACTGTGTTTAGCCAGTTCCTAAATGATAAACATCTACTCTATTTCCAGTCCTAGAAATTATTTTGAATGAATCCCAGGCAAGAGTTTCTTTCTGCTCTTTTACCTCTTTTCCCTGTAAGTGGAACCTTGAGAGGTATTGTTGATGGTAGTAATAGGGATAATTTACATTAATTGAAGATTCTAGTTAGTTGGTTGCTGATTAAATTTTTATTATAGATGATAATACTAGGCTAGTAAATATGGAAATAATGATTATTCAATTCAAGAAATATTTATTAAGTTTCTAAGTGTGTACTATGTGTCTGGCACTATACCCCAAAAATGAATATTAAATAGAATCCATGCCTTCAAGGAGCTTACATCCTACTGAATGGAATCAACATGTGGAGAGCCAAGGAAACAGAAAATGTAAACAAAGAAAATGCAGGGATGTTTTGGAGAAGGAGTGGAGAGCATAAACAGGCTTCACAAAAGTGCAGTAATAAGAGAAGGTAGATGAGGTGTACTTCTTTCTTCCAAAACTCTGGGTCACCATATGCTACCTATCCTGCTAGGTACAAAGTTGAATGGGACTTTGCCTACTAGAGAATCTTACAGTTTGAAGGGATCTAAGAAGTTATCTAGTCCAACCTCACCACCTTCTTAAAAAAGAATACTACTACATTCCTTGATAGGTGGCCACTCTTCTTTTTCTTGAAGACCTCCAATGAAGTGGCACCTATGACTTCTGGAGACAATTCATTCCATTTTAAATCAGCTCTCATTGTAAGAAAGGCCTTATAGCAAACAAAAATCTGTTTCTTCTTTCTGGACCTTCCACCTTCTGCTTATGGTTTTGTCCTTTAGGACTAAGCAGAATAAGTCTAAACCCTCTTCCATAGGATGATGCTTGAAAACAACCAATCCTATCTCCTCATGCACCCTTAGTTTTCTCTTCTATTTGTCACACATTTCCAGTACCTCTATCTGATCCTTATTTAATATGAACTCAAGGCCCTTCACCATCCTTACTGCCCTCTTCTGGACACTATCTGGCTTATCAGTGTCCTTTTAAAACCATGGAACCAGAAAGTGAATGTAGGACTCCAGAGAAGGTCTGACCAGGGCAGAGGGTAAATCATCTTATTCCAGATAGCTATATGTCTCTTAATATATAGCTCATGATCACATGAGCTTTTTGGACTTCTACATTATGCTACTAAGTCATTTTGAGTATACTGTACTCTCTGAACACTTGATCTTTGTCAAACTTACTGTTTAATATTCTTCCCCTATTCAATACTTGTGAAGTGAATATTTTATAACTAAAGAGTAAGTCTTTATATTTATTCCAGTTGAATTTTATTTTATATTCAGCCTAGTTTTCTAGTTTGTCAAGCTCTTGTTAGATCTCATTTCTGTTATCCAGTGGGTTAGCTAGACCCTGCTCTGTATTTTTTCAATAGCAAATATGATGAGAATGACATCTCAGACTGGCAATAAAGCTTTCAAAAAAAGCATTTTAGCATCTTGGTAAATTAAGTATACTAGGATATGACTAAAAATATTGCAAATAACTAAAACAGAACAGAATCTAATCTAAACTAAAACAGAAGCATGTGCTTCCTCTTTTTCTTTCCCATAAAGGAGGAAATGTTAGGATCTTGACTAGCTGCAAAAAGTGGTCCAGATTTTTCCAGATGGACAAAACATTGGCTCTAGAGAAAAGTTAGGGTTTAGACAGAACCATAGCTAACAATTTTGATGCCTGAGCAGGAAGTACAAAATAAAGATTCAAATGATCTTTTTGAGATAAATTCATTTATCATAAGGGGAAGGACTATAGATTTCCCCATGGTAGAGTAGGAAGGTGAGGAGAAAAATCCCAGAACACCCTCACTACCCTATGGTTTAGAACTCTAGGATATTCGGAAGTCCCTTTAAAGAATGGGATGGGGAGGGGAAGTTATGGCATCCAAGGAGGAGCTCATCTGGGGTGCAACAAGCCATTTGCTAACTGACTGTTTTCCAGTCATTCTGGTTTACAGATCAGGACTAGTACCCTCTAAATTTCAATGCCCTGGGGCAAAGTCCTAGTTATCCTACCCTACTTACTGGTCTAAGAGTAGGATTAGACTTCGCCTCTTTTGCTGGCTCTGTAGTTTAGTAGTCTTTCCTCCCTCCTCTTGTGGAAGAATACCCTTATTAAAAAAACAGGCATGAATGACTGTCTGAGAACATTAATTGTATTCAGGCTGGCCTAGGAGAAAGATGGCCAGGGGAAACAATGACAAATATATACACAGTGAATCCAGACATGAATAAATGGGAGTGTCTTGGATTGGAAAACACAGAGTTTATTTGGCCAGTGTAGTGTGTATTCTTCTAAAACCAAGAGAGCATGGCAGGCAGAATGGGTTTTGGAGAGGAGGATCAGAGAGATAAAGGATGTATTATGCAAATCCTAGAGAGATCAGTATGAAATTTATTGGCAGAAGATTAGAAAATGTTTTTCTCACTGCTGCTTTTTAAAAAAAGTGTCTACCAGAGATAGTTATCTGGGGTGCTCAAAACTTCAGCTGTGAGAGCCTCTGCAAAGTGTTAAACCCGAATTCATCTCCCCAACTAGTTGTAAATGACTTTCTTGTTTTGGTAGGTGATCTTTTGATCAGTGATGTCATGCTACTCAGCACTAAGTTTTAAAATGTAAGCAACAGCAATTAAAGTGAGGGCAAGTCATCTTCTGTTTTTATTCAGAATTTCTTTTTTTTTATTATGAATTTGACAAATATGCTGAATATTTCTAAATGTAAAGAAAAATAGTAAAAAGGGTTATGTATGAAACTATTAATATCTATTATGCATAGCTTTTTATAAAGTATATATTATATTAAAGATGGGAGTACCAACATTGCTTTACTTAGCTTTGTCTTCTTCTGCCCTTTCCTGGGTATTCTAAAAAATCTTTCCTTGACCCTGGTTTCATTCTGTTTTTCTTTTTTCTTCTTTTCTAGCATTTCTGTACCTCAACTGAAAATAAAATGCCTTCCTTATGAAAAATAAAAGTAGTCAAGCCACATAAATTCACACATCACTCTTGTCTGGAATATATGTCTCAAATAATACCTACAGTCATCTCTTCTCTGCCAAGATGTAGGAGGCATGCTTCTTTTTTTTAAAATAATTTTTATTTTTTAGAAAAGTTATTATGGTTACATGATTCATGGTCTTACTTTCCCCTTCACCCCTCCCCAACCTTCACCCCCGCCATAGCCGATGTGCATTTCCCCTGGTTTTAACATGTGTCGTCGATCAAGACTGATTTCCAAATTGTTGATAGTTGCATTGTTGTGGTAATTTCAGGTCTATATCCCCAATCATGTCCGCCTCAACCCATGTGTTCAAGCAGTTGCTTTTCTTCTGTGTTTCCTCTCCTGTAGTTTGTCCTCTGAATGTGGGTAGGGTTCTTTTCCATGAGTCCCTCAGAATTGTCCTGGGTAATTGCATTGCTGCTAGTACAGAAGTCCATTACATTCTATTTTACCACAGTATATCCGTCTCTATGTACAATGTTCTTTTGTCTCTGCTCCTTTCACTCTGCATCAATTCCTGGAGGTCTTTACAGTTCACATGGAATTCCTCCAGTTTATTATTCCTTTTGGCACAATAATATTCCTTCACCAGCATATACCACAATTTGTTCAGCCATTCCCCAATAGAAGGGCATACCCTCGTTTTCCAGGTTTTTGTCACCACAAAAATCACAGCTATAAATATTTTCATAAAAGTCTGTTTATCTATGATCTCTTTAGGGTAAAAACCCAACAATGGTATGGCTGGATCAAAGGGCAGGCATTCTTTTATAGCCTTTTGAGCAGCGTTCCAAATTGCCATCCAGAATGGTTGGATCAATTCACAACTCTATGACCAATGCATTAATGTCCCAATTTGGCCACATCCCCTCCAACATTCATTACTCTTCCTTTCTTTCATTTTAGCCAATCTGCTAGGTGTGAGGTGATGCCTCAGTGTTGTTTTGATTTGCATTTCTCTAATTATTAGAGATTTAGAGCACTTTCTCATGTGATTATTGATAGTTTTGATTTCTTTATCTGAAAATTGCCTATTCATGTCCCTTGCCCAATTATCGAATGGGGAATGGCTTGATTTTTTATACAATTGATCTAACTCCTTGTATATTTGAATAATTAGACCCCTGTCAGAGTTTTTTGTTATAAAGATTTTTTCCCAGTTTGTTGTTTCCCTTCTGATTTTGGTTGCGTTGTTTTTGTTTGTACAAAAGCTTTTTAATTTAGTATAATCAATCATCCCATTCACATTCAGAGTTACAATTATCAGTTGTGTATTCCCCAACATTTTGGTATCCTCTCTTAGTTCTACCCCTTCTTCTTAGGCTATTTCCTTTTAAACCAGTGATTTATTTTAAATCAGTAACCCTTGTCCCCTCCCTTGATTTACTACCCTTTCTATCCTCTCTCTTGTTATTCCCCTCTTTTTATTTTTAAGGCCTAATGAATTCCCTATCCCTTCTCCTTCCCTCCCTTTTTTGACCTCCCCACTCCTCTGCTCCCCTTGATTTATCCCTTCTGACTTTCTCAGTAGGGTTAAATAGAGTTCTATATCTCAATGGATATAACTACTCTTCCCTCTCAGGGTTAATTCCACTGAGAGTAAGGCTTAAATATTACCTCTTAATGCTCTCTTCTTCTCCTTCTTATAATAGTATTCATCTCCTATCCTTCCCATGCCCTTTTTGTGTGTAATAGAATATCCTATTTTTGTTATTCTTTCAAGTTTCTCTTGGTGTCCTCTACTATTCATCCCCCTCTTTCCCACCTACCCCTTTATCATCTTAGACCATTTAGTACTCCAACCTCTCCTTGTGAATAATTCTTCTAATTACTATAATAGTGGATACTATAATAGTGAATAGAGTTCACTACAGAGAATTACACATAACATTTCTCCATATAGGAATACAAAAACTTAGATCTTATTGACGTCCTTAAAGAGGCAACTTTAAAAATAAGAGTTCCCTTTCCCTTCTGTTTCTTATTTACCTTTTCATGTTTCTCTTGGTTTTTGTGGTTGGATATCAAACTTTCCATTTAGTCTTTTCTGTGCAAATACTTGGAAATCTTCTATTTTTTTGAATGCCCATACTTTCCCCTGAAAGTATATAGTCAGTTTTGATGGGTAGGTGATCCTTGGTTGTAGACCCAGTTCTCTTGCCCTTCTGAATATCCTCTTCCAAGACTTGAGGTGTTTTAGGGTGGAGGCTGCCAGATCCTGTGTGATCCTGATTGGTGCTCCTTTATATCTGAATTGTCTCTTTCTGGCTTCTTGTAAAATTTTTTCTTTTACTTGGAAGCTCTTGAATTTGGCTATTATATTCCTAGGGGTTGCCTTAAGGGTAGAGGGAGATCTATGGATCCTTTCAATGTCTATATTGCCCTCTTGTTGTAGAACTTCAGGGCAATTTTGCTGAATAATTTCTTTTAATATGGAGTCCAAATTTCTATTAATTTCTGTTTTTTCAGGAAGACCAGTGATTCTCAGATTATCTCTTCTAGACCTGTTTTCTTGATCTGTCAATTTCACAGTGAGATATTTCATGTTTCCTTCTATTTTATCAGTCTTTTCACTTTGCTTTATTTGTTCTTGTTGTCTTGAGAGATCATTGGCTTCTACTTGCCCAATTCTTGTCTTTAGAGACTCGTTTTCTGCTATATTCTTTTGATTTTCCTTTTCAATTTGGTCTATCCTGTTTCCAGTGGTTTGATTTTGGTCTCCAATTTGCTTATTAATTATTTTGATTTGGGGGCATCTTTTTTCTAATTGCCCAATTCTAGCCTTTAGAGACTAGTTTTCGGCTATAATCTTTTGGTTTTTCTTTTGAATCTGGTCTGTTTGGTTCTTCAAGGCTTCCAGCTGGTCATTTCTGGTCTTCAATTTGCTTATCAATTCATTTGATTTCTGAGCCTCACTTTCTAATTGCGAAATTCTGCCTTTTAAACTATTATGTTTTTGCCAGTTCTCTACCATCTTTCTCATAATCTCAGATTTGAGCTCTTCAATAGCTTGTGACCAGTTTTCATTTTTTTGGGAAGGTTTGGATATGGTTACTTGTTTGTTCTCCTCTGCTGTTTGCTCTGTTGTCTGGATTTTTCTGTGTAAAAGTTGTTGATCTTTCTCTTCTGGGGTTCTTGTCTCTGGTTTGCCATTGTTAGCCCAGCACCCTCTCAGCTTTATCCTTACACCCAGGGTCTGTCTGCACTCTTTAGGCTCCTGAGGTCACAGGTATAGTTGTTCTCAGGGTCAAGCCTCCTGGTGGTCCCCTTGCTTGTTCCTCTCCCCAAAGCTCCTTTAACAGTCTCAGGGCACTGCTTCCACAGTTGTGTACCCCTCTGCACTGGGTCCCCACTTAAGGTCCATGCCTGTGCTCAGGATCCGCATCTGCAGCTGCGACCGTGCCTGTGCTCAGAGTCTGTGTTCAAAGTCCACGCGTTCTTTAGCCTCTTGGGGTCTTAAGTCTTGCTGCTCTCAGGAACAGGCCCTGGTGACCCCAGGTAGCTGCTAATGACTTAATGGGTGCCCCAAACTTGCTCTAAGTATTTTGCATTGGCTTTGGTAATGTAGGTGGTTTCGTGGGGTGGGTGGGGAGGGGGTTGCTCAGCTCACGTTTTAGTACAGCTATTTCATCCCCTTATAGCATGGAAATGCCCCGATTCCACGTACCTTCAATGCTGCTCCCTGTTGTGGTGTCCCTTCATCTGTCTGAATTTGTTTTTATGTCTTCCTTTTTTCCATTTAACAATTTTTATTTTTTAGAAAAGTTAACATGGTTACATGATTCATGCTCTTACTTTTCCCTTCACCCCCCAACTTCCCCCTCCCATAGCCAATGAGAATTTTCACTGGTTTTAACATGTGTCATTGATCAAGACCTATTTCCAAATTGTAGATAGTTGCATTGGAGTGTTAGTTTCAAGTCTACCTCACCAATCATGTCTGCTTCAACCTATGTTTTTATGTCTTCTTGAGGAGTCCTGTATGTGTGGGTTAGGAGAGGTTAAGCAGCTGCTTCTACTCTGCCACCATCTTAACCTGGAAGTCGGCATGCTTCTTTATTTGTCATCTGGAGTAGTGGTTGGTCATTATATTGATCAGAATTTTTAAGCCTTTTAAAGTTGTTTCTTTTTGCAGTAGTTTCATCATTACATACATTTTTGTCCTGGTTTTACTCAATTTCCCTCTGCATCAGTTCATTCAAGTTTTCCCAGTTTTCCCTTTCATTATTTCTCACAGAATAATAGTATTACATTGTATTCATATGCGAAAATGTGTTTTTATCCATTTCACAATTGATGAACAACCACTTTGTTTCCATTTTTTGTGTGGATGAAAAGTCTTGTTATAATTATTTTTGTGCAGGTGTATCATTTCTCTCTTTATTTGATTTCTTTGTGGGGTATACACCTAGTAGTGATATCAGCGGGCAAAAGGATGCATGGAGTTTATTCATATTTTGGATATAGCCTTAAATGGCTTTCCAGGAGAGTTGGACCAATTCATAGTTTCATCAAAAAGACTTTATTGTGTCTGTTTTCCCACAACCTCTCTAAGAGTTGCCATTTACCTTATCATCTTTGATAAACCAGTGAGTGCAAGGGGCTACCTCAAAATTGCATTAATTTGTATTTCTCTTATTAATACTGGAACCTTTTTATATTATGGCAGCCCTTCTTTCTTCTTTTGAGAACTACCTGTTCTTCACCTTTGACCATTATCATCTGGAAGAAGAGCTTTCTTTAAAAAGTAGTTTTCCTACTTCTATCTCTTCACCATGCCTACTTTTCTATTCTGGAGCTCCCTTTTTCCTACTCTGTCACCTTCTCTCACTCATAATACTACAGTTCTCTTCTTCCCTAAATTTTTTTCTTTTAATGGCAAAAAAGGAAACAATAAAATTAGGTGGGTTTGAGCCCCAGAAACATCATGTACTTTATATAATTTTGTAGGTTTTGCTCCAAAGTGAGACTCTGCTAAATGATTTTTTGTAGCAGTCCTTTAATAATTTTATTAAACTTTAACTTTCCATCTTAGAATCAATACTGCCCATTGGTTCCATTGCAGAAGAATGGTAAAGTATAGGCAATAGGAATTAAGTGACTTCCCTACAGTCACAGAGCTAGGAAGTGTCTGAGGTTGTATTTGAACCTAGTAATCTCCTGTCTCTAGGCCTGACTCTCCATCCAGTGAGCCACCCAGCTGCCCCCCAGTCTTATAATTATTAATTTATAGTAAGACATAGAAAACTCCAGCTTTGATGAAATCTGGGATACAAACTATTTACAATCCTGAGCTGAATATGTTGAGAACTAGGATGGTAGCAGGGAATACTCCGATATTCCTATTACAAAAAGATTCTCTGCTCTTCAAGGACCCATCCCCTACAAGGCCCTTTAAAAAGTAAGGTATACTAGATCTGGTCAAATGCACTTAATTTGATATATTTTTTCAAGAATATGTCCACTGTGTAAAGTGAGATATATGTATGTATTTTGTATGTCATTCCTCTGCTAAGAGGCAATAAGAAGCTTGAGAACCTTAAGCTATGTCAGAATTGTAGCAAGAGATAACACCAAGCCATTAGCTGCTCAGCTAACAACCAGTCGTGCTCCCATTATAATTGTAATAAGGGTCCATAGAGGCTGTATTTCCTACGATACCTGGTTAGGACTCCCAGTTCTCAAATCCTGCCAAATAACATGCATGAGTGCAGAGGATTAGAAGGAAGACTTGTTTGGTCAGCACTCTTGGCATATTGAGACCCAAAGAGAAAGGAAAAGAGTTCTTGATCTAACCGCATGTAGCAAAGTAAGAAGCGTTGCTACCTTACCAGAATGAGCATTGTTGGCCTGCTGACACAGCGTGTGACCCAGGCAATTGGCAGGAGTCTTACAGAACTGGTACCTTGCTGATTTACAGCTTTTGTCTAATAATTTCAAGCTAGCCTGATGCTTTCAGTGGTTTTTTCCCTCATCCTCATCCAATGTCTTAGAAAGGAGCTGAACAGGAGCAGTCTGATGAATGAGAAGGCCTGAATTGCAAGTTATGTTTGGTGCATTCCAGCACCAAAGAGTGAAGTGAAAGGGAACTCAGGATCCCGACTCCATATGGAAGGAATGAGCAGAGGAGAGTGAAGTCTCTTCTGTCAGCTACTGAGGCCAATCTGAGAAACCTAGAGAATGAATCTTCTACTACACCTTTCATGTGACCATGCAAGAGATAAACATTTCTCATTCCAGCTTGAATCTTTCTGAGGATCATGTTGCCCCCATCCTATTTGTTGGGTAATGGGTAGGGTTTTGGGGGATTGTGTGCTTTTTTTCATTCAACCATTCATTCTAAAATTTTGCTAATTGTTTTAATCCTGATGAACTGTTTTACTTATAAACACACATTTCTTTTTCTGGTCTACAAATATTGTAGTATGTCTAAGTGTAGATAATCATAGAGATCCTCAGCATTTCTGAGATGAGGGCTTGAACTAATTAAGTTATGCTTATTATCCAAATTAGGACGACATTTCACCTAAGAATTCTAGAGCAGGTTTACTAACAAACTGAGCTCATTGACAGGACTAGTGTTGATGATCTATTTCCTCATTAATGCCTTATCATTACACCTGATTCTAGGAAAGTTTTTGCCTTTTAATCATCCTTTAACTGAGGCTAGGGTAAAAAGCACTGCTACCTTCTCAGGGTAAGTCCTTATGTCTTGCTGGCAAAGTGTATGGCCCAAGCAATTGGCAAAAGCTCTACAAAACTGCCAACTTGTTTTACAGCGTTTGTCCAATAGTTTCAAGTCAGTTTAATACCTTCTTTGGCCTTTCCTTAACCTCTTCCAATGTCATGCTGGATAAAATGAGAACATCTAGGAATATTAACACATACAAGTACTTATGTGGCTGACTGTTTTCTCAGGAGCTACTGAAAGTTGTTGGGGGGAGCAGAAATTCCTAGGGCATTCACTTAAACTTATATTTTCACAATGCATAGATACTTTCTTTCCCTTCTCTTTTTCTGTGTAGATATTAAAATTAATATTCAATAACTAAGTATTATATTTTATAAAGTTTTATTAATAATAAACTAACAAAAAAACTAACTAAAATGTACTAACCAACTGCTCCTAAGAGCATAAAAGAAAGAGCAAAAGAGGAAGAGGGAGGAGTTACAGCCCACTATAAAACAATAATGTGACCACACAAATGTGGAGACGCAGGAGAGATTAAAGGGAATTTTGGGAAATACTAAGGCACTTATGGGGGATGCAGTCCAAGTTTCAAAATCTCCATTTATACATATACTATGGGAATCTGAAATTACCCATTGTGCAGGTTCAATACCGAAAACTACTAACTGTATAGTAGTCAAGAGAATTATACATTCATGATATGGTGAACTTGTTCCCCTTTGACTTCTTTATCACAATTCAATAATAGCCTATACATCTTTATCTTTCCAGTCTTCTTCCACACCTCCACTATTGGAATATGAGAGACATAGGAACACTAAGATTCCATGATGATGATATTGACTAACCTGTCCTTCAGATGCTTCCTGACATCCTCTATCCCAGAGAGAACCAAGGGTAGGGGTGATTGGAGGTGGATTGTGGGCATACTTTCATTTCCCATTCATGTAGTGCCAACTATGGCACTGAATTTATTTCTTAAGCCCAAGACAATCTCCTGACTCCATCAGTCAGCTGGAGGGCCCCATACTTGGTATTTCTTCTTCTTCTTTTTTTTAATAACCTTTGCCTTCCTTTTTGGAATCAATACTGTGTATTGGTCCCAAAGTAAAAAAGCAGTAAGGGCTAGGCAATGGGGATTAAGTGACTTGCCCAGAGTCATACAGCTAAGAATTATTAGAAGCCAGATTTGAACCCAAGACCTCCCATCTCCCAGGGTCTCTCTCAATCCACTGAACCACCAAGCTGCCCCTAAATATTCTGTCATCATTATTCTTTATTTTTACATAAACTTCCATAAGGGAGGCATGGATTATCAAGGAACTGGGAGAGTACTATAGATAGCAGATTAGGGCTCCATCCTTAATAGTTCTTTATAATCTTTATATCCTATGTGGAAATGTATATGGATTTTTTACGCAAACCTAGAATTTACAATCTTTTATGCTAAGACTAGAGTTTTCTTTTCTGTCTTGTTTTTCCAATCACATGTAAAAACAATTTTTAATCTTTGTTTTTTAAGATTTTGAGTTCCAAATTTTCTCCTACCTTCTCTCCCTTTCCTCCTCATTGAGAAGGCAAGCAATTTCATAAATGTTATACATGTGTAGTTTTTCCATATTAGTCATGTTGTGCAAGAAAATAGAGACCAAAAAAAGCCCAAGAAAAATCAAGTTAAAAAAAACAAGTATGCTTTGTTTTGTATTCACATTCCATTGTTTTTTTTTCTGGACGTGAATATTATTTTTGATCATAGTTCCTTCATCATAGGTCCTATCTTGGATCTTTATATTGCTGAGAATAGTTAAATCATCCACAGTTGATCATTGTACAATACTGCTATTTTGTGTAAAATGTTCTTTTGATTCTTTTCACTTCACTTTGTATCAATGCATGTAAGTCTTCCCAGAAGTTTCTGAGAGCATTTTGGTTATCATTTTTTATAGCACACTAGTATTCCATCACAATCATATTGCCACAATTTGTTCAGCCAATGATGGGTATCCCTTCAATTTTCAGTTCTTTTCCACGATAAATATTTTGTATACATAGGTCCTTTTGCTTTTTTAAATCTTTTTGGGAAACAGGCCCAATAGGAATATGGCTTAGTCAAAAGATATGCACAAGGGGAAGCTGGGTAGCTCAGTGGAGTGAGAGTCAGGCCTAGAGACGGGAGGTCCTAGGTTCAAATCTGGCCTCAGACACTTCCCAGCTGTGTGACCCTGGGCAAGTCACTTGACCCCCATTGCCCACCCTTACCAATCTTCCACCTATGAGACAATACACCGAAGTACAAGGGTTTAAAAAAAAAGATATGCACAACTTTATAGGCCTTTGGGCATGGTTCCAAATTGCTCCCAAGAACAGATGGATCAGTTCACAACTCTACCAACAGTTCATTAGTCAACCATTTTCCTATATCTTCTCCAACATTTGTAATTTTCCTTTTCTGTCATAATAGTCAATCTCATAGGTGTGAATTGGTACCTCAGATTTGTTTTAATTTGAATTTCTCTAATCGATAGTGATTTAAAACATTTTTATATAGGTATAAATAGCTTCAATTTCTTCTTCTGAAAACTGCCTGTTCACATGTTCTGACCATTCATCAAATTGGGGGATGATTCATATTCTTATAAATTTGACTCAGATCTCTATATATTTGAAAGATGAAGCCTTTATCAGAGTTACTTATAAACATTTCCTCCAGTTTTATGTTTTCCTTCTAACCTTGGCTATATTGAAGACCAGGGTTTTCAGTGTCACTAGTGATCTACCTTAGAATTTTACCTTTCTAATTCTTACTTACAATAACAGAACAGCCTCTAAAACTTACCAAAATACTCCAAAAATGACATAAGGACTAGTAACTTCAGGCCAGTTTTTCACTTGTGTTAGAGAAGCCTTTGCATGTGTCCCTCCTAAATGGCATGGATTTTGTTGAATATCTGACCAGTGTTTTATCATTTAGTGCATTTAATAGGAAAAAAAAGATTACCAGAAACTTGGGAGCATGGTGGCATAAACATAAAGAGATGCTGGTTATCAGCCTCTAAACACTGTAGCAGAATCTACTGATGGACAGAGATTGCTCTGGTCTTTTTGGGATAGGCTATGTTGTTAAACCTATTAGAAACATCTTTCCTGAGATTGAGAAAATAGTACAGGATACAGCACAGGTCATAGCTGAGAACAACCAATGTCATCATCTTTCTTCAGAAATGTTATTGTAGCATTGTTTGGTATTTGATTTCTTACTGCTGCCTGGGGTGGAGCATATGCTGTTATCAACCAAATTTGTTGTTCCTAGATTAACCAATCAGGAAACAGTATCACCAGTGTCTATGAAATTCAGGAAATCATGTAAAACACTTAATAAATTCCCAATGAAACTCATGTATATAATAATTACTCCTGGTAGAATCCTTCTTGATTTTCCTGGTTTCAAGAGATGGCATACTTGCTACTCTAATTAAATGGGCCCTTATTATCTTAGTTCTTATAATTGTCCTTCCACTTTATTTTCAAATTTGCACAAATTGTCGTACTGAAGCATACTCAGATATGATTCCTAAGAATATTTTGCTGATCAAAAATGTAGCACAAAATTAGAATATGCTAGGTTGTATGAATTCTGAGGGGTTTTTTTTGCTTCTGTGATCATGATTTCTGCTAATAATAGATTGTCTATAAGATAATTTATGGGAAATATGTCTCCCAAAAATCAAAGGGGGGAAATTATAAAATACGAATCAATTTTGAGATCAATTATTTACTTTTAATGATATCTTTTAAATCAATTACATTGTAGTTATGTTTTTATAAGTCATAGTAGTTTACAAAGTATGCATGTGACCCTGTGTAGGTTTAAAGGGTGTTGATTCCAGCTAAATTCCCTAGTAGCAACTTTCCATATTTTTGTAAAGCCGAGCTCAGCTGATGAACTAGGTGCCTCATTCCTATTAAAAGCCTTGTTATAGATGATAAATCATAATTATTGCAGTATCAATTATAGTCATATGAGGCTAGGAACACCCACTGGAGTATTACTAATCTGTTGAAGTTTCCTATTCCTGTAAAAGTTCTCTGTTCTTGTCAGAGAGATACTGATACAGGACAGATTTCCATAATAAATAGATAATGGAAACTCAAAATACCTCAGCCAGTCAGAAAACATAAAAACCCATGTTAACCAGTATTATGTTCTTCAAAATTTGCTTACTGTTCCTCATTTATTATTTATGTTCCCCTTTCTAATGTTCCTCACTTATACCTGTAAAAACGTTCTGCATGCTCACAATGAAGTCCTTGTACCCACTTATGTGGTTGTTAGCCCATTTTATTGGCAAATTGCTATCCATTGCTAATAAACTAATCATACTTAGAACCCTTTGCCTCAGTTTCCCAGATTTCAATCACAACAGTAGGTAATGAACTAAAACCAGTTAACATATGATTAATTAGCATATGGCTATGATAGGTCAAAAAGAATGATAAGGGAGATAGAAGGAATACTTCCAGTTGAGGGGCTTATGGAAGGTTTCCTAGAAGAGTTTGCATCTGATATGGACCTTGAAGTAAGTAAAAAGAATAATGACAGTCACTTTTAATTTGGGGAGTAAAGATACCAGTATAGGGGTGTTACCAACGTAAATTCACAAAGGTAGGTAGAAAAAAGCAGAAAGAAGATGAAAGAAGGATGAGGGTACCAGTATGTCTGAATCATTTAATTCATGATGGGGAATCATATGAAATGAAGCTCCAGGAGAAACAAATTGCAGGAGAGATATTTAAAATCCATGAGAAAGCAAATTATTTCAGGTTTTATCATGTATTATAGAAAAATCCATGATATTCTAATTTAAATTTTTAAAATTCATTAAATGACACCTGAGGATTTCTAGCAATGCTTTATTGCCTACTTTTATTTCCCCTATATGCTTGGCAGTTCAGAGGATGTATATGGTCTATAAGCTCCTTGAAAGCAAGGACTATATCATTTGTATGTTTATATTCTCCTCATCTATTATGATGCCTACAACTCCGTAAGTGCCTGTTTGCTGTTTGTTGAATTGATTTGAACTGAATGTTAGGCCACTGGGTTGCCATAAAAATATTCTGTAATTAAGTTTTTTTATCATTTGGAATTGGTTTTCCCTATTAATTGAATTACTGAGGTTTGACAAGACATTTGAAAGACTAAAATTTCTAAAAATTTTTGAAGGATGCACAGGTATGTATATGTATAAATACACATACCTGCCTTATATGGGGTGCCCCCAGGGCTTAGTGCTTTTTTTCCTTAAAACTGCACCCGGGGGCAGCTGGGTAGCTCAGTGGATTGAGAGTCAGGCCTAGAGACGCAGGTCCTAGGTTCAAATCTGGCCTCAGACACTTCTCAGCTGTGTGACCCTGGGCAAGTCACTTGACCCCCATTGCCCACCCTTACCAATCTTCCACCTAGGAGCCAATACACAGAAGTTAAGGGTTTAAAAAAAAAACTGCACCCGAACTTCTGGGAAATCTTGTGTGTGTGTGTGTGTGTGTGTGTGTGTTTTAGTTTTAGTTTTCAGCAATTACAGTATGTATAACTAGTGAATTTTCTAGGACAGCTAGGATGCATATCAATGTCATAGACTGTCTGCCATGATCATGATAGCTGGCTCTACCAGCTACTGGCCCCAATTTCTCTCCTTTACTTTTAACCTTTTAAGGAAGAAGGAATAAGAATTGTTTGGAGAAAGTTTGGGCTTTGCTAGCTAGCTCCTCATCCACAGGTTAACCTGTTAATATTGTGTTGGTTCGTACTTTTTTATTTTCAGAAATACTACATATATTTTTCAAGAGCAATGGCATCATGGAAACTATAGAAAAAGCACTGACTGAAGAGTCAGAGGACCTAGGTTTAAATTCTGCCTCTACTAAGTATTATCTTTGTGACCTTGGACAAGTCCCTTAGCCAATATCAACCTTTGTTTTTTCATCTGTAAAATGAGGCCAATGGACTAAATGGCCCCTGAGGATACTTCTTGCTTAAAATCTGTGAGTCTGCGAGCCTAATCTTGGCTATTTGGTTTCACGGTGGTCCTTAGGCTTTTTAAACCAGAGATCCCAGATAAACCTGGGAAAATCAGCTGAGGATTTGTACAAGTAAGAGAAAAAATATAGGAAACCCTGTAGATTATTTGGCAAGAATAGTGCATTTGATTAACTTTAGGAAGCTTGGATGGAGAATTCTACTTCGAATTGTGGTCTAGTCTACCGGCTGTCAACCTTTTTGGTCTTAGGAACCATTTATACTTTTACCAATTATTGAGTAGCCTTCCAAGAGCTTTTGGTTATTATGTTGGTCATATGTATTCATTTTTACCATGTTGGAAATGAAAATCTCTGAGTAAATTTATCTGAGTAAAATTTTGAATATAATTTTGACCTCAAGGACCCCTTAAAAGGTCTGTCACCCCCTGAGGATTCCTATACCTCACTTTGAGAACTTCTGGTCAAGAGCACTTGATTTTTTTTACCATGTTGTTGGCTGCTTTTGTGCATTTGAATTGATTTATTGAGATATTACTTTGCAAACATGAAAAGGAAAGTTTGTAAATTGTCAATAAGCAAATGAGGGTTAAATAGTTTAGTAATTAGCCAAATTATGTGTAATTTGTGTAACAAATCATGTACTACAATTTGCAACATTGCTAAATGAAAACCCTAATGTGGTGACTTCCCTGTAGATGTGTTTGCAGTGCTTGGGCATGTCTAAGAAAGGAGAAAAATCGTAGCATTCACTATTGTACAATATAACCTTTTCTGAAGATTAAGCCTGCTAATGTGTTTCAGCAAAGACATCGCACTGCCATAATTTGGATACTGTCCTAATGCAAGCTGCCATTAGAAACTTTATTGGTATAAAGTCATTATTGCTACTTGGTACTATATGAAGCACTATTAAGAATGAATGACCACATAGGCTATGAAGCCATCTAATAAATGTAAAATTTCCGATTACATTTTTCCCTACTGACAAAAATGGGTATTTTCTTGATGACTCACAACAGGTTTAATGGATACAGGGGAAAGACAGTTAATGTGCAATAAAGTGTAAAGCAAAAACATTAACTGCAAATAAATAGCAGAACTCCTCTTCGGTTGCAATAGTTTCAGGCGTTTAAGTGATACAACATTGGAAATGTACACCCTTACAAAGGCTTCAAGGTGTGAGCTTCTAGGGCTAGGGGTAATTTGGGCTCCATTTCAGAAAACTGTTTATGTAGTACCATGCTCAGAAATTCTTAAGTTCATTTTAAAGGGCAATAAAAAGATGAATATGCTTCATTTATATTCAAGGATTGGAACTAAAAAAGCAATGTGAACAAGTTCTAAATTTGGCATCAAATCAACTCAAACCTTAAAAAGGGTTCTAGATAAATATGGGCACATGATACTCTGGTGGTGGGGCAGAAGAGTTTTTGGAGGGTAGCCTTGCGCCAAGTCAGAAAAATGCCCAGTGTCCAAGCCTCAAGGATTTTGTACCTCCAGCAGGGGGCTTCAGAGACAAGGCATAACCAAAGAGTGCCCAGTGTTCAAATGAGTTTGTAAAGGTCTCAAGTAGCCTTCTCCCCCTCAAAATGCACTTTTGTTCATATCTATTTAACTAATGCTTCTAAAGTCCTTTTCCTTCACACATTGGCTAGTCTGATTACATGAGTCATTAATTGCATCTGTAGTATGCCCAACTGGATGTTGAGAAGAGAAGATCTGAGTCTAGAGTGTGGCTCATTCATTTGAAAAAACCCTGTCTAAAGATCTTGTTTTGCCCGGTGGAGGTCAGTCATGGAAATGAAGGTTCCATTTATTATCAGTATATTCAGTGTAGCATGTTTCTAGTAGCAAAGACCTAGTAACAAATTAGGTGCATTTTAATTGATAGATGGATGCAGAAATCACAATGTTTGAATGGAATGGAATATTTTTGTACCATGGGAAATGAGGAATTTAGAGAAATATGAGGAATTACAAGATCATGGGTCTAGAGGTGGAAGGGACCTCAAGGGTCTTCCTCATGAGGAGACCAACCAATGCCTAAAAAAATTACTTCCCCAAGATCATATAGGCAGGATGGCTCTGAGGTGAGAATTAAATCCAAATCTTTCTGATTCCATGTTTAAGATCTTATCCATTATACCAGTGATGGGCAAACTATGGCCTGCAGGTCAGATGCAGCCCCCTGAAATATTCTATCCATCAAGGTGATATTATTCCTAATCTGATGAATACAATGAGGAGGATACAATAAAATGAAACTTTGAAAGAGTTGCCTTAGAAAAAAAACTGACAGATGAGCATTTCCTTTCCTTTGGCCCCCTCTTTAAAAAGTTTGCCCATCACTGCATTATACCATAATTAAGTGAAGAAAATGAGGAAAAGAAAGAATGACTATAAGGATGTAAATGAAAAGCAGCCCCAAATTAAGCCAGGTGATTTGTAATGGGCATGACCAATCTTGAGAGTGTACCTTTGGTTAGGGAGGGAGTGGTCTATGGATAGAGAATATTGTGTACACTGTCGGATGCAGTCATTGTCAGTTGGTTTTATTTGGCTACTTTTCTTTGTTGCAAGTAAAGGTTCATGGTGAGGATTTGGAGGGGGAAATGACTCTCCAGGAGCAACTATGATATAAAAAATTAAAAGAAATCATTCAAACTTAAATAAGAAATTAAGATGTCATTTAGAAAACTCAGACCACCAGTTTTTCCAAATCTTTTTGCCTCAGATTAATGACCTAACTGATTTGGAAATGACTGGCTAATTCCCCATCTTGCCACTTGATTTGGCCAGGAATATGAACTAAAAAATAAGAGATATATTTTATCTTCAATTCCAGGCTGCAGGATTAAGGTCAAGCCAAGAAAAATACCATATAGAACACCTGGCATCCTTAATCCAAATTCCTATTCAGAGCATCACTCGGCAGTTCCCCATTCTAGCTGAGTACATCCTGACTCCCTTTTTGAATTCTCTCCTACAGGCAATTAAAAACTGCTTAGCACCGTCACAATGGGGTAAATAATATAATAAATCCATGCCTCCCAGGGAATACACAATTTAGAATGGAGATAAAATGTGCTTGCTCAATTCAGAAGAAAAACAGTAACAGAAGAAACCCCCAAAGTTCTCAAGACCCAGGCATCTCTAGCGAAAGCATAGTTATTCAGGTGACCCCTGGGAGATGAGAGCACAATCAATATGGCTTTTTGCCTCTGTATCACAGTGGTTTCCTGAAGAACCCTTGTGACACTTAGTTTTTATTTCTTAATATTTCTATTTACATATTTGGGGACAAAGTAACTTAATTGACTTTTTCGTTCATTTTTCCCCTTTTCCTCCATATTTAAGGACCCATTATATGAGAAGTCTATCAGATTCAGTCATTGAACTGATCCTTTTTTTCCATCGAGTGTTTCTTTTCATTTGCCTTTAAAGACTAATTGTTTGGGTAGTGAACCAGCATCACTTATTAATATGAACCCTAATATTTGATTCTACAACTTGCCGATGAAGTTTTTGAAGGTCTGAGCACCTACTGGAACTTTGATTTCCTGTAGAGAGAAAGATTTTTTTTTTAATTTTCCATTTTTATTTGCTGAGTACAAAGCAAAGTCCCATTTTAACATCATACAGTACCACTTAACTAAAATGCCATTGTTCAGGAACAAAAGGGCTTATGATTTAAATTTGGTGCTCACAGGTTCAAAGTTGCCAGACACATGAGCAATGGCAAACACACCTCAAGGAGGCCAAGGAAGAAGAGAGCAGGTGTCTTGTCTAACCTATCTGCCTCACCTTTGGGCTGCTTTCATTTGTTCAGCTCAACTCCTTACCCTGCTGTCCAGGCCTAAGCTTTTTACTGTTACCAAATTTCCATTTCTTCAGAATCATCTCAAATGGGAGTCACCATCCATAGTATGGGATGTTTCTGTTGTACATTAACATAGATTTTTTAAATATAGTTTTATCTTTGCCTTTATTTCGACAACATGATTATTTCCATTTCCCTCACCCTTTGACTCCCTTAAACCTTTCCTCTTAACAACTATGCAACAAACAACTACAAAACATTTAAGCAAACCTAATTAGAGAGGAGCTGTGTCTGATATTATATACTTCATTCCATATCCAGTCTTCAGCTCATTGAGAGGGAAAATGTATATTTCATCATTAGAATAGAGATTCACCAGAACTTGGCTATTTCTAGCATTGGTATCATATCATTGTGCATATTATTCCTTTGCATAACTACATGAAAGTATTCCCATACCTTTTTTTCTGAATGCCTCTTATTCTCTGTTCTTTATTGTGCAATAATATTTTACTGCATTCTTATCTCACAGTTTATTCAGCCATCCATGGCTTGATCCACAGATACTCATTTCATTTCCAGTTGTTGTTTCTCTTGTTGTCACCATGAAGACCGATGCTTCAAATTTCTAAGAAAAGGGATTTTTCTCCCTTAAGTATAGAGGTAGATTGGGTCAAGACCTTGGAAATTTGGCTGTCAGGCACCAAGTCTTTTGGGCCAAAGCAACTCAAGAAGTTCTCTACTGAAGTCCTCCTCCAGTGCCAATTATCATGGCATGGAGGAGATTGAGATTTTGAAGGCTATTCCAGAGGAATGATGACTCAGGCATATCCCATTGAGCTGGAAAATCTTTGCTGTGCATCTTTAACCAAACAGTGTGTCCATCATTTGTGGAAGAGCCTAGCTATTTTTGGAAACGCTCATCACTAACAGTTTGGCAACATGGTAAAGATTTTTTCTGAACAGAGTAATTCATGAAGACTCTTCACTAAGTTATCCTATTAGAATGCACTTTAACAGACAGGCTTCTGGGAGATAGATGGGTTTTTGTTTGCTTGTTTTTCAGCTTTGTGTCCCAAGGGCCTGGCATTTCCTGGACTCAGTGCTTGATCTATGGGGGATGCTTAGTAAATGTTTATTGAGTGAATGAATGAATGAAAGGTGCTAATAGTAAGTTTGCAGAGATCTTAGTGTGCATTTTTCCACCTGTTCCTCACAACAATCAAATAGGTGATAGTATTGAGCTCATTTGTCAGGTTAGGAAATTGAATTCCCTAGTGTCCCTTGTGGGAAAGGGAGGCACTGCTCCATTCCCCCCTCTCCACTGTGCCTAAGGACAATTTTCACATGCCCTGCCCCTCTGCCCAGCAGCCCAGTGCAGGCACTTCCTCCTCCCCTGTCTGGGGTAATGCGGGATGGGGGCTCACAGGAGGCATGAGGGTACAATTTGGGCATTTGATCTCTAAAAGGTTTGGCAATATGGCCCTAGAGGTTAAATCAGTCAGTCAGTAAACATTTATTAAGCACCTACACTGTGCTAAGTGGTAAGGATATAAGAGAGGCAAAAAACAGTGCCTGCTCTTAAGGAGATGAGGATCTAATGGGGAAGTCAACAAAGAAACAAATATGTACAAAGGAGCCATAATAATTAAGAGACAGAGGCACTAGAATCAGAAGGGGTTGGGAAAGGCTTTATATAGAAGATGGAGTTTTATTCAAGCTTAAAGGAAGCAGCAATGTGGAAGGAGAACAGGGACAGCTAAAGAAAATGCCTGGAGCCATGAAATGGAGTGTCTTATTCATGGAACAGTTAAGAAGCCAGTGTCACTGGAGAGTACTGTTAGGGAGTAAAGTGTAAAAAGACCAAAAAGGTGAGAAGAGCCTAGATCTTGTGAAGGGATTTGAGCACCAAACTAAGCATTTTGTACTTGAAACTGGAGGTGCTGGGGAGCCACTAGAGTTTATTGAGTAGGAGGTCAACATGGGGAGACCTACTCTATTGGAAAAAGGTATTAGAGGTTGCATAGAGGGCTGAATGGATGGGAAGAGACTGGAGAGAGACACACTCACAAGCAGGCTATTTCATCAGTCCAAGCATAATGTGATAAGAACCTTCACTACAGTGGGAGCAGTGTTAGAGGAGAAAAGGGACCTTAAGTAATTTGCTGAGAATTATAGTTACTAAGCATCTGAACTTGAATTTGAATTTAGGGCTTCCTTAGTTCAGATAAGGTGAGGGGTGGTAGCTGCTATCTGTATCAGTGCAACAAGTCCCTGTACCGATGGATCTTTCAAGCTCTATTTTTTTCCTTAGTTTTTACATTCCCAAAAGAAATGTCAGCTTGTTGAAGGAGTCAAAATATATTTTTTAGTGATTTCATTTCTCTTGGAGAAAAGGAGACAATGGATTCCCAAAGTCTAAAATGGACTCTGAAAATGACTTAAAATCTGTATTTTAAATTTCAAACAAACCCACATAGTAAAGATATGAAGTCTCTTGATAGAAATTGATGTCATAGTTGAAAGAAAAAATTATGAAGACAGCTTTATTTTAAAAAATTAATTAAATGTGAGTTGTATAATGTTAAACAGTTCCCCTAAAGGGACATTATGATGAGTCAAGGAGAAAATGCAGCGTCTAGACAGAATTTCTATTAAAATGTGTATTTGTATCAAACGACTGAATCAGAACTGAAAATGTTTTCCAAAAATATATTTGGTTCTCTTCTTTTTTTTATTTTATTAAAGTGCCACCATTTGAAAAGGGCTTTGTGATAGCTTATTAGGATGAAAAATAATATTGAATCTACTGCTCCTCTTCTAAAGTTTATCACCTCCTCAGGGAACACATCATTTGAATTTTATGTTAAGCTTTGACACTGTGGGGAGGCTGCAGATATGATGTTCATACTTCCCTTACTCCCTCCTCCTCTTCCTAGCAGAATGTAACTGAATCCCAATGAAGCCAGGCTCCTGGAGGCTTATGTTCATTCTTATCCCCTTCCCTATTACCCAAGGTAGATCCTTAAGGATAATTTTATTTTTGTATCTGAAAAATTTTATTTAATTAATTAATTTAGAATATTTTCCCATGGTTACATGATTCATGTTCTTTCCCTCCCCTCCTCTCACACCTTCCCATAGGCAACGAGCAATTCCACTGGGTTTTGCATGTGTCATTGATCAAGAACTATTTCCATATTATTAATATTTGCATTAGGGTGATTGCTTAGATTCTACATCCCCATCAACTCATGTGATCAAGCAGTTGCTTTTCTTCTATGTTTCTACTTCCACAGTTTTGAGGATAATTTTAAAGAAAAGTGCAAATAACATCACAACAGTGAAAAAGTTTACCTGTCTAGAGAATGGAAATGTCTCAGGAAAATCTCATAAAATCAGACAGGCTTGCAAAGACTTTATAGGATTATTCTAAGTATTACAAACCAGGTAGTCTCTCTCGAAGACTATAGTCTCTGTTTTTATAAATGTGGATAAAAAGAAGGTAGTTAAAACTGTGAATTGCTTCAGCTCTCAATTAAGCAGGGATAAATACTATTAAAAACTTCATTCCAAAGTTATAAATGAAGTGGTGAGAAGTGGTAACCCATTTGGGATAGTTTGTAATTAGAAATAACTTGCCATCAATCAACAAACAGATTCTATACCTTAATAAGTACTCTATAACACTTGATTCTTAGTAACTCATAGAGAGCTTATTAAGTAGCAATGAAGACACTAATGGCTACCACTTTGGCATGGCTTCCATTTTAAGACCAAGATGTTCTCTTAAAAAAAAGATTTCTTGATAAGATTTCCTGGTGAAGATGGCAACAGAGTAAAAAGCAGCTGCTTAACCTTTCCTAACCGAAAAAACATATAGGACTCCTCAAGAATACATAAAAACAAATCCAGAGGAACGCAGAGACCCCACAACAGGGCACAGCATTGGAGGTACGTGGAATTGGGCATTTCCATGCTATAAAGGGGTGAAACAGCTCTCACTAAAACATGAGCTGAGCAACCCCCTCCTCCACTCCATACCACCTACAGTGCCAAAGCCAGCTCACAAGAGTTAGAGCAAGTTTGGGGCACACATTAAGTCCTTGGCAGCTACCCGGGGTCCCCAGGGCCTGCCCCTGAGAGCAGCAAGACTTAAGACCCCAAAAGGCTAAAGAATGCGCGCAGACTTTGAACACAGACCCTGAGCACAGGCAGGAGTGCGGGCGTGGACTCAAGCACAGACATGGATCCTGAGTGCAGGCGAGGACTAGGATCCTGAGAGCAGGCTCGGACCTTGAGTGGGGACCTAGTGCAGAGGGGTGCACAACTGTGGAAGCAGTGCCCTGAGACTGTTAAAGGAGCCTAGGGCAGAGGAACAAGCAAGGGGACCACCAGGAGGCTTGACCCTGAGAACAACTAGACCTGAGGCCTCAGGAGCCTAAAGAGTGCAGACAGACCCTGAGTGTGAGGATAAACCTGAGAGGGTGCAGGGCTAACAATGGCAAGCCAGAGACAAGAACCCCAAAAGAGAAAGATCATCAAGAAAAAATCTGTAACACTCGACAACTTTTACACAGATAAAATCCAGACGACAGAGCAAACAGCAGAGGAGAACAAACAAGTAATCATATCCAAACCTTCCCAAAATAATGAAAACTGGCCACAAGCTATTGAAGAGTTCAAATCTGAGATGATGAGAAGGATGGAAGAGATTTGGCGAGAGAAGTGGGAAATAGCTCAAAAGGAAATAATCAGGTTAGAAGACAGAAACTCCCAACTGGAGAAAGATGCCCCAAAATCAAACGAAATGGTAAGCAAATTGGAAACCAAAATCTGGCTAGAAAATAAGTTTAAAAGGCAGAATTTCACAATTGGAAAGTGAGGCAAGTAAATTGAAGACCAGAAATGATTAGATTGAAAAGGAAAACCAAATGATTATAGCCAAAAACCAGTCCCTAATGGCTAGAATTGAGCAATTAGAAGCTAATGATCTCTAAAGACAGCAAGAACAAATAAAACAAAGACTGATAAAATAGAAGGAAACATGAAATATCTCACTGAGAAAGTGACAGATCAAGAAAACAGATCTAGAAGAGACAATCTGAGAATCATTGGTTTTCCTGAAAAAGCAGAAATTAATAGAAATTTGGATTCAATACTAAAAGAAATTATTCAGCAAAATTGCCTGGAAGTTCTACAACAAGAGGGCAATATAGACATTGAAAGGATCCATAGATCATCCTCTACACTAGACCCAGAAAAGACAACCCCCAGGAATATAATAGCCAAATTCAAGAGCTTCTAAGTAAAAGAAAAAATTTTACAAGAAGCCAGAAAGAGACAATTCAGATATTAAGGAGCACCAATCAGGATTACACAGGATCTGGCAGCCTCCACACTACAAGACCACAAGGCTTGGAATAGGATATTCAGAAAGGCAAGAGAACTGGGTCTACAACCAAGGATCACCTACCCTTCAAAACTGACTATATACTTCCAGGGGAAAGTATGGGCATTCAACAAGATAGAAGATTTCCAACTCTTTGCACAGAAAAGACCAGGGCTAAATGGAAAGTTTGATATCCAACCTCAAAAATCAAGAGAAACATGAAAAGGTAAATAAGAAACAGAGGGGAAAGAAAGAAAACTCGTATTTTTTTAATTTGCCTCTTTAACAGCTTCAATATGATCTAGAACTTTTTTTTAAAGTCTTAATAAGTAGTGACTACTGAGGTGGTTCAGTAGTTGGATTTGGGGGTTGAAGTATTGACTATGATTTGATTCATATGGCACATATTATCTCTTCTCTCTCCCTCATGGTGTCTTGCTTTTTTAGCTGGGTTGGCTTGCCTAGCTTGTACATGGCCATTAACAGAGATGACCAGCCCTCTCCGTAGGGTTGCTTCGCTGGATAATAGTTTCAGGGAACATGAGCAGTTGTTTGGGAAGGACTGATATTTCAATGACTGTTCAATTCTGGACTTGCTACATTGGTATCTATAAAGAGGTAGATGTCAAAAAAACTCTGTGCTTTGATTTGCTTTTCCCATATTCCCTCCTGTCTCTTCCTTAGGGTTCCTTGCTGCTTGAGATAGACCTTCTCTGTGCTTTCTCCAAGGAATGTGGTCTAAGGAAGAAGAAACCAGTACCAATGAGACTTGGCCCTCTTTACCTTCTGAAATCAGGTGAGTTTGGTTGCATTTAATATAGCAAGAATGCAGACACAAATCCGGCCTCAGACACTTCCCAGCTGTGTGACCCTGGGCAAGTCACTTGACCCCCATTGCCTACCCTTACCACTCTTCCACCAAGGAGCCAATACACAGAAGTTAAGGGTTTAAAAAAAAAGAATGCAGACAAGTAGTGTTCCTACTATCTGTTAAGGGGTTCTGGGGCCAATATTTGTCAACTCAATAGAGCTTTGCTCTCTACTAGGACCATGCATCAACATCCACGATGTGATGGATAGCTTTCTAAGACTTGTCAAATTAGCTGACCACATCTATTTGAACACAGATGCTAAAACCCCAAATAATCTAGACAACATGGCTAAATATTTTGAAGTATTAGAAAAGGAACTGAAGATCTTAGAAATGGAGTTAGTATCTGTATCATTTTCACAGATTTAAGGCAAGGGTTTGAGAAAGGCAGGTTCTGGAAGTGAATAAGCATCTAGTTGAAAAGAGAAACTTGAAAATGTTATTTGGATTTCTGATAATGACTTAAAATAGAGGAATCAGAAGCTCCCAGCTAGGGATGGATTGTAGTTACCAAAGATTGCTAAGAAAGGATTTGTCTGAGGTCCTGGGAATTAAATGATCAAAAGTACATAATAAAAAACTAGTAATAAGGTACCAGAGAGAAAACTACCTGTGTTTTGATTCATCAAGATAAGTGCTATAGAGCGTAGTTCTCAGATGGGAAGAATAAAAGTGGAGATACCCAGAAATTCATTGGACACAAAATCCAAAAAATAGGTACCAGTGATACAAAACACAGACTCAAACACCTCTACATTCATAAGTGTACATAGTATAGATAACAGTTAATGTATACTAGAAATGCTAATGTAATGAGAAAACTTTGATTTCCCTGGGACTTGCTGAGATGACCTTCATTATTAAAGATGGCTCAACTAAGCTTTAACTTATTTGTAAGCAACAAGATAGGGTTAATTGGGAGAGCAGGGGCACAGATAGCATGTATATTAAGGTATACTCACAAGAGCAAATATAGGAACCAAAGGAGAGGAGAGTCATGGTGATATATACTTCAGTAAAGACCTTTGACAGAATAGATTACAGCGATATTGTCAATGGATTACAAGACAATCTGAATACAGAGAAGAAATAGATGAAAATTTGGAGAAACTCTATAAAACTGGCATGGAGGCCGGATATAATAATGATGGGGGACTTCAACTCTCTAGACAGCTGCTGGTGCTCTCTCTCTTTGCCAAAAGCAGCAGCTAATCATTTTTTGGCTTGCCTTAATGATGATTTCTTCCTTCAAAAACTTAAGGAACCAAGGAAGGGAAGTTCTGTGAATTTGAATAGTATCAATAAGGAGTTGGTTGCTTAGGTGGGAATGGTAGGAACCCTGGAGAAGAGTCGCCATTCCATCTTTGAACTTATGCTAGTGAAGGATAGAAAAGTCACACATGGCCTAATATGCAGTAAAGATTTGAAAATAATACATTTTAGAGTTTTCCCACAAAGTCAAGGGAGCATCCCTGTGGCTAAAATTCTCCTGGGGAAGTCAGCCTAGGAGGGATGGGAGACCCTCAAGAATGATATTCTGAAAACAAAGGGGATAATTATAATCAGAAGACAAAAGGGGATTTGTCCAAGGAGTCCCGAAGTTCAGATGATGGAATAGGATTTTGATTCCCTACATGAATTATTCTTTCTAACTCGAAAGCACCTTAGGAGGACCAGGGAGACAGTATATGTAGCTACTCAACCCTACTTTCCCTGGAGGAACCTTCTATGTAATGCATTGAGGAGATGCAGCAGCCAGTGTGATTTCAGGGAAAGTTGTAACCCTTTTTATTTGCAAAGTTTGTGCACTTGGCTGTATATTGCTTTAGGCAGAAAGAGATAAATCTGCAATTTTCTTTGGGCCAGAAGAACCTCAGAAAAATCATCTTGCTTTGCTTCATTACAACACCTGCTTGCAATAAGTTGGGGGGATCTTATCTATTTCTGCAATCAAGCACCATGCTAGAGCTGCGCTCTTAATTATCCTGCTAAATAATGGGACACATTTAAAGCCTTTCCACTTCATCTGCCTGTGCTCATTAGTGTCACTTATGAATTATTTGTTGGAAAGTCATTGCCTTGCCCCAAATTTTGGGATTAAGCACTGATTCTCACACACCAAAGTAAAACAGTCGCCAAATGACTAGACTTGTCTGCTTGGAAATTGACCTAAAGTTTGCCTAGCACATGTGGAGTTATTTTATTGAAGGATATCCAAATAAGGTGTCTAGGTGTCTGTGTTTGAATAGAGTCTGTGCTGTTGCAAATGCAGTAACAAGCCAGGGCAACTCATAGAACTTGAGTGAGAACAATTACCTAGTGCTTTCTAGCTCCTAGGTCTCATTTGGCCTGGAAACAAATTAGGTGTTTGCCAGCAAGGAGGGATTCAACCTGGAATGAAAGAATTAACATGAATGCACCTGACAAGTCTCCAAACTGAGCCACTGTTTTGCAAAGTGGAGGATGCTTGTCCTTATGGGTATTAAGCCTGAAATAGCCTTGAGGTGTCCATCATGCATCATCTCAGCCTATAAAAACCCATCGTTTCACCGCTATCTCCTTTAAATATACATTTCTAATCCCGTGGGGAAATAATATTTGTTTTTGAGTTCTAAAGGAAAGATCTTTTCTGAGAGATGGTCATTTGAAAAACTTCAAATAAATCATGGATAAAGGAGACAAGGCTCATCTCACTCTGTCTAGTGTAGTCGTGAAGATGTGTGCACTGTTCTTGTTCCCCAAACTGCAGGGCAGGAGGAGCCCCAAGGTGTTGGCATGGAAACCAATTAAATAAGATTCACCTCAACTGCTCTTTGCATCTGGGAGTTCAATGAGATGCCTTATATATTGAAAGCTACTGGGCTAGGGGGAAACCTTTCATTGGGAGTCTATCTCTGTGGCTGTCCTCTCTCTTTTTCCCTATTAGGATCCCTTGTGTGAAGGCAAGCATCTTTAAAGTCCCTGACAAATCAATCAATCATCTTGGGCTCCTCCAGCACTGGCTGAAATGATAAACATTGTTTATGAGAAGAAAATATTCCACCAAAAAGCCACAATAAGACCCCAGAGACACACTCCCACCAGGCCTAGATTTTGCTTGGGAAGCCGTAGGAACACTGACTAGCAAAGATTTTTTCATTTAAAAAATATTATTTTTCCCTCAGGGGGAAAACTCAAAACCCTTGAAACAAATATGGATAGTCAAGCAAAACAAGTTCCCAAATTGCTCATGTCCAATATAAATATAAACACACACACATCCCCATCCTCATGCCCCCCCCTGAATTGATTACCTGTCTTTCAAGCAGTGGGTAGCATGTCTCACCATCATGATTGGTTATTGTGATGATCAGACTTGTACATCTTGGAGCTGTATATACCTTGTTGTTTTTGTAGGAACTGTTCTATTGCACTAGTATCTTTTTGGGAAAACTTCTGAATCTCAATTCTGCTCTATTCCCCTTGAGTGATATCTGGTTGATTAGGGGCAGTGAAAGACCTTTCCCCATCTAGTATGACAGTGTAATGTAGTAAAAGGAGTAATGTACTTTGTAGTGAGGAAGAACTAGGTTCTAAGGTCATCTCCAGCACCCCTAGCTGCTTGACCATGGGCAATTCTCTCAATCTATGAATTTCAGTTTCCTCATCCATGAAATGGGAATAATTGTACATTTAGCATTTAGCTCATAGGCCCTTTTGTGAGGCTTCAGTAAGATGGGGTTGGACAAGACTGCTATGTCTCCAAAGAGCAAAGGTTGTAGCTGGGCCAGAGGTCAACAGAGAGATGCATGGTGGGAACAAGCTGGCTCCAAAATATCACACATCATGTTGAATCAGAAAAGAAGGTAAGTCCATCATTTCATGAGAGGGAAGGATAGATCATAGATAGCCTGAGTTCTATAGGATGAGGTGTGGATCAACTAGCATCTGTATGAATAAAGAAAATACTCACAATTAAAGAAATCTCAGATCTCCTCTGGAGACATGTTAAAAGGGAGGAAGAAAAAGTCAAGTTTCCATGAAAGATTGGATCCATATATGCTATTTAGTCATATTTTAATAACAAGGAAAATGGGTAAGAATTATGGTCTCAAATCAAAGGGATGGTTTCTCTGAACCTGTCAGTCAGTAAGCATTTATTTAGAATCTACTATGTGCCAGGCACTGTCCTCAGGATATAAAAAGAGGCAAAAGACATTCCTGCTCAAAATGAGCTTACAGTCCAGTAGGGGAGACAACAGACAAACAACTATGTACAAACAAGCAATAGACAGAATAAATAGGAAACAATAAAGCACTAGAATTAATAATAATGAACCGCTTGATTTAGAGGGGAAGATGAGATTTTTGGTGGGACTTTAAGGACACTATGGAAGTTGCAAGCAGAGATGAAGATAGAGAGCATTCCAGGCATGGAAGACAGAAAGGGAAAATACCCTGGAGCTAAGAGATGGAGTATCTTGTTTCTGGTTGTCAGATGAGATAAAGTAAAGTGGCCCAGTATTGACTTGAGTCAGTCTGATAGCCTGGCCACATCTCACTGGGGTCCTTCTCTCATGCACTCTAAAGCTTTTTTCTCTGATCTTTTTTTTGCCAAACTGATTGAGTCACTTTTCTGTAAGAGAGGTGTTTTAAAATATTTGTTTAAAAATGCTTTGTTGATTTTTAATACCATTGTGCCTTTTTTTTTTTTTTTTTTTTTTTTTTTTTTAACATTTATTAATATTCATTT
>NC_058136.1:48743317-48799377 GCF_016433145.1 Gracilinanus agilis
CCTGTTGTGGGGTTCCTCCGTTCGTCTGGACTTGTTTTTATGTCCCCTTGAGGAGTTTTGTGTGTTTCGGTCAGGAGAGGTTTAGAGCTGCTTCTTACTCTGCCGCCATCTTAACCCGGAAGCCGCCCATTGTGCCTTTTTAATAACACTACCCTTAACTTACAATACTTCTTTTTAATGCAGAAAAACTTATGCAAAACAAACTATCACAACAATTGCATCTGGTGGTATATAGGCACCATTCCCCACCTGTAGTACCCTACCTCCCTGTGATAAGCAAATTAAGGATAGATCAACTGTCCTCTGTAGCCCTTTGACCTTTGTATTTAAAATAATTGAATAGAGGTTGGAAAACAGTGGCAGCCAGAGAAAACAGAAGAGGGGATATTAAAGGTGTATAAGATGGATGTGCTTTGCACCTCAAATGAATGAAAAAATGGGACAAATCAATTAAAATGGGCCTATTTTCCTTGTAAATTACACATTTTCTTTGAAAACATTCCCACATATCTAAAAATCAGAATTTTGTGAGCTGAAACACGTTTTTTTCTGACATCTTTTTATAATTAGTATATAGAATTTTAAGGAATAGTGTACCTGCCACTTTAGAAGGGGGAAAGGGAAAGGGGACCAGGTCAAAGGGAGAGACTATGAATGGATGAATATGTGTGTTGTGGGGGACAAGTGAGAGGGAAGGAGAAAACTGGACCCCACTGTTAGCTAGCTGTCCTTTGGAGCCAGCTGCTGAGCTGAGTTCCTTGGTAAAGAAATTATACATAACAAAGGGAAGGGGGAAATGAGACAAGATCTCACAAGCAAACTATTGTTTGAAGTCTTTTGCTGTGACTCCAACCATTGCCACAGCAGTGGGAGAGCCAAGTGAATGAATCATGGCCAGCATTTGCCGCAGGCAGAAACTTCCAACTGGAAGAAAATCACACCTGGTGCCTGTGAGTGGATAATGAGATTTCACCCCCACCACACACACACCTAATGATGTGTTTCTTAAAAGTTTGTATGAATTCCAGAGTTCATCCTTAAAATGCCTAATGTTTGTTCTAGTGCACTTATAAAGATACACATTTCTTGGGGATTATTTACACCTCTGATCTCCTGTATTACATTTGTGGTATAACCTCATTTCATGATTTTTGAACCAGAGTAATAGAAAACACGAAGGAGTTCTTTGAAAGAGGAGAAATGTGCTTGATCAAATTACCATGCTGACCACAGGAAAGGAAATATATTTCCACCTTCTATTTAATGCTTAAAGAGCATATATGTAAAAAATAGATAATACAGGTAAATTTCAAAGGAAAAAGTGGTCAAAATTTTTTCTAATGAAAAATTTAAGGAGAATATAATATTAAGATGTTTTATGCTCCTGAAACAATTTCAAATTGTATAATCTAATTAAAGTCTGAAAAAATGAGAGATCAGCAAAAGAATGCCAATTATTAAACATTGATGAACAATAGAAAATCATTCAGTGTAAATACTGTATAGGAGTGTTGAATACCAAAGAAATGAAAAAATATTTGGATACATCAGGAAGAGGCAACCTAGGCTACTCTACACAGTCCTCACTTAAGTTTGGTTGTCATTTTCCATGTAAATCTGATTATAGTATTTACTTTAATGTTTACTCAGTTGTTTCATTGACATTATCAGCTCATCAGTATAGGTATTCCTTTCCTTGGGGCAAGTTTCAATTCATTAATGGCCTCCTAACCTGTGTATTTCTTGTCCTTGTCCTCCAATAAATCATCCAGAGCAAATCTACTCAATATGCTAGACACTTTTCTCAAAGACTTTTACTATTCTGTGAGTAGGAGCACATCATCTAAAACAGGCTTCTACTAGCCCTTTCTCCTGTTCCATGATCAATCCATCTCTTCACTTGATTGTATATTTCTGGGATGGTATGTTTTATACCGCTTCCTGAGTACAAGACTTTGTTGGGCCTATTGTAAGTTTTAATTTGATTATGTTTCCATGATCCATTGGGAAGACTGATCTCTCAAAGGATCACAGGGGGAATGTATAGTTAGAAAATCTTGAATCCCTGAAACTACATTACCCAAACTTCCTTCCTGTATTACCCACAATTTCTTTTTCCTTTTGTATATGTGTGTCTTTACATGATCCATATATAATTTGGGTTCACTCTGCCATGCCCTCTCTCTTCATGTGAATTGAGTGGTGACTAGTCTTTATTGCCCTCGCTCTCTCTTCCATGTGAAGTGAGTGGAGAACATTTTCTATGTTCTCCAGCTCTCTAGTTAAATACTAATAAATCTCTATAAATATTATACTTTTGGAGATATTGAATATTAATTTAAAAATCCACAGGTCTATGCCACCATATATCTTTCCAATGCCCTTTGGGTCACTCAAAGTTATGATTTTTTAGAGATTATGGTTTTCTGTGATTCATATAGCATCATTAGAAAACTTATTTTTGTGGAAAAGATGGGTTTTTGTGACACGGAGCCTTTCCGCATGGACTTTACTTCCATTGTTATAGTTGATGCATATTTGGTTCTTTTTGATCTGCTTTCTTCCATCTGCATATAACACATCTTCCCATAGTTCTCTGAATTCTTCATTTTTGTCATTCTTGTGGTGCAGTCATAATCTGTTATATTCACACATCACAATTCATAATCATTGTTGAGCATACATTTTTGTCTCCAGCTTTTTGTAACTATGAATGCGGCTATGAATATTTTTGTACATATGAGTTTTTTTTTCCTGTAAATAAAGTCATTAGGGTATCATCTAGGAGTGAAATCTATAGATCAAAAGATATGAAAAATCTGCTAACTTTTTGGATAATCCAAATTTTTTTAATTTTTAAATTAAATATATTTTTCAATTAAAATACATTTTTCTTTTCCATCTCCCCTTCCTCAAAGTAGAAAAAACCTCAAACTCTTGCAACAAAAATGTATAACCAAATATAACCCTTTCTTTCATTGACCGTGTCCAAAAAAAATATGTGTCAAACTACATCTACAGCTAGCATCTTTGTGAGGAGGGTGGTAGAACTCTTATTCATTTACTGGAATCCTAGTCATTGCATTATTATAACCAAATTATTCTACAGAATTGTTGAAGAAATTCACAGATATGGTAACCATGAATTAGCATTCTTCTTTTCTTAGTCTTTCAATAATGAGTTCTGTCATCTTTGCTATCTCATTGTGTGTAAGATGATGCCTCATGGTTGTTTTAATTTGCATTTTCCTAAATATTAGTAATCTTGAATATTTTAGGTAGATTTTTGATAGATTATATTTTTCTTTTGAAAATTGTCTACTCTTATCCTTTTACTACTTGTCTGTTAAGGAATGATATATTTTTGTGCTAATTTCCCAAAGGTTTATGCTATCATATGTTTGTCTGAACTTTTTAATAATGAGACCTTACCCAAATGGGTTCAGTTATCTATATGCACTTTACTCCCTGGTGTTCCCTATCTCTTTATCTTTATCTATCTATCTATCTATCTATCTATTTATCTCTTATTTCTTTCCAGAATTCCAGTCCCATATTATCTGGCATCAAGAAACAATCCATTTTTAGAAATCTCAAATTATATAAGTTTATAATGAAACTGATTTCATAGTACTTCCCCAACATGTATCTCCTCCTCAAATGTTCCTATTTCTAGTGAGGGCACCACCATCTTTCTAGTTACTGAGATCTGCAACCTTAGAGTCATTAATGACTCTTCCCTCTATCATCCACCTAATATCAGCTAGTCAGGCAATTGATATTGATTGATTGCCTATTATGTGCCAAGCACTAGGGATACAAAAAGAGGCAAAAAATACTGTCCCTGCCCTCTAGGAGCTCACAATCCAAATAGGGAAACAACAAGCAAGCAAATATGTACAACAGTATATAAACAGGAAATAAGAGAGGAAAGGCATGAGGATTAAGAGGGACTGGGAAAGACTACCTGTAGAAGATGGGGTTTTAGTTTGGACATAAGACCTTTCCTGATCCCTCTACTTGTGAGTGCTCATTTTATAAAGTTTATAATGCTAATTTCCTAAACCTTTATAATTCTATGGATCTAATGTGGGGAAAGGATCTTAGAAGCCACTTAATTCAACCCACTCATTTTGCAAATGAGAAACTGATGCCAAATGAATGCTAGGATCCAAATTTTACATATTTATGTATAGGCTGAATTACCTAAGTGTAATATAAACTCCTTGAGGTGAGGAGTTATTTAGTTCTGAATATTTGAATCCCTAGAACTAAAGCAAAGTCTCTTACATAAAGTAAGCACCTAATATTTTTACATGAATCAGATTGGATATCTGTAATTATTTAGCCCTTCTTTATTCTTTAAAAAATATTTGGTAGTTATATTTATATAAGAATTACATGTGTGTTGCTAGGTTAATTTGTAGATGTTCAATGTAAATTGTTACTTTAAATGGAATTTCTCATCCTTTTGTCTTTGTCCTGAATTTCTTTAGCATTACACAGAGAGGCTAATGAATTTTGTGCATTTATTTTGCGTCTTCCTATTTTATTGAAGTAATTAATTGCCTTAATTACTTTTCATTGATTTTCTAGGGTTCTGTAAGTAAAACATCATGTCATCTGCAAATTGAGATATTTCTGACTCTATTTTGTGTTTATCATCCCATTTTTACCCTTGCCTTATTTCTTTAGCTAGTATTTCTACCATGATGTCAAATAGTAGTGAAGCCATGGGATATCCCATGGTTTTTGCATAGTAAATTGCCTATATTTCTTATTTTAAAATAATTGTAGCTTTTGCATTTAGATAGCTACTTTTGATCAAATTCAAGAAAAATGCATTTAACTTCATTTGTAGGTATTTTAATATAAATAGTGCTATTACTCTGTGAAAGACTTTTTCTACATCTATTGACATAATATAATTTTAATTATTTTTGTTATTAATGTAATTGCTTATGCCTATCATGTTCCTAAATGTTAAAGCATATTTTTATTCCCAGGATAAACTCATTCTGGTTATAGTAGATAGTCTTGAAAATATATGCCTATAATATCTATGCTGAACTTTTCTTTTTTTTCTTGTATTGATATTCAATAGTGAATGAGTTCTATAATGTTCTTCCTACTTTATCATTACATGCTTTGGATATCAGGAACATATTTGTCTCAGAGAAGGACATTGGTAAGGAGTCATCTTTCTTTACTTTTGTGAACAGTTTATATAGCACGCCAATTTTAGTTTTTTAAATGGTCTCTAAAATACCCTTGTAAGTCCTTCTGGGCTATCAATACCTCTTTCATCATTATAACAATCTGATAAAACTTATATAAGGAAGAACCCATGGGAGGAAATTCTATTCTAATCTGATTCTAACTCAAAAGAAGAAACTGGTTGCAGAAAAGAATTGATGGAAACCTCTGGGGGAAAAGACTGCACCATCTTGGAATATGTGATAGAGAAAGAGATCTGAATATAAAAGGACATGCACCTTAGGTTTAGAGAGGAGAGTTTTTCAGGAATTCACAAAGAGAATATGTAGAATCATCTGGCATCTAATTCTCCAACGGAAATTGGTCCAGGTAGAATGGGGTGCTCTAAAGAATTAAATTTGCTACAAAGAAAAACCATTCTGATGTGTAAGAAAAAGGGGAAATTCAGGATATCAGTGTGGTTGCAAAGCAAACTCATCATAGCAATAAGATTTACAAAAACCTGCTACAAAAGATGAAAGCTAGTGAAGTTAACAGAGAATTACTATAAAAGAGTGGCATGATACTATAAAAACTGTCAGAGATGCCATAGCTAAGGATAGTGAGGGGAGCTAAGGTTAACAATGATATCTATTAGAGGAAGTCAAGTGGCACAGTATATGAGACTCAGGAATACCTGATACTTACTGGTTCTGTGACTCTGGGCAAATCACTTAACATCTGCCTGCCTCAGTTTCATCACTTGTAAATGGGGATAATAACAGTATCTATATCCTAGGGTTGTTGTGAGGATCAAAAGGCAATATTTGCAAAGCTCTTTGAAAACCTTAACATGGTAGTCATCAGGTTTGACTCCATCATCTAGCCCCAGAAGATAACAGAAGCCAATCTTGTTAATGTCAGACTAACAAATAGCTCACTAGAGTGCCCCTCCTGCCCCCACCCCCACAGTGTCCCTCAAAGACAAGGCATCATCAACCACTACTATACATCTTGTCTCACTCTAAGGATTAGTCCCCTAACAACTGCAGTTCTATTATCTTAGGTGAATGTAAATCCTCATTTCTTGGAGCTCAAGGAATCAGTCTTAGGAATAATTCTCCTCCCAAATTTCTAACTAAAACTGTTTACCATTGTGTCTTGTTTCTTTCCTTCTGTGGGTCCTATTCTTCTACTCTCAAGCCTTCTAATATAAATTGGAATTCCCCTCTGCCTTTTCCTAAACTTTTTTTCCCCTGAAGGCCTTTCATTCCTTTAAGAAAGTTTTTACTTTTCCTGATAACTTAAAGACTAGAATGACCATTCATTGGCCCTTTCCAAGAGGGAAACCAATTCTTACTTTGCTTATACTTTCTTCAAGTGGCAAATAACAGGTATATAAACCTATTATTTGCCACTTGAAGAAACACAAACAAGCTGCCCTGTCTTCGGGGGCCCTGCTACATTTAACTCAGCCTCCAGACTTGCTGAAAATGAGATCCTCAGTCCCCTCTCATTCTTGTCAATAGCTCTTAACAGTGTCTCATGGCAAACTGCCTGTGTGTATCTTTTTTTTACTGCACTGGGGACTCTAGTTAGAGGCTTCATTTTTCCATTTCCCACTTGGTAATGTTTTCAAGCACTGGGATTTCAAGCTTAGCAGTCTCTCACCCGCAATTAGAAGATGCCTGCCAACCCTTCAGGCAAAAAGAAACTGCCCTTAGCTTCAGGATCTGAAGCAAAAAGCTAATTAATACCAGAACTTTATCTAATTAAATCTAGTTATATGCTTCTTTCCTACTTCTAGACTTTGGATGCCACCTTGTTCTTCTCTGGCCTCAACTCTCTCTTCAAACAATAAACTCAGTTTCTAGAAAAATGCTAATGATCAATTCAGTAAAAATAGAACCAGGACTGGTTTGTGTCATTTTTTACATGTGACTTGTGCTTTCTTCAAATATCATCTTGGACATACTTTCTAAAGTATTTTCCATGAATGAATTGAATAGAAATGAAAATGTGCACACACATACATACATGCCCCATATTTAGATATTGGCCTTTTTCCTATGTTTATATCAAAAAGTAATGTTTTTTAAAAATTAGGAAAACATGAAATTGAAAAGCAATAGGGGAAGGCGATTAAAAATATTCTGTATTGAATTTTTCTTTATCCATACTGGACAGCTTACTTTAAGAAATAGGCCATAGGGGCAGCTGGGTATCTCAGTGGATTGAGAGTCAGGCCTAGAGACCAGAGGTCCTAGGTTCAAATCTGGCCTCAGACACTTCCCAGCTATGTGACCCTGGGCAAGTCACTTGACCCCCATTGCCCACCCTTACCACTCTTCCACCAAGGAGCCAATACACAGAAGTTAAAGGTTTAAAAAAATTTAAAAAGATAATAAAAAAAAGAAATAGTCCATGAAAAAACTTAAACACTTAAAAGCCCCACAAAGTACCTTCCCAGAAAATAGTTATTTAGGAAAACCAAGTGAAAGAGTGACTGCAACTGAATGGTAATTTTCATTTTTGCCATTTACTAATTTTTTGACAGGTTGGGAGGAAATATGCTCTATCTGTGATCGTTTGGTATTAGAATTTCCTTTTTTCTTTGGCCAGTTTTTATTGCCTTCTATTGTTGTCCTTATTAGTATTGTTGTAGTCATTTTGTGTATTATTCTCTCAACTCTGCTTTCCTAGCTCAGCATCACTTCATATAAACCTTCTCATGTTATTTTCAGTCCTTAAGTTCATGGTACCATTATGGAATTTTAAGATCTCAGGTTCCAAAAGGATGTCAGGGGTCATTTAGTTCAACTCATATCTGACCAACAATCCCTTCTACTTCTACTACATAGCTAATAAATAGTCATCTAGTCTTTGCTTGAAGGCCTTCAATAAGGTCAAACCATTACATGCTATGTATTCTAGGAATCCATTTCCCTTAAGCAACTCTAATTGTTAGGAAGTCTTTCTTTACTCTGAAATGTTGAGATCTGTGAGCTTCTCAATCCTCCATTAGTACAGATGGTAAGCTGCCTATGTCTGCTTAGCCTGTATGCCCATATTCTCTTATATATCTTATATATGAAGCTCACCCAACATGCTGGGAGCCTCCTTCTCATTCTCCTTATATAACCTGTATCCTATCACAATCACTATGTCATTGGTCTGTCTTTTTTTTAATCATATATTTCTCTGATGACATTCTTTACTTTGATTTTCCTGAGCAATTCCTTGCTTGTTTTTGGTTGCACCCTGCTGATGCCCTCTAGGAGCCTATTTAGTGCCCTTTGGGTGCTTTTAAACTTCAGTTCTTTAGAGATTGTAGTGTTCCATGACTTTCACCCATATAACAATATCAGAAGAATCCTGCTGTAAAACAAATAGGGATGGGCCTTTGTTTCAAGGACAAGTTTAGAGTCATGAACAGAACAACATCTTTTCTAAAGCAATACAGCCCGCTTCCCCTAACTCCTCATGTAATCTTACACATGTGGACTGATCTCATTTTCTAAGCTCTTTGTCAATTGGCTACTCCTTGAAGAGATTCTGTCCTCTCTGGAAACTACCAGGCTCTGACCTCACTGTCTCAGCTGTCATATCTGTCCCTGTTTTGTCATCATCACAGTCCATGAAAATGCTGGGAATGCTCTTTGGGGATTAGCATTGGGGATCTAGTGCACAAAACTCTTTGGGCTTAAAATCTCAGTGGAATGTGCCAACCTCCCCTAGCTACTTGCTCTGCCTTCCCAAAACTTTCAGAGATTTTTTTCGCCGAAGGACTGACATATGCCCAGAGTGGATGATGATCAAGCTGAGGACTAATTCATTCTTTGTTCCTGTGCCCTCACTTCCTTTCTTGCTCATAGCATTTAAGCATTCATACAGACTGGGATGCATATATGCTCACATAAGGAAGCAATTCCCAGGATCACCTTTTGCAAGGCATCCTTCTTAAATCACAAGAGTTATTTCTAAGACTCTACAAAAGGGCTCCATTCTTTGACCCTCTATCACTCTGCCAGCATGCAGGGTTGGGTTTGGTTCCCTGCATCCACTTTACCAACCATCTCTCAGCATTGTAGATGCAACTTGATGCTACTTTTATAGAGTCTAGGACAATCTCTCATACTAAGGACAGTTTTTCCTTTCACCCAACTCACAGATGCAGATGTCTCAACACTAATTCTCTCTTCTTTCCCTTTTCTTTTTTTCTCCTCTTGCTCTTTTTCCTTCTTGATGTTTATCCCTAGGCTTCACCCTTTCCCTGACCTTGCTTGTATTGGCTGATCCAAAATGTGACTGCTTTTCATTAGTTTGGATCGCAAAGCCTGCACAAAAGCAGAATACCCCATAGTTGCCTTAACACTGGTTGGATTGAAAAATCAACCTTACCAGAAAAGAAATGCTACTTACCAACAAAGCATTCCACTGAGGGTATTTCATCTCTTAATATCTAACATAGCTGGAAAAATATAACCTTCCCATTATTTTTGCTGAGTTGGTCAAAAGTCTGTAATAAAGATTTAGAGTTATTCTTTTCTTACCCAGTAGTTTGTTGTCATTATTAAAATGGCACAGGCATTAATTTCTATCAAATGGAACACTTGTTTACCTTGATGATAGGTTTCATTTTCCAAACATTCACTGTCATTTGGAAATTTGCAATCCTAAGCCATATTAATGAATGCAAGTTTGCAAAGAAATTGAAACATTTGACAAGGACTATTAATAAGTCAGGAGATGGCACCAGATCATAGGGAAGTTCTAGTTAATACATTGTCTGAGAACTCTCTGAAGCCACAAATTCAGAGAAAATTATAACAAAAAGACCCAAACTAAAGATCTCTAACTTTCAAGATCAATGAATCTAGACTAACAAATACATAGTTGTTAAAAAGTCCATGATCCAAAGGAAAAAGGAAATTTCAAACATATCAGAAGTAGATGTCTGTGGTGAACCACTACACTTAGCCCTGGCAAAAATGCTGAGACAGTGCTTAACATTTTTTTAAGTCCAAAAAGTTTGATTTAGGGTAGAGGAGCCATTGCTTTTCCTTTAAAAACATTTTTAATTGATATCTTTTTTTTTAGTATCAGAATCATTCCCAGAAAATATACCAGCCTCTGTAACAACAACAACAACAACAACAAAACAACAGTCTAATAAACGCAATCAATACATTGACCATATCTGAAAACATATGCGATGTTCTCTCTTAATAGTCAACCACCTCTTTACTAATAGTGAAGTGCCTTTACTCTTCTCTGGGCCAGGATTAGTCATTAGGATAACAGTGTTGGGCCTGGTTTTAGTGAGCTTTTTATTTACCCTGTAGTGATTGTATACATTGCTTTCTTGGTTCAGTTTATGCCATTTTGCATCAATTCATAGGTGTCTTCAATCAGTCATTATTTAGTAAGTACCTATTATGTGCCAGGCAATGTTAAATGTTTTTCAAAATTTTTCAAATATTCCACTTCTTCTCACACATTAATATTCTATTGAATTCATGTCCCACAATGCATTTATTCACTCCTCAACTGATTGGTATCCAGTTAGTTTCCAGGTCTTTACTACCACGAAAAGCATTGCTATGAATATTTTTTATGGAACAGATGTCTAGCAGTTGAATCTCTGAATCAGAGTATGAACATTTTAGTCACGTTTCTTATATAATCCTCCAATTATTTTTTCAGAATGGTGGGACCAATTCAAACTCCATCATCAGTTTATTTCACTACTTTTCTTGTATCCTGTATCTTATTTGGCCAAGCTCTGTGTTATTTTCTGTACTTTGCCATCCATCCACTTGCTTCGCAAAAGTTTGCTAAAAGAAAGTTTTCATATTTTTTTTCTCATCCTTCCTCTTTTTTAGATGCAGATCTACTCCCAAACTGTTCCTAGTGATGCCTGGAAGGAAGAAACTGGGGAGAGGTCAGAGAGAGTTTCTAAAAACCCAAGAATGTTGTATTTAGAACTGTCACTAGGAGTGAAGGAAATGTAGTCATGCCCAATTTCCATTTATTATATACATCAGAGTTGAATTTATGAAATGAATTTGTGCCTGAGATTTTTTCAATCATAGATATAATCTATGATGTAATTTTATATATTTATAATTCTTTCCCTATCTCAAGTCAGAAAATCTTAGTCACAGGCAACCTATCTTAGAATAAAACATGATTAAGAACATTAAGATGTTGCTAACTTTTAGAGAGACTGATGAGGAGAAATTTAGAATTCTTTTATGATTTTCAACATTTTCTATGGCTCTTTGAAGCTCTGGGTATTCTGCCCAATTTGGAGCGTATCAGTATTCAGAAAGAGTTGTTATATTTTATAAGGTCAGCTCTTGGTGTTTTAAAAAGTTCATAAATATGTATTTACATAGGCTGTGGCTTTAAAAGTCTGCAAATCTATACATCTGAGAATTTCAAGCCTCTAAATGTGCTGACTGAATGCACAGCATGAATAGACTTTCAACAAATAAATATTGTGCCACATCTCTTGTAAAAAGAAGTTTTCCTTGAATTTGCTATGGGGAGGGGAGATTTAACATTTGAAATCTAAGTCAGAACAATTTGACCATTTTGGAAATGTGAATAAATATGTTATTTTTTATCTTACCAAGAATGAAAGAGGAATATAACTGACATTTTTTTCTGGTTTTGCAGTAAATCTAAATGTTTTTTTATGACTTGGTCTAGCATATTTTTCTATTTTTAATATAGCTTATTCCTTAGAGTTCTGACTGTTCAATTGATTAATTTTCCATTTAACCAAGAAAGTTTGGATGTATTTCCCTTGCTAAACAGAGAGAAATTACAACCAATAGCAATATTATTTGAGAGTATAGGGTCATTTACAAAACATCATAAAGAAGAATGATGGAAGATGGTCTCTGAGGTTTCCTCCAAATTTGAGATTCTTTGAAAAACAATTCTGTTTTATTTGAGAAGAAAAAAATGATTGGGGGGAGTAGAGTGGGGAATAGAGGTCTGCAAAGAATTTGGCATGAAATCTAACAGAGCTAGATGATCCTAAGAGCATGTGTGGAGGGAAAGGAAAGAGCCATAGAAAACAAACACAAAATGGAACAGATCTCTTTGTGTTCTCATGGTAATCTCTTCTTATCAGCAAAGATTGTTCAAGTGCTACATTTTGAGCAATGGTGTACTGAATGAGAAAGTTACAGAGATGCCTAAGATAGAGCTGTAATGAGTGGTGGACCTGACCAAAGCCTTCACTGAGCCTTTGTTATTTTGTAATGTCAGCAAAGCATCTGTTATCTTATCAATGGGGATACTCCCTCCAGGGATGAAGATCACAAGGCAGGAGCACTTTTTTTATGTGATTCTCATTCATGTCTTTCCATAAATATTTCATGGAGAGGGAGGGTCCATGGATAACACTGAGTATTTTCCTTTAGGTGCCTCAGCATCATGAATAAAAATGACCAGCCCTCCCTCTTTTCTGGTCATATATCTTTCTGATGATATCTTTTACTGGCATGCAGTTTTTCTCTAAGAATATGTTACAGCCTCTTTTTACCTATCAGTATGTCTCTCCATTCCCCTTTTGAGTGACCTATAATTCTTATTCTCTGCAACACTGTAGTACTGCATGATTCACTGCCATATTTCATCACTAGAATAATATTGGTGTTAAAAAAAAGATTGTGTTTTGTGTGTGTGTATGTGTGAGGGAGAAGTTTGGGGCTATTAAAATGCAATTCAGCTGTTCTTTCTTATCTCCTTTTCTGGGCCCTTTTGAACATTTATCTAGTCTCTGTTCAAAATACTTGTACTTAAGGATCATAGACTTAGAGTTGTAAGAGAACTTACATGTTACCTAATCTATTTCTTTTTACAGAGAAAGAAACTGAGGACCAAAAAGAATAAATGACATGTTTAAGGTCACATAGATAGTAAGAATCAGAGCTGAGATTCAAACAAGATCTTCTGACTTTTGGCCCAGCCCTCTTTCCAGGGCATCCCAATGCCTTTCTCCTAATGGGAATGGGGTGAGAGGAGCAAGCATTATTAAGTGCTACTCTGTGCAAAGTACTATGCTGAGTGCTTGAAAGATATTAATTTATTTGATCCTCACAACAACCCTGTGAAGTAGTTGCTCTTATGATTGCCATTGTATAATTGAGAAAACTGAGGCAAACAGAGGTTAAGTGACTTGTCCAGAGTCACAGAGCTAGTAAATATCTGAAACTCGATTTGAACTCAGGTCTTCCTGACTCCAGGCCCAGTGATTTATCCACTGTACCACCTAGCTGCCTCTAATGAGCATTTCAATATCCATCTCAATTGCTTCTCATAGTCAATAGGCATTCTCTATCTACTTTTTCCCCCTGTGGTATGGACAGTAAGGCTAAACTCTTTTATGCAATTTGGAAATTACTTAAGGGGCCCTGCAACTTTTCAAAAGTTGTAGCAATTGGCTACAACTGCAAACAGGAGCAGCTGGAGAACTTTAATAACTAGTAGGTATTCTTTGATTCGAACTCTATACTGAACATCCAGACTTTATGCCTTATTTAATCTTAGTAATCAGAAGGTAATTGATAGATATATATGTATATGTGATTGGTAATTGATAGTTATATATATATATATCCCTTCAGGGAATCTAAGTCCCTGTGGTATCTCTGTCCTCTCTGCTTCTGTCTTCCTCCAGAATATAAGTGCTTCTTTCTCTTTAAAAGATCATGTCTTAAGGAGGAACTAGTTATGACTCATCATTTGTCAATCACACTTTATCAATATGGTGTTAAAGAGGTTAGCAAATCCACAAAACCAGAAATAAGCAAGAGAGGACATAAGAAGGGAATAAGAACTCAAGACAATTATTAGAAGTTACTCTATATAGTTCTGCACTTACAAATTTGAGAATCTAAAAGAGATAGATAATTGTTCATGGAAGGATAAAATGAAAAAAATGAATCAAGCAAAAAATGGATGGCTTAAATAACCAGAGAACATCTGAAGAAAAATGGTTCAGGCAGAATCACAATCCAAATGAGACATACTTGGGAAGAATGCTCTATGGAGACATTTCAAAAACTCTGAGAAGGATATGAGATGGCCTAGCTTCTGCTAAGAGGGGGACCTAGTTTTCATTCTCAAACCAAAGACTAAACTGAAAAAAACAAATGGCATTAGTGAATATCAACAAAGTAGTAGAAAAAAAATTCTCCTACAGGGAAAGTAGGAATCTCTCAAAAACAAATATTTATCATGATCAAGCAGGATTTATACCTAGAGTCTGAGGGCGGTTTAATTATATTCATCAATATGATACATCATATTAACAAATGAAGAAATAAAGACTATAAATAGAGTCCTGGTCAAACTCCCCAATTAACTTCAGTAGCTCTCTACTAACTCTAAAGGGAAATAAAAATGCCTTTATTTTATATTTAAATCCCCTAAGATTTTTGGGGGCATTTCAATGTCAACCTTCTTTTTCAGCCTTATTTTCTGGTACTCCCCTTCATGCCTTCTATAGTCTGGTCAAATAAGTCTTTGCACAAGTTATGCCCTATGTCTGGAATGTATATCCCCCATCTCAATCTCTTAAATTCCTTAAGTTCCCTCAAAGCTCACCTTAAGGGTTACTTTCTACACAAAACCTTTACTGATCCCCAAAGCTGTTAAGGCTATACTCCAAAAAATTACCGTATATGTATTTGATACATGCTTATATCAATACCTCTCACCTCCCTCAATAATCTGAGCTCCTTGAAGTCAAAGACTTTATTTTCATCATGTTGTCCTCAATATCAAGTGGGATACCTGGTATATAGTTGGCATGTAATAAATATTTGTTGACTTAATACTAACAGTAGGAACAGAGAATATATTTGGTGATATACATAACTCATTTAATTTAACTGTAATTTTAAAAAAAGGAATGAGAAGCTATTTCCTTACTAGGATAAAAGTCTATATTCCTAAATACGGATTAATATTACATGTGACAGGAAAACACTAAAGATATTCTCCCTTTAAAAGTAGGAATAAAACGGAGATCGTCCTCTTGCCTTTCCTATATGACATTGTTTTAGAGATCTTGTTGATAGCAATGGGGCATGAAAAAATTAAAGTAATAAGAATCAGAGATGAAACCTTTAAACAACTACACTTGGAAATTACTCAATTACTTGGAATTAAACTCAAAACAACAACAAAAAAGAAATTGATAAATATGATAAACAACAGTAGTAAAGTAGTGGGAGCTAAAATATAAATCCAGGGGAAGAAATTTTCATTTCTTTATAACATCAAGACCAGAAGAAAACTGATAGAAAGAGAAATGCTCTTTATAATGATGACAAATTTCATGAAATATTTGGGCATGGAGACATGAAGTCGCAAAAGAGGCATATATAAAGATAATATCAAAATGATTTAAATAGAAATCAAGAAAGAACTGAATAAATGAAGTAATATTTCCAGCTCATGGGTAGGTCAAGTAAATATAGTAGAAATGTCAATACTTCCAAAACTAATTTACAGATTTAATGCAAAACCAATCAAAGTACAAGTAGGCTATTTCACAGAATTAGAAAATGTCATGACAAAATTCACTTGGCAAAGAAGATGGTGAAGATGATCAAGATGGAAAAGAAAACCAGTAAAGGGGAGCTAGAAATACCAGAGAGTGAAATACACAATAAAACAATCATTAAACCCCCCAGAAATGGAAAAAGATAGAGAATTAGGTCAAAGGAAGTGAAGACTCAGAAATAGAACACAGTTTAGTAATGAGAAGCCCGGGATAATACTAGAGTTATAAAGATGGGTCTTTATTTTAAGGAGAATCTTGATGTTAGTGAAAGTACTATATAATTTCCCATAGGAATTCAAGCCTATTCTCTTCTATTTATGCTCATCTGGGAGCAGTCTGTTGTCCATCTGAAATTTCTGTTCAAGATATATACATATAGATGCATCAGCTCTATTGGCTGCCAATTGCAAAGCAAGCATATCTGGCAATCGGTCTTCTTAAAGCTCTATGTAAATATCAATATTACTGTAGTTGGTCCAATGTCACCTGGAAGTCATATTATACATGAACAAACATACAGTAGAACCAAAAATGAAGTCCTACTATAGCCATTCAATAAGCATAATTGCTTTTTCATAGTGGATTTTATTTATGCTTTAAAAAAGTTTTATTGATAGTGTGTATTTTTATATCATTGCCTTTTTTCCCCAGTAGACCTCTACCATTGAATCCTCCCTTGCAGCAAAGAAAAACAGTTAACCAAAATTTGCTGTCATCATTGTTGTTTTGAATAGTTTATGTCAGTGATGGTGAACCTTTTAGAGACAGGGTGCCAGATATTAAACTATACTATAAAGCAGTGTTCATTAAAACTATATTGTATTGGCTAAGAGACAGAAGGGAAGATCAGTGGAATAGACTTGGAGTAAGTGATGTCAGCAAGACAGTGTATGATAAACCCAAAGAGGCCAATTTTGGAGACAAAAATCCACTATTTGACAAAAACTGCTGGGAAAATTGGAAAACAATATGGGAGAGATTAGGTTTAGATCAACATCTCACACCCTACACCAAGATAAATTCAGAATGCGTGAATGACCTGAATATAAAGAAGGAAACTATAGGTAAGTCAACACAGAATAGTATACTTGTCAGATCTATGGGAAAGGGAAAATTTTAAAATCAAGCAAGAGTTAGAAAAAATTACAAAATGTAAAATAAATAATTTTGATTATATTAAATTAAAAAAGTTTTGTACAAACAAAAGCAATGCAACCAAAATCAGAAGGGAAATAACAAACTGGGAAAAAAATCTTTATAACAAAAAACTCTTGACAGATGTCTAATTACTCAAAAATACAAGGAGCTAAATCAATCGTATAAAAAATCAAGCCATTCCTCAATTGATAAATGGGCAAGGGACAAGAATAGGCAATTTTCAGATAAAGAAATCAAAAGTATCAATAAGCACATGAGAAAGTGTTCTAAATCTCTAATAATTAGAGAAATGCAAATCAAAACAACTCTGAGTTACCACCTCACACCTAGCAGATTGGCTAAAATGATAGCAGGGGAGAGTGGTGAATGTTGGAGAGGATGTGGCAAAATTGGGACATTAATGCATTGCTGGTGGAGTTGTGAGCTGGTCTATCCATTCTGGATGGTGTAAGAGGGGAAACTAGATATTTAAGGTATGGTCGCCAGAAATCAGATTAACTCGATTTCAAATAAAAAAATAGACCCAAGTCAGGATGACTTTTATGGAAGTTTATTTATAATTAGGAAGGTTGAAGGTAGGGAAATAGAGAGAGAAACTCTGGCCCGGACCAGAAGTCTGGACCAGATAAGAATTTAGAGGTCCCAGCAAAGGAGCACAGAGGTTAATTAAGCAAGACTTCTATCCACAAGGCCTTTTTGGCTAGAGAGGCAAGAGAGGCCTCTTTGAGGGTAGAGCCTCAAGAAATGCCAAGGGAGGAAAAAGGAAGTCAGCCTAACTTACCCATGTGACAATTCAGAGGGAAGCCATCTGAGTTCTCACCAGAGATCCTTCTACACCAAGTTCAAAGCATCAACTGCCTCCATAGGAAGTTACTATCATATTTAAAAGATAGCATCTTTCATCACTTCCTGCATCCACCTTCAATTTCAAGTGGACAAATGGCAGCCTCAACACTGTTTTGGACTGCCCAAAGGCTATTCCCTTGTTTTTAATTTGTTACTTATTATCACATGTGGGTAACTAATCTTCCCCTCCCCACTTAATTCTAAGTTGGGTGGGGTGACATTATTTCTGATGGCTAAAGTCTAACAATGAATGAGGATGAGCTAATTCCATTTACACAATCCCCCCTGATGATCCTTGTGTGCCTAGTCACCCCAAGTGATCATTTTGCATGATCATCTTCTGCCCACAAAGGTCTTCTAACTACAATAGTTAGAGATAAGAGGGGAATGGAAGAGAGAGAACGCAAAACCAATATTTTGCTAGTTGCAGATTTTTTTTAGGCTCTGCCCCACAATTGCTATGGAGGCAGTAATAAAGTTTGTTGAGAAAATATCTTAGCCATGGTTAAATGATTTACTACACCTGTTGAATTTGTAACAAGTATACGATTTTTTTAAACATCATAGCAAGTGGTTATAATAATGGATTTGTTTGCTATTGCCTTTAAATGTGTTATTGGAAATTTTGTGCATTATGAATGTGCATTATGAATCTGATATTTTGTAAAAACCATTATACTCACAGTTCATGCAAAAGCTTAACAGGAAATGGATCTCATTTTTGGGTCAAAAACCTTTCACTAGTTCTAAGCTATATATTTTTTGATTCTTAAAACATTCTTTTATTTTTCTTCGTTGCATGTGCAATGCAATATGTGTTCTTTTCTCTCATTTTTATCCTTGAGAGCATTGTATTTTTCCCCTAAATTTTTAATTTTCTTATTGCTTTTCCTTTTAATTTTTTAATAGAGCAATTTATTTTTTCCTTTTTTCTCTTTTTTATACTTAAAGTGAATATAATCAATGTTAATCCTTTCTTGATTTTACAGTGATATAAGCTTAATGCAAATATATATTTGCTATAATATTAATGCATACCTGAAAAGCCTTAGACTATGGTACTTGCCAATTATTGGTAAATATTATGGGACTGTGATTTACTGTCTCTCTGTCTGATTCCAGAAGTGCTAAAAAGAGCCACAAGGTCATGGAGACCAACTGAGAATCTGCATAGTGCCTAGGAGCAAAAGGTCATTCAGACCATGGATTGAGGAAGTTCTATGCCAATTCTGAAGGGCTTGAAACTAGTGGTTGAGTTTTGGAGTTGCAGCTTTTCTAACACTTTAGAGGCCAGACTTCCCCTTAACTTAAATTCCTAGTAAAGCACCTAAGATTGGCTATCATTATGACTTATTCCCTGAGAAGGTGCAGGCAAATCAGACCAGGAAAAGACATTTCCCTTGCACACATATTTAGTCCTGTTATTTCTCTTATATGTAGAATGGCAACTTTCTATAGTCCTGGGTCCTGGATGGGTAATTGCAAACTGTTTAATATCACCTTAATTGGGCCTTGATTCATGGACCTGTTATAAGTTTATTTTTCCTTATATTTTTGCATATAGATTTTGACATTTTACATTTCATTCACAAGTTAATTTTTTCTCTTTTATTTGGATTTTCTTCTTCTTTTTTATTTCTTTTGCCAATTGATTTCATACAACCCCGTGACTCTGCAATGTATCCTTAGCTGACCTGGGGTACCCTCTTCAGGGGAGAATGTGTTATTTGGAATTTTCCTCAGGGGAGTGTGTGAATTTTATAATCATATTGTCTATATTATAATCTATAATGTAAAATTTTAACTCTTTTAGGAGTAATTTGGGGGGGAATGTATAATTCTCAGAAGGAAATATATGTTTTATATAATCTATAATGTAAAGTTTAAATCCTTTTGAGAGTAATTTCAGGATAAGAAATTTTCCATCACCCCAGAATCCAGACAATGAACCTGTTTGGTGAAGACACTGTGAAGATGCCTGAAGAGCGTTCACTGGATCATGAAGATCCAAATTGAATTTTGGGATGCAGTTGATTGAACTATGGGAAGTTGAATGAGTTGAATGCATTTGTTTTGAAAGTACACTCTTATGCCAATAGGGGACTGCCCCAACTGGCTTTTTGTCAATGCAGTTAGTTTTTATCCTCTTTTCTTTTATCCCCAAATTCCTGTAATTTAGAAGTTGACTATGTTTATAAGATCCACTGAAAAAGACCAGTCTTTTTTGCTGGATCTCGGGAGGAAATGTGTTATTTGGAATTTTGGGGGTTCATTTGAGCCTTTAAATATTTAGATATATGACAAACTTCCTGTGGACATTTAGGGGGCTTGGAAACTACATTTCCCATGATTCCTCTTGTAATGCAGGTAGACAGGAAGTGTGATTATGTAACAGAATAGTATAAGATTCCTGGGGTCATTGGAGGTGGCCTCTTTTTGGTACCTGTGCTTTTTTGGTACCTGCGCTCTTTCGTATGTGTGCGCTCTTTTGGCACGTGGGAGAGGTGGAGAGAAGGTATGGTGGGGAACCTGAATTAGATCTTAGCAGGCATGTGATCATCTTATATTTTACCAACATGGCCTTAATTAAAATATTACTTCTTCTTTTAATATCAGTCTATATTTATCAATGGAAATTTGGAATTATGCCCAAAGAGCGCTAAAAGAATGCCTGCCCTTTGATCCAGCCATACCATTGTTGGGTTTGTACACCAAAGAGATCATAGAGAAAAAGATTTGTACAAAACTATTTATAGCTGTGCTTTTTATGGTGGCAAAAAATTGGAAAACAAGGATATGCTCTTCAATTGGGGAATGGCTGAACAAATTGTGGTATATGCTGGTGATGGAATACTGTTGAGCTCAAATGAATAATAAACTGAAGAAATTCCATGTGAACTGGAAAGACCTCCAGGAACTGATGCAGAGTGAAAGGAGCAGAGCCAGAAGAACATTGTACACAGAGACGGATACACTGTAGTAAAATCGAATGTAAGGGACTTCTGTACTAGCAGTACCAGGACAATTTTGAGGGATTTATGGAAAAAAGCGCTATCCACATTCAGAGGAAGAACTACAGAAGTGGAAACACAGAAGAAAAACAACTGCTTGAACACATGGGTTGTTGCGGACGTGATTGGGGATGTAGACTCGAAATGACTATACCAATGCAATTATCGATAATATGTAAATAAGTCTCCATTGATGACACATGTTCAAACCAGTGGAAATGTGCGTTGAATATGGGGGGTGAAGGGGGGATGAAGGGGAAAGTAAAAACATGAATCATTTAAGCTTGGAAAATTTTTCTAAAAAAATAAAATATTTAAATAAAAATATAAAATGACAGCACCCAGTTCACAGGATTTTTATGAAGATCAAGTAGCAAAGCATTTTGCAAACCTAATGTTCTATATAAATACTAGTTATTATTTTTAAACCAAGAGTAGTCATTGATGTTACTCTGATTTTATGCATTTTTTTATTTGCTTTATTGCAATTTTTGCTTATATCATGATTCTGGTTCTGTTTTCTTAACTTTGTATCATTTCATGCAATTTTCTTTTTCTGAATTATTCATATTTTTTTTGGCTTAATAGTATTAAATTATGTCCATATACTATAAATGGTTCAGGCATTCCCCAAGCAGCAGCCATCTACATTGTTTCTAGGCCATTTTTTGGTTTTCCTACCATAAATACTTCAGATAGTATATTATACATATATGCACATATATAATTTATGTATATGTATAAAATGACCTTTCTTTTTTTGCCTTACTTTCTTGATGCCATATGCTCACTAGTGGGATCTCTGGCTCAAAAGAACATTTTTAAGATTTTAGTGGTTTTTTTTAATAATTGGAAATTTTTTCAAGAAGAATTGGAGTAATTCACAGTTCCACCAACACACTTATAATGTTCTACTGTATCCCTTCCAATGTTGACTATTAGGGTAGCTAGGTAGTACAGTGGATAGAGGACAGGACTTGGAGTTTGGAAGACCTAAGTTTGGATCCTGCTGTAGACCCTTACTAGCTATGTGATCCTGGGAAATCACTTAACTTATATCTGCCTCATTTTTTCACCAGTAAAATAGGAAAATGATAGTGAGCTGTTATTATTATTATTAGTCTCATCTATACTATGTTGATGAGTGTGTAGTGAAAATTTCAATTATTTTAATTTTCTTCTCTCTGTCTCTATCTGTGTCTGTCTCTTCTTCTCTCCCTCCCCTCCCTCCTTCTTCACCTCTCTCTCTCTGTTTCCCTCCCTCCCACTCCCACTTTTGAATTCCTTATGTGGAAACTTTCTCCATTGATCTAAGCTGTCTAAGAATTTGTAACATTCTTTGTCTAGCTGCAGTGAGAGGCCTATTGTCTTCTCCAGGGTTAGTCTGTCAACTAGCATTTATCAAGCACCTACTAGGTACTAATCATTGACAAATTGTATATACACGCTATAGGAAATTCTTGAAATTAAACTCTAAATCTGCTCTTCTATCCATTTTACCACACTACCTCTCTTATTTCTTCTTAGTGATTTGGAGCAATTTTCCTGTAGCCATCAATAGCTGGCAGTTTTCCTTTTGAAAATTGTGTGTTCTTAGCCTTTGACTTCTTTGTGCTGCATTTTATCAAGCCAGAGTGACAATTTCCTTGATAGCAAGAAAGATCTTCATGGAATTCCTTCAAGTGATGGGGACTGCAACTTTCTTATATTTAATAGATGGCTTAAAATGCATATCTAAGGCAACATGTTCATGATAAAACTGATTATTGTTCCTTCTCCCCTAAACTGCAACTCCCTTATTTTTTTAGAGGCATTTCCATCCTTCTGCTCTCCCAGGTTCAAAATTTCACACCACAGCCCCTTATTTCTCCTTTGCCTCATTGCCTATAGCCAATAAGTTTCCAAATTTGTGTATTCTAACTATGCAACATCTCATGAGTCCATCCTCTTCTCCATACTCACATGGCCAATACCTTAATTCTGGTTTTCATCACCTCTTACTTAGATTATTACAGTAACTCCTCAATCATTCCTGCTGCTCCAATTTCTCCCCTCTCCCATCTATCCTCTACACAGCTGCCAAATTAATATTCCTGAAACACAGATCATTTGATTCTTCTGCTAAAAACCTTCTGGGATTCCCTACTGTGTAAAATAAAATGAAGACTCCTTGGCTTGGCATTTAAAACCTTCCATATTATGACTTCCCCATCCCTTTTTTATGTTTTTGGACTTTTCTTACAGTTCCCTTACCATTCAACATGCTCTCAAGTAAGCCCACTAGCTATTCCTTGAAACTGATATTGCAGCTCTTGCCTTTGGCCAGGCCATCCCATGTCTGGAATGAATTTTTTACCTTCATAACTTAGAATCTTTCATTTCCTTTAATGTTTATCTCTTACTCAAAACCTTTCCTGATCTCTTCCTGTCTCCATTTTCTTTCCATATTATATTCTCCCAATGAAATGTAGGCTCCTTTAGGGAAGAAGATTTTTGTTTTTAGTTTTTGTATCCTCAAAACCAATCATTGTACATTGTACATATTTGGTGCTTCATAAATTGATTTATTGCATTTAGTTTTACTTATTGCTTTGGAGCTTCTCCAGTGATATCAGATATGATATGCTCATCAAAATATCATTCACAAAGAGAACCTAAAGGACCTCACCATCTTTTAAGAATCTCTTTTCTAAAAAAAATAATAAAAAAATAAAAAAAGAATCTCTTTTCTTTTGTATTTTGGTCTGGACATCCTTCACAAGAAAACATCTTCATCAAGTATGTATTTGTTTGATGTTGCTGATATCTGCAGTTGGGATCTCATCATGCAATCTTATATTTGGCATTATCTCTTTTAAGTTCTCTTGTATTGTACTAACACACACGCATACACACATATATGACATCTCATCAGAGAAAAGTCTTTAAGGTGGCACTTTGCTCTACAGAATCAAAAACACTTTAAAAATATTATCAAGCAACAACATTCCCACACTAAGATGTGGCATTCTGTTTTTTTAGACTCTTATCTTCCATCTTAGAATCAATACTATGTACTGGTACCAAGGCAGAAGAGCAGTAAAACCTAAGCAATAAATGTGAAGTGACTTGCTCAGGGTCTTATAGTTAGGAAGTTCTGAGGTCAAATTTGAATCCAGGACCTCCCATCTCTAGGCTTGACTCTGTTCACTGAACCATCCTAGCTGCCCCCAAGATATAGCATTCTTTATACTTTTCAGTTACCTGTGTGGCTATAAAAGATGTGGTCTGCTAAAGAATAGTATTTATGAAAGACTGCCTGTTCCTTTATCGCAATCTTCATCAAGAAAGTACTTGTTTGTACATAGTATTGTTTCTAAGGTAGAAGGTAAGGGATAAAAAAAGAATGCATTTCTTATATGTGAACACAATTCTCTTAAAGTTTCTGTAGGGGTGGGAAAGTTGTTGATCCTTTCTCAGTTACATTTTTGAATACTAAAAATATCCATGACTTTTACAAAGGGATCTTTTCCATTTTGGATACTTTGAATTGCATTCCTCAGCCCCATCAATATTGTATCTTTGCTATCCTGGGCCCTTTCTGTGTATGCTTGCTCTCATTCAGCTGCTTATCTTACATTTTTTTCTTGTTCCCATTTCTGTTTCCTCAAATGGAATATCAGTGACTGTAATGACAGAAATATACTTTGTTGATTCCAGTGTAATCGAATTAGATAATAGTTGTTATATCAATTTTGATGGATATTTTTCATGGTTTTTTTCCCTATTCTTTCTGAATTTATCCTTAAACATTTATGGAATAATATGCCTTAATTGGACCTCTAGCTAATCTTTCTGTTACTTTTTTCTCTCTCTACTGCTTCTCACTCATTTATGTGGCTTTAAATCTCCTAATCTCCATCATCTTCCTTTGACATTTTTACAAAAGTTTTTCTCTCGTTTGTATAAATAGATAAGTAACTTTTAAACAAACAACATTTTGTCATAGTATCTTCCCATTTAACCACAGCAAAGCTAATGAATTCAAATGATAAAACCTGTAACTTTCTATTTTTAGTTTAACATTTGTTAACAGAAACAAAGGATTTTTAAAAATGTGATTAACTTTTTTTTTGCTTTTGAAGCCCTTCACAAGCTGAATCCATCCCACCTTCTTACACTTTACCAACCCTCTCTGATTTCAATATACTCACATTCTGGTGATATTAGTCTTTTTGCTGACTCTCCTATATGACACTCCATCTCTGAGCTTTGTGTTTTTGTGCTCATTGACTCTGCTATGTGTCCAGAATGCTTTACCTCCTGGATTCTCTTGCTTTTGTCAACTTATTTCAGATCCAACCATCTGCAAGGCCTTTTCTAGTCTTTTACCAACATCTGCAAATACCTTCCAGCTCAGATTCCATTTCATGTTTTCTATATGTCTTATGTATACCTAGTTTTTTTTTGACATATTGTCTCCCCAATGTTAGCTCCTAGAGGACAGAACTGCCTTTTGCTTTTTTTGTATCTGTAGGGCTTAACAGAGTGCCTAACACATATTAGCCACTTAATAAATGCTTGTTAACTGAAAGATTGGCATTGTCTATTATATTAAACCTAACTTTTGTTGACTTTTGGTGTTGTTTTCATTTGTTGTAAGCATTGTATATGTACATTGTGCCCTCTGATCTGGTTTGGTAAAAGGAAAATACTTGTCTTTTCTCATGAACTGTGATTATAAATAAATACTAACCTTGAATATTGGGGAACTTTCAGGGTGCCATATCTGAGAGAAGCTTAGAGTGTATATTCTCTCATTTGAGTTCTAATAAACTGGTTTCCTGGAAAATCAGTATCATAAGCATCATCTTCCCTATTTTATAGATGATAATTGAGTCCTAGAAAGGATAAGTAAGTCACATGACTAGTAGAGTCTGATGTAATATTTTGATCCAAGTTTCCTTTATTGTTTTCAGGTCCACCACTCTTTCCATTGTACCACATTCCTATTTGAATCAACCATTCCCCCCCCCCCCCCCGGCACTCAAGTATATACTTTCTACTATACAATTATCATTAGTTTGATTTTCAAAATTATTGTCATCTCATTTCAGAGGGCCTTTCTTCCCTACCTCAAAGGGTTTATGAGAAGCTAGAAACCCCTCTCCTCTGCAATTAAAGTCATGGAAGATTGTTCTCTCCTTGTGCCTTTGGAGGATATTGCATTAGTTGAGTCACATCTTGCTAGAATAGAAGATCCAGGCTCCTTCATAATAGCATTATGGATGGTCTTTGAGGAAAGAAACAAGAGAAATACCTTATCATAATCAAAAAGTTAGTGAGGATTTAGAGATACAGAGGAAAGTTCCTGCTTTAGAATGGTTCCAGGATAAAAGTGCTAACTTATGCTGATAAAGAATTCCATGAGCTTTTAAATGACATTCAATATTCAAAATTAGAGCTGTAGGAAACCTGAAGCCACATACAATTGTTTGAGTTTGGGATTCATATTCATTTTGAAACAGCTGTGTTTTACTGAAATTTTTTTCATGTCTGAAAAACTGTTGATGAAATTAAAGGCAAAATATTTTGCCCTGCCACAGTATGAATACCAGTTTAGTAATGCATTTTGACAAGCTGATTTCAACTTCTCTCTCTCTCTCCCTCCTTCTTTTCTTCCTTCCTTCCTTTCCTAGGCTCTCCTTTCTTTCCTCCCTCCCTCCATTCCTCTCTTGCTTCCTTCCTGCCAATTTGAGAGATACCTGAGTAGCTTGGTACATTTAGAGACTTCAGTTCATACAAATCTTGCTTCATAATGAATCACATAACTTCTGACTGCTAAAGTTGTCAAGGACCTCAGTCTCAAATGTATCTGAACAAGCTATTTTTTCTTCTTAGAAACCTTCAGTGTCTCCCTTTTGCCATTAGGCCAAAATAAAACGTATATTTCACTTTGAAGAGCTTTTTAAATTACTTGCATATCTATTTCCCACTTTTCTTGACAAGTTTCTTACTTGGTTCTTGAATTCCTTTTTGAGTTCTTTGAGAACTTATGACCGATTTCCATTTTGGGGGAAAGTTTGGATGTGTTTGCTTGTTTGTTGCTCATTGCTGTCATTTCTGTACTCTGCTGTTTTTCTCCATAGAAGTTATCTAACATCAAAGGCTTTTTCTTATTTCTTTTGGTAGTTTTAGATTGTAGTTCTTGGGTTTTTTTTCTTCCTTTCCCAGCCAGAAATCTGAGTAAGGAGGGTAGGCAGATCTCTGTATATGGAGCTACAGAAAGTTTTTTGCCCTGAAGCTATTTTTTCACCACCATGTCAACTGTGGGCAGCCCCTCTCTGCCCTATCTCTGTGCCCAAGCTCCATGTTCCTCAGCCTTGGGTCCCAAGTCTTGCTGCCCTCAGGGGTAAGTCTGTGGTGCCCTCAGCCAGCCCCAGAGAGCCTAGAGATTGCCTCAGCACTCACTCTGACTCTGGCACTGTAGGTGGTGTGGGGGAGGAGTGATTAGCTTGTACTTTGGTAGGTGTAATTTTACCCCCTTATAGCAAGGAAATGCACAAACCATGCCTACATTTAAGGCTGTGCCCTGTGGTAGAGCCCCTTCACTTGTCTGATTTTGATTTTTATGCTTTTGAGGTGTTTTATATTGGTCAGTTGTGAGGAGAAGAAGACCCTTGCTTCTACTCTGTGGCCATCTTAGCCCAGAAGCTGTTTCCTTTGAAGAACTTAATAGTCAGGTTTCAACTTCTCTTTCTAGGTTGATCTCACATTACTCTTTCTAAGAACTGTGAGCCAAGCTGGTTTACTTGATGTTTTCCATAATTCAGCATCCCATATTTCAACTCCATGCATTTGTATAGGCTGTCCTCCATCTTTGGAGTAAATTCTCTCTCACCTTTGTTTCTTGAAATTTCTAGATTCCTTCTAAACTCAATGTGAATTCCATTAAGAGAGAAGTTGTAAAGGGGAAAATTATGGTTGGTTGGACTGAATATCAAAAAGGGTTGGATGCCAGGAATTGAATAAATATCAATTCCAAAATGATTTTTTAGTAATTTATTTATAAAATATAAGAGAGAGTGAAAGTAGAGAAAATCAGAGAGAGGATAGGGTAAGATAACTAATCTAAGTACTTTGCTCCAGCCCCTGGCTCAACCCAGGCAGGGCTAATTAGTCCTTAGCCAGAGAAGCCTCAGCCTGGAGCTGAGGGCTGAGGGCCAAGGGCTCAGGGATGAATAAAGCAAGGCTTCTTTCAAGAAGCCTCTCTCAAGAGGAGAGTCCCTTCAGAACAATCCAAGAAGGAGTCAGTCCTTTTCACTCACCATGTGGTAGTACAGAGGGAGGGATTTAAGAACAGTCTCACCAAGTCTAAGGTCTCAGGCCCAGTAAGCAGAATCTCCAACTCCAACTTCAACTCCTACCAAAAAAGAACTAAGAATAAGTGCCTCACAGGAAGTTGTTGCTCCCTCTTAAAGGCGCTTCTTTTGCTTCACTTCCTGTGCCTTCCTCTACTTTTTCCGCATACCAATTACAACAAAGGCTTTGCTTAGGACTGCCCAGGGGGAAGTTAGTCAATTCTGATTTGTCACCCACTCTTGCACATATGGGTTACAGACTTCCCCCACTCAAGTGTAAGTGGGATGTTTACACTTTTGGTGATTTAATCTAAAAATAGGCAGGCAGGGTAGGATTAATCCCATCTTCACAAAGTCTTTTCTGATTCTTTCAATTGTTAGGGTCCTCTATACTCCAAATTATTTTGCATTTATTTCTCTTTTGGTTATCTGTGTAAATGCTTTCACATAGTAGAATATTTTTTTAAACCCTTATCTTCTGCCCATGTATTGATTCCAAGGCAGAAGTAAGGGCTAGGCAATGGAGGTTAAGTGACTTGCCCAGGGTCACATAGCAAGGAAGTATCTGAGGTTAGATTTGAACCTAGGACCTCCTGTCTCTAGGCCTGGCTCTCAATCCATTGAACTTCCCAGCTGCTCCTCTCCTCCACCCCCAGAAGAATTTAAGTTTCTTGAGAGCAGGAACTGTTTCAATTTTTAAAAATTTTGTTTTCTTAAACATAGCAGATAGGTAACAGATTGAATTAATTGAATTACCCCAAATAAGAATTCCCTTAAATAGGCTTATTTGTACTCAAAGTATTATATATTAAAGTGTCTCTGACCTCATCCATATGGATACTTCTTCTAATAGTGAATCTCCCAATTTATGCATACCTTCCCACTCCCAGCCTTCTTTCTCCCAATCCCCTTACCTGGAAGTCTCTTTGTGCTTTCCACTGACCCCAGGGGAGAACACCAGGTTTCCTACATAAAAACATCTGGAAAATATATTTGGAACAGAGGAGGATCAAGAAAGCCTTCTCCCAGCCATGGGATTGCTATATCTACAACAAAAATAAAATCAACATTTTTTTAAGTGCCTCACAACAGTTTCTAAAACCATTCCCAGATTACCATGTTGAAATCATTTCTCACATACTGAATAACTATGTATCTTGGGGATCACATTAGAAGATGGTAAATGGAGACCAGGAAAAGGGAAGGAAGAGGGGTAAACTTTCTGTAATTGCTTGTAGCAGCAATGGTTGATCTATGGATGAGAGCATGTCACCTAACAGTTAAAATGACTTTCAATTTGGTGAAACTTAGAGAAGGATGATAGTGTCAGGAAACAGTAGAATATATCAGACAGGAAGGAAAAAGGCATCCATAAACCAACGTTCCCCAATGGAGACAAGATGAATGGTTCTCCTGGGCAGCTTTCTTTATTTACAATCTTGCTTATAGGGATGTAAAAGTTGGTGCTTTCCAGTGACTTGGCTGGGAGTCAGAGCCAGCCTCAGGCAATACTGTCAGCATCAGCTAAAGTTGCACCTTATGTGAGGCTGCCCATGCCCAGGGGCACAGTTCACAGGGTTTTCATTTTCCAGGTTGAAACAGTAGACAAAACCACAGTAAATGTAGCTAATACAGTGTTGTCAGACATGCTGAGAATGACAGTTGTGAAGTTTTGCACATCTCTAGTAATGATCTTGTGTTTTTCAGCTGATTCCAAAAGATGGGATATTGGGCAGCCTGACTCCTTCTAAACACCATGTGGGAATGTCAATTCCAGTGGAAGAATAGCATGCCTGGACTCCCAATAATGGTCCCCCAAATGAAAGATTTTTCTACCAAGTTAGCTCAGCCGACCGCTAAGCATGTTGCAAATATCTAATCCTATCCAGTGAGATCACAGCTTGATGTGATATGATTGCTACAGTCAGCAGGCAAATGTGAAAGAAATTGGTGTATGTTTTCTAGTTTACTTAGTTGCTCTGTTAATTGGGTGTCATGCTGTGATAAGAAGCAGCCAATTTATGGGTAATCAGGTTTAACTCAGCTCATTCTTTAAAAACTTTCTTTAAAACTTTTTTGGGGGATTTATTTTGCTTTTTAAAGTTTTATGGTCCTTTTTGTTTTCACATCATTTTAAATTACCAAATCTCCTTCTCCTTCCTCTACCCAGTAAGACTTCCCTTTTCACAAAGGAGAAAAAAATAAAACCAACCTACACATCAGTCACAACATTACACTTCAACAGTCCCCCACCTCTCCCTTGAAACCAAGAAGGTATATTTTAGAGAGTCATAGTCCCCACTGAGGATCAGAAGAAAGACAAGAGACATTCTGTGCTCCTGAGGAGCTCACAACTAAATACCTCCCTTCTTCCCTCAAGGCTAAGATCAGGCATTACTTTTTCCCAGAAGCCACCTTTGTTTCAGCATTTTTTTTCAGTTACATTGTTGTAGGCATTACATGTTAATTCTGTGGCTTTGCTTCCTTTTCTTGACACTACTGCATACAAGCATCCCCATATTTCTCTTAATTCATATTGAGCATGATTTTTCATGCAATCATTTGTTCAGCTAGCCCCCAAATAATAGTCACTCACTTTGTTTCTGAGCCTCTGCTACCACAAAAATTATCTTTTCAGTAGTTGCGGGTATGTGGGACATTCCTTTTCTCCCCCTTAACCTCTGGTAGTATAGGCAAAGTAGGGAGATCTCTGGGTGAAAAGGAATGGGATGTTACTTGCCTCCTTGGTTGTTTAATTTACTTCTAAATTGTTTATTAAAATGATTGAATCAATTCTTAGCTCCACTAACAGTGTATTTATATGCTTATCTCCTCTAAGTCCCTCCAACATAGATTCCTTTTGGGTTTTCTCTCATCTTTCTCAAGTTTCTGAGTATCTGGTAAAACCTCATCATTGTTGTTTGCATTTCCTTTATCATCAGTGATCTGAAGTGTTCTTTCATATAGATGTTAATCGTTTACAATGGTTCCTTGCAGAATTATTCATTTATATCTCTGAATCACCCATCCGTTAATTTTTTTATATATTTGTGTTAATTCCCTATTTAGCTTGGATATTGGGCCTAAGTCTGACACATTCAATTCAAAGATTTGCCCAAATGAACAGCTTCCTTTCTTTATTCTGGCTACTTTCAATTTATTTTTGCAAAAACTTTTCATTTCCTATAATCAAATTTATCTATGCTCTCTTTTTGTGATCTCTTCTACCCTTAAAAAGATAAAACCATCCATTTTATGCAATTTCTTTAGGATGTGACCTTTTATATTTAAGTCAATATCCATTTTGGAACTTATTATGGTACAAGTCATATTATCCAAGGTCACAAAGCTATTTAAAAAGGGATGAAGCTAGAACACAGACTCAGGTTTTCTATCACTATAATATGCCTTTTGGCTCATAGAACTTAAGAGTTATAAGGCAACTTAGAACTCATTACTTCATAGAATTCCAGACCTTGAGAGAGGAAGATTATCCCAGTGGTTATCTAGTCCACTTCACACTGGAAAAAGAATTCCTACTTGAAACACTGCTAAAATATACCCACAGCATATCTATAATTTACCAGATCATAAACTTGTTAAAAATAGAATTAAGTGAAGTAGAACACTTTACGCAACAACGTCCAGACACCCAGAAGTTTGAATTAATGGAACCTTTATTTATTTGTTTATTTGTTTGTTTATTCATTCATTCATTCATTCATTCATTCATTCATCCATCTAGCTATCTATCTATCTTTTTATCTATTTATTTATTTGCTTGCTTACTTATTTATTTAATTACTGGCCAAGGTGCCCTCCTAATGAGGGTTGCCCCCAACAGAAGTTTCATGCAGCTTTTATAGGGGTTCAGGTAGGCAGGAAACAGATGGACTCAAACACTTTCATACATACATCTTCTTATTGGGTTTGGCAGAAGCGAGCAAGCCTTATCTGACAGAAGCAGATGTGCCATTAGCATTACTGCAGGACAGGCTACATTCCATCACAGAGTCATTTCTTCACATACCATATACTATATTAAGCTCAAGTATCTCCTTCCATACCATATGCTATATTAAGCTCAAGCCTTTTAAGGCTTCCTGATTCCTTCTGCCTAGAACTAACTATAGATCTTTGTCTGCTTCATAAGGTCTGTCTAAATTGGCCTGTTCTTAGTGAAGCCATAATGACTCTTTGTGATCACCATTTTCTTTTCTAAATATTCGCTTGCTCTGTCTTTGAATGAACAAAAAAAATTTATTAGAAACTTTTTATGTGTCAAGAACTGTGTAAGTGGTAGGGCTACAAACTGAATTAGTGAAACTTCCTGTTCTCAAGGAGCTCACACTCTCATTGACAAAAAACAGCACACCTGCAGGGGGCATGGGGAGGCCTGAAGATGATAAAGGTTCAGGTGAGGGGCAGATGCTAAAGTCTACAAGTCATTAGCTTACTCAAGTAAGTCTGATGACAGCGTTAGCAGATAGCGGAGCACAGAGCCAGAGTAAATGATCATGCGTGGGGCAATAGTAGATCAAACTTTTTTCCTCTTTAAAAAAAAATGGAAACATCCATCCTTGGCCAGTACTGTAGCATTCCTCCCCGCAATCTTTCAAATACTGCTGACAGTGTTTCAGGAATCATATCCAGCACGATGTAGTGGGAGAGTTCTTAATTTGGAGGCAAGAAAGCCTGAGTACCCATCCTGCCTCAGATACCCAAAAGCTATGTGACCGTGGGCAAATCACAACCTCCCTGGGCCTTAGTTTCCTTCTTTGTAAAATGAAGGGGTCAGAATTGATTACCTCTAAGGTCCCTTCTAAAAAACTCCACTAAAACTGTACTCTTTTGCTCCCCTACTATTTTAAAGACCCTAGAATGGCATTGGTGAAGGTTTTCAAGTTCACATGTCCAGAAGGCAACTTCAAGCTGTCTGTGACAACCTCCCTCCCCCCCCCCCCCCCCATTAACAAAGAGAGCAGAGGGAGAAAGGACTGACTTTGGGTGGTTGGGCAAAGTAGGGGCTATGCAAAAAAAAAATGTCCTCCTGTGCTGGGACTAGGGGAAACTGAGCAGATGGCCTAGAATATAGCTTTTCATGGCCAGGTGACTTGAATTCATCTTATTCTCTCCTTATTTATATTTAGTATCAACTGCCTATTAGTAGCTTTTGTTCTGTTCTTCCTCAGGTTACTTTTTTCACAATAATCCTATCAGGTCATTCACAAGAGATTAGAATTATCTATCAGGTCATTGCCTGGGTCTTGAGCCAGAAGGGATTTTAGAGATCACCTGATCCAAACCCCTGGTTTTGGAGTTGAAGAAATAGAGGCTCAGGAACAGGTCACACATGTAGGAAATACCAGAGCTGAAACTTGAATTCAGGTCCTTTGACTACAAAGCCATCACTCTTCACACAGTACTGTGCTATGGCTTGACCTCATTTGACTTTACTTCAATACTTGATAGGTCTATGATATTATGAATGTGGCTATGCTCCTCAGTGATGTGGATCTCAATCCATCCATGCCTTCTCATGCTTTGTAAATCCTATTTCTATACTCTCATAAATCACTCTACCACACACAACACAAACACACACACATGAAGAAATGCACATAGTGGGTCCAGCCAACAATTTTGGGGTCTTCTTCTAGATCTTTTTGGGTTGTACTTCTCTATATTGATATGATTCTGATTTTGCATGTCTTCATTGGTAATATGATGCAGTCTACTCATATCTACAATGCACATCCCCATTGTTTTGGGCAATCCACACTGCAATCCTTTATAAACTTGTTCAATCTAGTGATACCATTACAAGGCCTATACCAAATAAGACCTTAAAAAACACCTAATATGTACAGTGATATTTATAGCAGCTCTTTCCCTGGTAGGAAGGAGCTGAAAACTAAGAGAGAATGCCTATTAGATAGGGAATGGCTGAATAAATTATGGTCTATGACTATAATAGAATACTATTGTGAAATTATGAAAAGAAATTATGAAAAGGGCATCTTATGAAAAACTTGGGATAACTTGCATGAATTGATACAGAGTAAAGTGGGTAGAAGCAGAAGAACCTTTTTGTAAATTTTTTTACAATCAATTCTTTTTACAATATTGTAAAAAAGGAAGAATTTTGAAACAGCGCTGATCAATCATACTTCACAGAACCCAGGATGAAGCATGCTACGCACCTCTTGACAAAGAGGTGATGAACTAAATATATCAAGGACATTTTTTCACATAACCTATGGAATGATTATTTTTGCTTAACTATACATATTTATTACCAGATTTCCCCACCATTTTTCACTAGAGGATGGGCAGGAGGGAGATAATATTTGTGCTTGTTTATTTTAAACATTAGTTTATAAATTATTTGTGGCCTTCCTTGAGTCCAAGCATATGTTTTCAACCTTCTTTTTTCATGTAATTTATAAACAAATATTTGAAATGGTTTGTTTTCGTGCATAATCCTGTGGAACTCTTTTTGTTAACCTTTCTCTATCCAGGGATATGGTCATTTATCCCTACCTTTTGTTTCCTGTCTTTAATCCACTATTCTCCAATGCTTTTTCATTGACATTGTAGATTTGATTATTTTTAATTTATGTTTCCATGAGTCCATCTTCCAAAAAACTCTGCTAGATTGCTGATATATAATTTCATTTTATGTTACTCATGTTGCCATTTCTTCTTCAGATTGTGTATGCTCACCATGGGAATGAAATTAGTTGTTATATAATTATTAGTACTTTTCTTGAAGTCCTTCTTAAGGATAGGTATAGTGTTAGCACTTTTCTCTCCACTAGAAAAGAGATTGGAGGAATGAGAGGAGGCAAATCCCAGTACACTCAAAATTACTAGATGTTTTTAGCTGCTTTCATAAAAAGTTAGGTAGAGAGGATGCAAGTATTGGCTAAATATTTCATATTTAAATGAAAATATTAGCTATTTAATATTTAAATGAGGATGTTGAATTATATGAAAATTTTATCCTTCCTCCAATGCCGCAGATAAGCAGGATCATGCTGTTGGGAGAATACAGCTGGGGCTTTACAAAAGTATAAAAACATAGGAGCATTAATGTCTTATCAATGTAAATAATTTTAATTTATTCTAATTGGTCTGACCTTATCTAAGGTCCTGGTGTTCTAATGATATAATTTAAAGCAACAATAGAAGAGAGTCTGTAGCAAAGAGAAATTTTTAAAACTATAAATCTATTCTAGTTTCACTAAGAATGGACCAGGAAACATAGAGGTTTAAATCACAGTAGGAAAGTTTGAGCTCTACTCCAGTGAAACCTCTTTTGAGCACATAGGTTTTCAAAGAGTGAAACACATTATCAGGAGAAGTTATAGAACCTCTTTCTCTCTTTCATATATTTGGAGTAGATATGAAATCAAAAGACCCTGGGTCAAATTCTTCCTCTCCTACTTATTGCCTCTGAAACCTTAGACAAGTAGCATCCTCCCTGGGACTCATTTTTCCCATCTAGAAACTAAGGAGGTCACCCTATTGACCTCTAAGGCTCTTTACAGTTTTTAGTTCTGTTATCTAAGATTTCTTTGTGACCCTGGTTATAACTACATAGACTAAAGATCTCCTTTGCCTTATGTTTCTATGGTTGGCATAACTTCTGAGGGTGGGGATCATGCATGAATTATATGCAATTAGCTTATGGGAAGAAACAAGGTGTGAGAATTTCTTCAATTAAGACTTAATAGCTCTGTATGGAACACTACCAGATGGGATGTCCTCTGCACTACCATCAATCACAAGGTTCCCAGAACTGAACAAATGGCCCTTTCTAGTTGCTATGGCCCCAAATGTACTCATCATGGGATCACCGTAGGAAGAAGGTCCTTTGAACTTTACTAGGCCAGCCCTGTACCACAGAGATCTTCTATTTCACTTGGCTTATGTTTGGGTCTTTCTTCTTTGATAGGACTTCCTATTAACTTGTGCTTTATACTGGTGTAGTATGTGAGAACTCTGGGTCACCCCCCTCTCAATGTTGACATTTTAGAATAGGACTAAAGAGGAAATGACAGCCTAGGGAAAACTTTTTAGCCATTTGGGTTCTAAAAGAATGGCATATATTACCAAGGGAGGCTTTAAACACCCTTTCCCCCTGCATATTTTAGTTTCAAACTTTGAACTAGGAAGAGCTGAATTCAAATTGTCCCTTAGATGCTTTCTACTAGCTATGTGACCCTGGACAAATCACTTAACTTTCAACAGCCACAATTTCCTTTTATGTAAAACGGGGATAATAATTGCACCTATCTCACATGGTTGTTGTAAGGATCAGATGAGATTGGGAAAAGATTTTTAAAGTATTTAAAAAATCTTAATATACTATATAAATTCATAGCTATTATTATTATTAATGATTATGATACTAGTAATTTATAATTTATATCATATCTACCATGTGCCAGGCACTGTACTGAGCATGTTACAATTATTATTTCATTTGATCCTAACAACAACCTCTGGGAGGTAGGTACTATTATTAGCCCCATTTTTTATTTATTCATTTTATTTATTATTAACCCCATTTCCATTTGAGGAAACTGAAGCAAATAGAGTAGATAGAAAATTTATAGTTCCTTTCATTCCATTAGGTTCACCTAATTGAAAAAAGGATTACATTGTTCTTTAATAAATTGGCAACCAAGCGTCAGATGAAATGAAAAAGCTACAGTAACAATGAAGGTAGAAGAAGGTTGACCTGGCTTAGCCCACAATGTTAGTTAAAATGAGAAGAAAGTATATGTTTTTTGAGACGGGAAATAAAGTGGTTCCAGGGTTGTCATCTAAGGGAGGCTTCACCTTTCTTAAATAGTGCCCATAAAGTCAATGGCCCTCAGAAAAGATGATATTGAGAATCCAGAAAACAAGTATGCTTTGGTTGCAGACGGGAAGGCCGATCTATTTAGTAGTGCAACAACTGAAGTAGAGAAACGTTTCAACGTTTCTCTACTTCAGTTGTTGCACTACTCCCATGTAGCTATTTAAGAAGCATTATTCAGGACAAACATCTTTCAAAGAGTATTGGGCCCAGAGTCAGGAAGGCCTGACATCTGACCCTTACTAGCTTTAAGGTCATGAGCCAGTCACTTAACATTTTGATGCCTTAAGTAGCTTCTTAGGACTTAGCTACTATGCTTAAGTGGAATAAACACTTGTTAAGTACCTACTAGGTGAAAAGTCCTATAGAGGTGCTGGGATCTGAGACAGTGGTAGGCAGGATTACACTGGCTAGACCTCTGATACTTCTTTCCTGGCCCTTTTCTGGATCAGAATTCTAGACTTTAAAATCATGCCTCTACTGCTTTCTCATCCTGTGCTTCCCTCAGTGCCTAGGGCTACCTCACCCTGGAGCATCCTAAAATCCCTACTGCCTGCCCTAAAAGGCCTGACCCCCTTCTCTCATTGTTGACTTCCTCCTGGATCCTCCATTTTATGTAGCAGCCCTGACTGCTCTGCCTTTATTCCTCTCCTGGCCCTTTTTTGGGCCAGGTATCAAAATGAATACACTTTGCCCTCCTGTTTTTAGCTCCCTTTTTTGGTGTTGTTTTCTGCCATTAGGATGGATATCCCTTGAGGCCAGGGATTATCTTTATGCTTACATTGGTATCCCTGGCGCTTAGCCCAATGCCTGGAATATTGTAAGCACATAATAAATGTAGCTCAGAGACCCTCTCTTTGACAGTACTCAGTCATTTCATACCACATGGACTGAAATTTGTATTAAAATGATTGGTGGTGAGGTTTCTTTAGGATGGAATTATGTTCTGGATGTGTTTACATGTGTGTGTATGTATGTGTATATCTGAATTTGTGGGTGCATATATGTATAAACATATATTTTGCTTGTTTCAGTTTTTCATTTGAATATCAACAAAGTACTAAAATGAATTCTGTTTAACCATTTGAGATTCCTGTGGGGAAGTTTTCCTCATCCTAACTGAATAGAATAAGAACAATTATCACTGAATAAGCTATTATGTAGAATTATATATCAAATCACTAGTTTGCCTGCCTAAGTAGCCCACACTGATGGGGACCTTGCTCCTTGTAAAATTCATGATCTCATGTAGCTCTTTACTGAGTAATTCCAGATTCATACTTGTTTATCTTTCACATGGCTTACACCCCCTGTCCACTCCTTCCAACCTCACCCATTAAGTTCAGTTCAATAAACATTCATTGACATCCTCTAGTTGCCAAGTGCAGTCCACAGTACTGGAGCTATGAATTAAAAAATGACGTAGCCTTTTGCCTTCCTAGTGTCATAGATCTGCATAGGATCTTAGAGCTAAGAGAAATGGATAGTATATGCTTGATTTGGGAATGGACTTAGAGGGTATGCTTTCCAATACAGTCTTGTTTTTACTATTGGTAAACTTTGGGTTAATTACTTAATTTTTTTGTGTCTCATTTTCCTTATCTGTGAGATTAGGCAGAAGCAGGATTGGATTGATTTAAAAGGCTCTTCCAAATCTAAATCCTCTGATCCTATGAATTAACATGATACTCATTAAATTATGATTAAGTAACTTGAACATGAGAAACTCAAAGAAGAGAGGATCATAGAAGGCTTTATGGAGGGAGTGGTACCTAAGTTGGACCTTGAGAGCAAGAAAGGATTTCAACAGGTAGATATGTGGAGTGAATTTTATAAGCATGTGCAAATGCAGGGAGACAAGAAAGTAGTCTAGCTTTCCTGATCACTGTAGTGTATAAAAAGGAAGAGTGAGAAATACGTTTTAAAAGGTAGTCTGAGGGGGACATTGAATGACAACCTAAGAGGTTTGAATTTTATTTTTTTGGTAGAAAATGGGGAGCCACTGAAGAATTGTGAATTATAACAATTATACTTGAGTTCTGACAAATATTTCAGGTTGATGAAACAAGTGACAGAAGAGGCAACCAACTTGTTTTTGGGTGGAGGCGTAGGTGTTTGAATCAACATAGTTAAATCAGGACCTTACATTTTTATCTGCATTACTTGGAAATAAAGAAACAATTACATCCATTACTTTCTTTTTTTTTTAATGCTACTAACTTTTAGAAAAGGGTTATGTTAGAGTACAGTTCTCTTCTTTAAAATGTTAGGATATGCTAATGATTCCTTTCAAGGTATTTTACACTCCAAGGCAGGATTTTACAAAATTACCATATATACAAATTACATTCAAATGTTGACTTAGCCTTAAGGAATTAGATTTGAGTCCATTATCCAGCCTCATGAGCTTCTAGGCCATTATGAAACTGTGATAAACACACCTTAAAGAGATGAGGACAAACTGAGAGATGTAACAATATCACAAAACCCCTTTACAGGAGAAAAAAATTACTTTGATCATAACATTCTTTATTTTGATCATAATTGTGTACATAGTTCAAGGGAGAACTCAGCAGAAAGACTGAGACCCCAAAGATTTCCTGAAAGCAGAAGGGTGAAGCAGTTCCTATCTTTCTGGGAACTTTACAATAATACCCTCATTTCTCCTGTGTTGGATAGACCCAGGTTTGAAGGAAATTCTAAAGAACAGAGAAAGAAAATTGCAGTATAATTAGGTTGCTAGGAAGTGAAGTGATATTCTGTTGCACATTTGATACCTGGAGAAAATAAAACCAATTAGGACGTATCCTTCAAACTCAATTTTTGTGTAATTTGAGAGAAAAAAAATTATGTGCTTTTAAGAAAAAAATTCTTTATAATAGAAAAAGGCAGTTACAATCTATTTTATTAAATCAATAACAACATTCAGGATGTTATTTAACTAAAAATGTAGGAAATCAAATGGAGGAATTAAGTAAAGAAAAAGTTCTTAAACATTAGAGCCATCATTTTACAGTTGAAGTGGCTGCCCCAAGAGAGTATTGGGTTCCCCCTAACTAGAGTTCTTCAGGTTGGATGACAACTAGCTGAGGATGTTTTATTTTATTTTATTTTATTTTATTTTAATTTTTGTATCCTACTTTATTATTTTACATTATTTTGCCGGAAGCCATCAAGGCTGTGATGTTTAGCAAGGCTACTCACAAGCTCTGACAATCCAGCACGGCAGGTTGTCGGGAGGATGGAAATTCCACACTCAGTTTACCCTATGTGTTTCTTTTTACAGTGACATTCACTTGCATTGAAATTATTACAATTAATATCCTTATTCGGCTCCAAGGAGACACAGAAAACAATACAGGTTCATGGCAAGAACTATCACAGTCACAGACTAATCTATCCAAAAATAAACCCCTGTACAATCCCCAGAGTATAGAAACTTTTCCTAGAATCATCCCAGCAAAAAACCAGCAGTTAGTGAGTTAATGTTAAAAATTTTAAATCTTTAACTCAGATTCCCATACACAGGTGCCTGCAAGAACAGGCCAGAGCAGTCTCTAAATTCTCCCCCCCCACACACTTTTCAGATCCGATTTGGTACAGTAACTTAATATAAAAGAACAATGAATGAAATATGAAGAAATTGTCTCCCATGAAAAGGCCTGTACGTTCTCACCACTGTAGCCCAAGAGATATGTCAAACACACCTAACACATTGTTTCCAAAGATAAGATGTACGGTGGGAATGGAATTCATGCCAATACTGATGTAATCTTGAGGAAAATGATATAAAAATTAAAATCAGCAGATGGCATTTCAGATCAGCCACTGCAAACCTACTGGGTCTCTGGCTCTTCTCACTCCGTTTTCGCTCAATTGTCCGGCCCCCAAGGGGACCTGGACTGTTGGTAATCCCCCTTCAGCCCCCCAGCATTATTTAATTTATTTTTAAGGATATTTTCCCATGGTTACATGATTCATGTTCTCTATCTCCCCTCTTCTTTCCTCCTCTCCTGGAGCTGACAAGCAATTCCACTGGGTTATACATGTCTTATTACTCAAAACCTATTTCCATATTATTCATATTTACATTTGTAATAATCTTTTAAAACCACAACCCCAAATCATATGCCCATATAACCAAGAGATAAATCTAATGTTTTTCTTCTGCGTGTCTACTCCCCTAGTTCTTTCTCTGATGTAGATAGCGTTCTTTTTCTTAAGTTCCTTGGGATTGTTCTTGATCATTGCATTGCTATTGGTAGCAGAGTCTATTACATTTGATCATTCCACAATGTTTCAGTTACTATGTACAATGCCCTCCTGATTCTGCTCATTACATTCCGCATCAGTTCATGGAGGTCTTTCCAGTTCATATAGAAATCAAGCAGTTCTTCACTCCTTATAGAACAATAGTATTCCATCACCATCGTATACCACAATTTGCTCAGCCATTCCCTGTTCCAGGGACACCTGATTGTTTTCCAATATTTTGCCACCACAAAAAGCGTAGCTATAAATATTTTTGTACAAACACTTTTTTAATCTCTTTGGGGTACAAACCAAGTAGTGGTATAGCTGGTTCAAAGGGCGTGCAGTCTTTTAAAGCCCTTTGAGCATGATTCCAAACTGCCTTCCAGAACAGTTAGATCAATTCACAACTCCACCAGTAATGCATTAGTGTCCCAATTTTGCCATATTCCCTCAAACATTTATTATTTTCCTTTACTGTCCTATTGGCCAATCTGCTAGGTATGAGGTGGTACCTCAGAGTTGTTTTTATTTCCATTTCTCTAATCAGGAGGGATTTAGAACACCTTTTCGTATGATTATTGATAGCTTTTATTTCTTCATTTGAACACTTCCTATTCATATCTCTTCACCATTTGTCCACTGGGGAATGGCTTGATTTCTTATAAATTTGACTTAGTACCTTATATATTTGGGAAATTAGACCTTTTTCAGAGAGTTTTCTTATAACAATTTTTTCCCAGATTGTTGCTTCCCTTCTAATTTTGATTTCATTGGTTTTGCTTGTACAAACCCTTTTAAATTTAATATAATCAAAATTATTCAATTAATACCTTGTAATGCTCTCTCTCTCTCTCTCTCTCTTGCTTGGTCTTAAATTCCTTCCTTTCTCATAGATCTGACAGGTGTACTAGTCTATGTTCACCTAATTTATTTATGATTTCACTCTTCATATTTAAGTCATTTCCCCATTTTGTATTTATCTTGGTATAGGGTGTGATTTTTCCCATACTGTTTTCTAATTCTCACAGCAGTTTTCGTCAAATAGTGAGTTCTTGTCCCAAAAGCTGGGATCTTTGGATTTATTGAACACTAGCTTGCTGAGGTCATTTATTCCAAGTCTGTTCCACTGATACACCCTTCTATCTCTTAGCTAGTATCTTATTATTTTGATCATTACTTTATAGTACATTTTAAGATCTGGTACCACTAGGCCCCCATCCTTCACATTTTCCCCATTAGTTCCTTTGATATTCTTTCGTTCTTCCGGATGAACTTTGTTATAAAATTTTCTAATTCTATAAAAAAGCTTTTTGGTAGTTTGATAGGTTTGGCACTGAATACGTAAATTAGTTTAGGTAGAATTATCATTTTATTACATTAGCTCATCCTAGCCATGAGCAATTATTGTTTTTCTACTTGTTTAGATCTAGTTTTATTTGTGTGAAAAGTGTTTTGTAGTTATGTTCATATAATTTCTGAGTTTGTCTTGGCAGATAAATTCCCAAATATTTCATATTTTCTAGGGTGATTTTAAATTGAATTTCTCTTTCTAACTCTTGCTGCTGAGTTTTGTTGGAAATATATATAAATGCAAGTGATTTATATGTGTTTATTTTGTATCCTGTAAATTTCTTAAAGTTATCACTTCTGCTAGCTTTTTGGTTGAGTTTCTTGGGTTCTCTAAGTATACCACCTACAAAGAGTGATAGTTTAGTTTCCTCATTGCCAACTTTAATCCCTTCAATTTCTTCTTCTTCTTTAATTGCTACCACTAGCATTTCTAACACAATATTAAATAATAGTATTGACAAAGGGCAATCTTGCTCCACTCCTAAACTTATTGGAAAGGCTACTAACTATCTCAATTGCAGATGATATTTGCTGATGGTTTTAAATAAATACTGTTTATTATTTTGAGGAAAGGCTCTTTTATTCCTATATTTTCTGGTGTTTTCAATAGTAATGGGGTTTGTATTTTGTAAAAAGGCTTTTTCTGCATCTATTGAGATAATCATGTGATTTCTGTTGGTATGATTATTGATATGGTCAATTATGTGGATGGTTTCCCTAATGTTAAAACAGCCTTGCATTCCTGGCATTAATCCTATCTGGTCATAGTGGATAATCTTTGTGGTAACTTGCTATAGTTTCTTTGCTAGTATTTATTTAAGATTTTTTCACCTATATTCATTAAGGAGTTTGGTCTGTAGTTTTCTTTCTCTGTTTTTGGTCTTCCTGGTGTGGGAATCAGTATCATATTTGAGTCATAAAAAGAATTTGGTAAGACTGCTAAGGATATTTTAGAAAGAATTCCTGTTTTATTTGGTCTAGATGGCCTCTGAGGCCCCTTCTAGCTCCTACATTCTTTTATTCTTGATAAATTGGATGTCTTTTTTAAAGTTTCGAGTGGATATTGACAGTATTGAGCCAGTTTGTAGGGGAAGAAAGACCCTGAGGAATACATAGAAAAACATCCAGAACAGTGCTTCCCAACCTTTCCATTTATGATAAGTCCTTTTAACTTCACTCTATTTCCCATATTTCCATAGTGGTACTATTTGTCTCTGTATTTGCTGAGAAGAAACTATTAATTTAGTAACAAATATAAATTAATTGCTTTTTTATCATAACCGAATCTACTGATACATGCTGCTTATTATGTATGTTATTGAATCTAAATAAAAATCAAAATAACACTGGATTTTAAGTTTCTTGAGGGTAGTATCTGTGTTTTGCCTTTTTAAAAATACATTTATCTTCTGTTTTAGAACCAATACTAAGTATTGGTTCCAAGGCTGAAGAGCTAGGCAACTGGAGTTAAGAGATTTGTCCAACTATCAAGTGTTTCAGGCCAGTTTTGAAACCCGGACTTTCTATCTCCAGGCCAACTCTCTGCTCACTGAGCCACTTAGCTGCCCCGTTTTTTATTCCTTTTTTTGCCTCTTTTTGTATTCTCAGCATGTAGTACAATGCTTGGCACAAAGTGCCTAATAAATGTTTGTTAATTGATGGATTGGTGAACACACTATTTCTAGATATTGTAGGTCTCAAGAGTTCAGAGGATCATTGATTTAGAGCTGGGAAGGGCTTCAAAAGCAATCTCACCCCCTCATTTTATAATTGAGAAACAAACTCAAAGAAGTGAAATGATTTGCCCAAGGTCATGCAGGTAGAAAATATCAAAGCCAAAGTCTGAACTCGGGTCCTAGGATTCCAAATCTAGTACTTTTTGCATTATATCACATTGTCTCTCAAATAAATAGGGAATAATCAATATCAACTTTCCCCAAGACCATAAAGTCAGAACAGCAAAGGACCTTGGAAGTCATCTAGTCTAATCCCCTGCATGTGACAAATGAGGAAACTGAGATGCAGAAATTGTTACTTGACCAAGGTCATACAAATAGTAAATAATAGAATTCTAGCCCAGGCCATTTGACTGAAATCCAACATTCTTTTTATTGTATCACACTACCTTTGTGCTTTCTGAGATGTTTCCATACATATTTTAGTGTTTTGTTTGTACACTGATAGATTAGTAGGGGGTCTCATTGATGGTTCTCTGTACCTTTTCATTCTGGGTAGTTCTTTTGCATCTTCCTGTAAATCTACCAAAATTGAAGCAAAAGGTGAATTATATACATTTAGACTGTTTGTTCATAAACATTAACTTTTGTATTGATATGCTAAATTTGAGATTCTTGTCCATAACAAGGAGTCAAGGGATCAAATCATCTTCAAGTTGATTGTCTCACTACAAATTAAATCAGATGACAAAGAGAATTTGCACCTAAAAGGTATGGCAGCTGATGGGTTCTCCTTGAAGTGTAAAATGAAGGAGTTGATGAAATTGGTTGTATTATATACAAAGGTGAGATTTCACTGGATATGTATATCTTATATCACAAGCTTCATGTGAGCATTTGCTAAAAAGAAAACAACATCGTAAAGATAATTTCAGTGTATGTGTACCAACATCTGATGTAGAGGAGAGAAACATCTTGTGAGAAATTGATAAACCTTCAAATTAAATGAACGTATGTTTTTATACATAGAAACTTATGCTAACTTAAGAATGAGGAAATGAGGGGCAGCTGGGTAGCTCAGTGGATTGAGAGCCAGGCCTAGAGACAGGAGGTCCTAGGTTCAAATATGGCCTCAGACACTTCCTAGCTGTGTGACCCTGGGCAAGTCACTTGACCCCCATTGCCTACCCTTACCAATCTTCCACCTATAAGTCAATACACAGAAGTTAAGGGTTTAAAACTAAAAAAAAAAAAAAAGAATGAGGAAATCAGTGAAAAACTTTTTTGGAAAAACTTGGCTCTGGACAAAGAAATGAAGATGCCCAGGTCATATAGACTAGATAGAAGGCCTGTGCCTATATATCATGAATACCTTATTTAAGAAGAGAATTGAGAGCTTCTATACATAGTAGACACCAAATCATATCATGGAAAATGAAACTGATTATAGCTCAACTGACAGGAAACTGATAACTGTTGAGGAAGCTATTTTAGAATCAGTTGTCTATCCATAGTCGGACCATTGGCTTCATAGAGCAAAAAATAAAAATCAATATTGAATTAGAAGAAATAATAAAAATGGAAAGATAGGCACATAGTATAAACAACTCTGATATGATCTATCTAAACAATATATTGGCACAAAAATGGGAAATGGATAAAAGATCCAGCTTCAAGAGATATATTCAAGACTTCCTAAGAAAGTTTAACTGATATAAAATTTTAATTGAAATGTGGCACCTAAGTAGCATAATGGATAGAGACCTGGCTTTGAAATCAGGAAATCCTAAACCCATAGCTTGCCACAGTCACTAACTAGTTGTATGACCCTGGGTAAGTTACTTAATTTTTCCCCTATCACCATAGTAACCTTCTATGGTCAGGTTCTTTTTTGTCATTATTTCCTCATTTTCTATCCTATTATTTGAATATTAACTATATATTAAAATTGAGCTCTTCTCCTAGAGGAAACACTGTCCCAAGCTTCAAGGGTTTTTTTGTGCAGCTGTTTTCAGGGCTAGTTCTGGGAGGCTGAAAGATTTTAGTTCTTCCAAGATGGTGTAATCTAAGCTGAAGATTTTTCACTGCTCTCCTGGCTAGTGCTCTGATTTGTGAGCAACTGCAGACACTCTTTTTTGGTCCTGGAACTATGACCAGGGTCCAAGTTCCCCTGGAGCTGTGAGCTCTAGGGTGCTAGCTAATGCTCCTTTTTGTCTTGGTACCACAGCCCCATGCCAGTGAAGTGTCCCCAGTAATCTCCTTCTAACCAGTTGTCTGGCCTCCTTACCTTCTGTGGGCTGAGAGCTCCAGAAATCAATGTTGCCAATTTGGTTCCCCCACTCCCCATTCATGAATGGACATCTGAGAAGGGAAGTTAGAAACTGAGGGAAAATGGGGGAAGGGGATAGTGAGAGAGAGGGAACATAATAAAGAAAGAAAGACTCAGAAAGAAGGTTCAACAACATGGGCTGCAGCGTGTGTGCTCCTTCCTCTGATGGTGGAAAAGAGAGCTACACATGTCCCCGATGTTTTATTGGAGAATCAAGGAATGGGGAATGGGAGGTAGCTAATGAACATATGACATAGCATATGATTTGGTAGTGGCTCAATTGACAACCACAAGATCAAAGAAGAGGAGGTTAATCAAGTATGTGACCTGGTAGGGAATCTGGTCTGTCAAGGTAGGAGTTAGGACCCTGTGGCAGCTAATGTCCTGCCCAGGAATTCTCCTGACCTTTGGACTGTAGGTTTAGAGAGTAGTTGGAATTAATAGAGTACCAATTAAATACAATGATCAAGAAATAATATGACCATGAGTCTGGTACATGAGCATATAGGTTACAATATCAAGATTAGAATATACCTGGGATGCCACACCAAGGTCTAATTCTAGCTTGCCAAAGCTCTGTCTATAAGAGATTGCACTGATGTACCTTTTCTGTTGACATTATAAGTTGTATTGGGAAGGAAAATAGTTTCACCCTGCCCTTTTTTGGTTCTGCCTTTCCAGAATTCATTTATAGTTGTTCGGAGGAAAATTTGCAAAAGGTCAAGTAAGTCTTTGCTTTCACTCTGCCATCTTGGTTCCTCCTTTCCTCAGTTTCTTAAATTTTCTGATTCAGTTTCCTTATATGTAAAATGGAGATAACAATTGCACCTCTTTTGTAGGCTTGTCGTGAGGCTCAAATGAATCAATGTATGTAAAGTATTTTTCAAATCTTAAAGTGCTATGTGAAAGTTAGCTCTTAATATTATGAATTAAGAACCATAACGAGAACAAAAAAGGTCTGAAAACCTCATTAGCCCATAAACAGTTTAGACTATCACCTCATTTGTAAAATCCTGCAGGCGAGCCTGTTGGGAGATCAATATCATTTCATAATGAACAAAAATATAGTGGAGGTAAAAATAAATTTGTATAAGCCTTTGCCAGAGATTCAATTAACTAACATCATCATGAGAGAGGAAACTGGAAGGAAAGGGAGACAAAATCAGATGAAAAGTGGGCAAGGTCTGATAAGATGATTGTAACAAATGATTGTGCCAAATATTGAAGAGTGTAGGTACAGCCTAACATAATAGTCTTTGTTATGCTAGAAGACAAAGTAGAAATAGCAATAAAGCACACAAAGATGAGGAGAGTAACTGGGTAACTGGAATAGATCAAGTACCGTGTACTAAAGAATCATGAACTCGAGAACAGGCTTAATTTTGAGCCCCTTTAGGTATTGATTCTCAAGATATTTGAGAGAGGGGATATACTTGATGCTCTGAAATGTGTATTAATAAATATGTCAGAATATTTGAGTAGTACCTTTTGATGTCACAAAACAAAAATGGAAATAAGTAAGGTGTTGGATGACCAAATGAACTGTAATATATTATGGGAATTGAATATTATTACACTGTATGAAATGAAACAAATATGAAGAACTCAGAGAATTGACTTGTATGAACTAATGCAGAACCAAAAAACAAACAAAAAACCCTAGACCAAAACAATTCTGAAAGATAGCTGAACTTAGTTTAATTGCAATGATTAATACTGATCCAAGAAAATAGAAGATGAAATAAATATATTTTTTCTCCTCCCAATAGAGAAGTAGAAGTCTATGGAAATAGACTTTTTCATATGCTCTCAGACAAGGTCACTTTTTTGTTGAAACTGTCTTTATTGATTGCAATAAAGGATTTGATTTGACATATATTTGGGAAATGACTGTGTAAATAAACACCAAATTTTAGTGGGAAATGCTGTTATCATATTTTAAAGTAAAGAGTCCATTCTAGAACCCCAAACCCCTAGTGCTATAAAAACAATGGCTACTATTCATATTTTTCATATTATCAAAACTTTCTCTGCAAGGGAAAAAACATAAGCAGCATCACTCCCCCTCAAAACAATTGAAAAATATTGGTAGCTATTGAACCACATGCCTGCTTTTTCATCTCTGGAAGATTTTCCTGAGCATAATCGGTCCACATAATGAATGTATCCTTGATTAAGGTATGAGTATTGCAAGCATTTGCGCATGACATTCTATAGTACACAACACCTTCATCCACACAAAATTAAATGAAAAATACAGAGAACATAAGATTCCACTGTATTTCTTTTTGACAACTATGTCATTCCCTAGAGCAAAATGCCACCTTAAAAGCTCTCTTCCAAGAAGGTGTCTCTTATGAATACATTACAATCATAAGAGATTCCTTAAAAGATACAGTGACAGAAATAATTTGGTTTGGTGTCCCTCTGATTATTAATATCACATGAGGCATAAAACCAGAAGCTGTATGGTCAGCAAAAGTGCTTGCTAACACTCAGTTTAAAGTCCTCTAGATGCTCCTCTTTGGAGCTAGTGGCACTGGAAACCAGTTCATAGATTTAGAGCTGCAGTGGACATTGGAGGTTATCTAGCCCTACCCACTACATTTGACAAATGAATCAATTGAGTGCTGGAGAGGACATACCTTTAGCAACTGAGAGGCACTGAGCTTAATGGCATTGGAGAGAGCAGTTCAAATGAGTGTAAGGGCAGTACAGAGTATATTTCAACTGTGTTGATAGGCTTCACTTGACATTACAGAGGTTATGGGGAGACACAGGCCCAGGACTGTGGTGCCATAGCCACAGGATCTCAGAGGAGATGGCTGGGCTTGGTTGTACTCTTTTTCGCAGGATCAATTACTCAGTTACAATGTGTTCATTAAGCATCTATTATATATTAGAAACCGTGGAGCTAGATACCAAAGCGAAATAGCCCCTTCCTTTTAAGAGCTTATATTCCAGCTAAAGTTAATACTATGTGCATGAATTGGCATATACAAAAATAGATTCAAAGCAATTTCTGGTGGAAGGTACTACCAGCTGGGGTACATGTGGGAGAGGAAAGACTTCACAGAAAATGTGATCCTTGAGTTAAGCCTTGGAGGAAAATAGAGATGCTGACAAACAGAGATATGGATTCTAGGCACTGGAGACAATGAGTACATGACTACTGGAGATGTGATGTCATGAATGCAGAAAGATAAGTAGGTCTGTTTGGCTAGGCCATGTACATGAAGGAGAGTGATGTACAATAATGTAGGAGAAACATTGGTTCCAAGTCAGAAAAGGCTTAAAGTGCCAAATATATATATACACACTTTCCTCAAAGTAATGAGGAGCCACTAGAATTTGTTGAGTAGAGAAGTAAAACTGTCAGACTTACGGTTTAGGGGAAAAAACCACTTGTCAGCTGCATGTAGAATGGATTGAAATAGAGAAAAACTTGGGTCAAAAAAATTAGGAGGCTATTGCAAGATTATAGATGTAGAGTAGGATGATGACTATTTGAGTAGGGAGAAGGGATGAATGGCAAAGATATCATGAAATTAGAAAGGATACGGTTTGGCAATTGATTAAATATTTAGAGTGAGGGAGAGTAAGGAGTATGGTGGATGGGAAATGGTGGTGGTTCCTAAAAGGAGGAAGTGCCCCTCCCCATATCTGTGCCTTCAGACAAAATTCTATTTGGATTCATGCTAGTTATGGCTCTGGTGTCATGTACCTCACAGGGATTGAGTTGTTTTGCTCTTTCTTTCTTGAATAGTCCCTTAAAGGTAGCTGATTCTCAATAACTGTTCAAATGAAATGAATGAATGAAATATTGATTTCCTACTATGTCCATAACATTAGAGAAACAATTAGAAAAGTAAGACAGTCTCAGAGGTCTCACTTTTTAGTGGAGGAGAAATTATCCATGAAGGTTTCTGCTACCAGCCAAATGGAAAGGCTCCATGGTACTTAGGGTATAGTGCAAATCCAATAGTAATGCCTATTCTTTATTGCCATTTACAGTGATGCATTCGTTTATTTATGCTACTGAATAATGCCATATTTTTGGACCTAAATAGAAACTTAAAATGGTGATTCTTGGTGCACAAATGAATTTGCAGACCCTTGCAATACCCTTTCTTCTGTCTTATAATCAATGCTTAGTATAGGTTCCAAGGCAGAAGCCCAGTAAGGGTTAGGCAATTGAGGTTAAGTAACTTGCCCAGGGTCACACAGATAGGAAGTATCTGAGATCGGGTTTGAACCCAGGACTTCCTATCTCTATCCACTGAGCCACCTAGCTGCCCCTCTGCAGTATGATCTTTGTACCCCTTATCCCAGACTAGTCATACTATCTCCATACTAGTTAAAGCCATGTTCCCTCATTATATATGAGATACAAAAAACTTATGAATATTAATTTCTGCCATAGTATAAATAGTGGCATAGTGTAAATTTGTGAAATCAGTAGTATGTGAAATGTATTTTTGTATGTTTTGGTACCATGGAGAGGACCATATTTTTCCAGCTTTTGTAAACTAAGCCATTGTGTATGTCTGTGGGGATATGTAGAAAGGTATTAAGTATACCTATATACCCAGTCTCTAGCAATCCAAAGGAGGCCTTCTTTTTAGTCAGTATGCCCTGGCGCAAATTATATGTTTTGTCCATTTAGAAAGCAAGAATGTCATTGGTAATGCAGAATTGAGCCCCAATGAAAATATGATTGTAGCTTTACTTGAGAAATATGGAGTCATGATGGTGTGATAGAATAGATGGGAAAAGACACCGGATAAGCTTTTACAAGTAACTTCTTTATGAGCAGCAGTCTATATTTTAAATTAACATCTTTCCAGAGATTAAACTTTTGGATGCCGAATCAATGTGATAAAGTGTATAATATCACTAGCTCTAACATGTTTTTTAGAAGGAACAACTAGACAAAAGATAAAAGGAAAACAGAAGATTATTATTAAGGCATACATATCTAAGTATTTAAATAGCCCCATGGGAAGAGAATATATCTATTTTAATTTAGAACATTGCCTATAATACTTTTCTTTTAATTTTATTTTTTAGAAAAAAATTTCCATAGTTACATGATTCATGTTCTTAATCTTTCCCCCCAACAACCCTCCCCCACTGTAGCCGATGAGCATTTCCACTGGTTTCTTCATGTGTCGTCGATCAAGACCTATTTCCACATTATCAATAGTTGTACTAGGGTGGTTGTTTCAAATCTACATCCCCAATCATATCCCCAATTGACCCATGTGTTCAAGCGGTTGTTTTTCTTCTGTTTCCACTCCCGCAGTTCTTCCTCTGAATGTGGGTAGCATCTTTTCCATAAATCCCTCAGAATTGTCCTGGGTCATTGCATTGCTGCTAGTACAGAAGTCCGTTACATTCTATTTTACCACAGTGTATCAGTATATAATCAGTATATAATACTGTTGACACTCAGTATATGTGTTTATCATTATTATTACTGCTACGGTAACAATTAAAATTCTGTCTTCCATTATTGCTTTTGGAAAAATAGCATTGAAATAAGATTATTAACAAAACAGCAAATGAAATAAGATATAAGATGGGTGAAAATATTAAGCAAGAATAAAAAGGGAGAGAGGGAATGAGCCAAAGGACATTTCATCTTTTAAATATAAGCCTTTGCAAATGCTCTTGCAATGCAGCTTGGCAGTTAAGAAACACTAGCAGCTTAACAGTTCATTACAGTGTAGGCAGAGATGAAGTGCATGAGGTTAGATTAGCTAGAGATCCCTTCAGAATCCATGAACATTAGTCTGCTCCAAGGGCCCAGCTTTGGTTGGTGTTGTAGGTCTGACATTTTTACATGGACTAATGTTAGGACATGCGGACATTTTGAATGGTTGCTTTGAATGACTGAAGGTTCTGAGATTCCCCAAAGTAAGAATTTGATAGTAGTTATAGTTCTTAGACTTGGAGTCAGAAAAACCTGGTTTTGAACCTTGCCTTTGACACTTACAAACTGTATGACTATGAGGAAGTGAATTCTCCACTCTGAGCCTTCATTTTTTTTTTTAAACCCTTGTACTTCGGTGTATTGTCTTATAAGTGGAAGATTGGTAAGGGTGGGCAATGGGGGTCAAGTGACTTGCCCAGGGTCACACAGCTGGGAAGTGTCTGAGGCCGGATTTGAACCCAGGACCTCCTGTCTCTAGGCCTGACTCTCACTCCACTGAGCTACCCAGCTGCCCCCTGAGCCTTCATTTCTTCATATTCATGTAAAATAAGAATAATTATACCAAAAGGATTTTGCTCAAATGAGATAATGCATCTAAAGGACTTTGTACCTTTTAAATCACCAAACATGTTCAATATTGCTATAATCATTATAAATCTGAATTAGCCTTTTGACTCCCAGAGAAGGGGCATGGTTTTTATATTTCACAAGCATATTTTCTAAAGGGCCAGGTCCACAACGGATGTGTCCAAAGGGAATACCTTCCTTTTGAGCAGCTCCAAGAAGGTCAATGAGAAATATGAACTCTTTTGAAGATGCTAATTCTCAAATATTAGGGATGCCTTTTCCTATACTGTCTGCCTGAGGCCTAAAACATTATCAATGTCCACACAGCAGGGGTCAATAAGGAAAATGTGTTAAAAGTTTTGGATGATAAACCACTGTTAATATTGGAATAATACTTCCATCATTTTAAATATTGAAGCCCATGTATAATGATTAAATTCCCCGTCTCTAGGTGGTTGAAAAGTGTCAAAATATCTTATTTCCAGTTGGTGTGTTCACTGTGCCCCAGCATAACAAAATGTAACCCAGGTGCTTCTGTAATTGTGATATATTCAGAAAATTCACCGTGGTTAATTGCCCTCAAATCCATGCTTCCATCTGTTTAGTACTTTGGAGCAGCATACTTGGCAATGGAACAGGAAAAAAAAAAACATGAGACAAAACTGTCTGGCTTCAAAATAGCTAGAAATTTGTTGGTCTCGATTTTTGGCAGTCCTATTCTTGTTGGTTTAGGTATTTTTTATCTTTATGCACAAGCAAAGTTCTTGCATTATAGACCTAGAGCTGCTTGGGGTACTGAGGACCATGTAGTCCTTCTCCCCAACATTTTTCAGATGAGGAAAGAGAGATGTGACTTGCCCATGGACATACAGATAGTTAATCTGAGGGGAGCAAAGGATTTGAATCCTGTTCCTCTTACTCAAAATGTAACACTCAGCTCCAGAATGTCATAGGTGAAAATCATTTGGGTTTCTAATATCTTAATCTCTATACGTTTATATGAATTTCTTTTTTTTTTTTTTTTTTTTTTTTTTTTTTTTTTTTTGCTCAATACAGCATATAGCTGGTCATTCATCTCCTCATGGAAATGTTGCCAACATTTATAGCAAGGATTCACAACATTCCATCATTTTTTTGTATAGAGGCAAGAACTAGTATTGACAGTTGATGGATAGGAGATCCCATATAGGAAGATGTTGTATATATAGGATGGAAAAATTCCTGACTTAAAATAATCAGGCAAGGCATGGGTTCAAACCCTGCTTCTGAGAATGACTATGTGGTCCTGAACACATCATTTAACTTTTCATGCTGTATATTTTAAAATTTATATCTAATAACTGAGTATTATATTTTATAAATTTTTATTAATAATAAACTAACATAAAAAGCTAACTAAAAGGTACTAACTGGCCTGCTTCCAAGAGCAAAAAAGGAAGAGGGAGCAGTTACAGCCAACTATAAAACAATAACATGACCATGCAAACGTGGAGGCGCAGGAGAGATTTAAGGGAATTTGGGGAAATACTAAGGGACTTCTGGGGGATGCAGTCCAAGGTCCAAAATCTCCATTTATACAATGCTCATTTTCTTTTTCTGTAAACTAAGGATGATCATTTACAAGAATTGTAAATAACTATAAGGCTCTTATCTCTTGGGTTTGTTGGGAGACTCAATTGGGATGGTGGATATAAAGCATTTTTCAATAAAATGATATATGTCTACTATTGCTGCTTTTGCCTTTGTTTGTGGTAGCATCAAGACAGTGACATTGTTGATAGAGCTATCCTCAAAGCCCAGAATACAGTGTTCATTTGGATAAGTTCAGCCTCTGGCACTACTGGCTATACAATTGGAAGTTTCTTAACCTTTCAGCTATTCAGACAAAACTCTGTGACTATGAATTTTGGGAAATGTGTTCATCTGCATGAGGAGGAGGAGATTTCTCATTGGGTATTCCTATACCAATAAAATCATAGGACAAGTCCCTATTTTATTGCTTCTGATAATAATAATAATAATGATAATCTTGTTTTCATTTATTCTATGGAATCCAACTAGAAATGGTCCTATCCTGCAATTATGTATGCATTCAATATTTTTAGATTCTTGTATAGGTGCATAAAATATTTTTAAAAATTTAGAAGTATTAGATTGTAAACTTGTCTTATTTAATCTTTTAAAAAACCCTTACCTTCTGTCTTAGAATCAATACTAAGTATCATTTCCTAGGCAGAAAGGTGGTAAGGGCTAGGCAATTGGGGTTAAGTGATTTACCCAAGGTCACACAGCTAGGACCTATCTGACAGCCATATTGGAACCCAAGAAGATAAGTTTTCCTGACTCCAGGCCCAACTCTCTACCCACTGAACCACCTAGCTGTTCCATATCTTATTTAGTCTTACCAAAACAACCTCATAAAAAATAGGATGATGGGGATATGCATTTCATCTTGTCCTTGTGTGATTTTGAAATTTGAAATGAAGCCTGGGGGTATGTCATTTATGCAGAATATTTCTGTGCTTTTCCTGGAACGTGGCCAGTTCTTAGGCTTCATCTAGACTAGGTTAACGTTTTTTGATTGTTATGTGTATTACAATGAATGTTATCACCACCACTATTAACAGTAGTCCCTCTGTATTCCTTGACTATGGCACTGACCCAAAGTGGACTTATCTGGGACAGGAAAAGTGATATTGGATAGTATGAGGTAGGAGAAATGGTAGAGTTGCTAGACTCCCTTTTTCCATCACCTATTTAGTTGTCCAAATAACCTCCTAATTTCGGAATGAGTTGTATTCCAAAAGTTTATAAAATTTTAGATGCCTATTCTAAACCTAATCTCTCCCATATTGTTTTCCAAATTTCCCAGCAAAGTGTTCTAAATCTCTAATAATTAGAGAAATGCAAATCAAAACAACTCTGAGGTATCACCTCACACCTAGCAGATTGGCTAAAATGAAAGAAGGGGAGAGTAATGAATGTTGGAGGGGATGTGGCAAAATTGAGACATTAATGCATTGCTGGTGGAGTTGTGAACGGATCCAACCATTCTGGCTGGCAATTTGGAACTATGCTCAAAGGGCTATAAAAAAATGCCTGCCCTTTGTTCCAGCCATACCATTGTTGGGTTTGTACCCCAAAGAGATCATAAATA
>NC_058136.1:48799877-48881305 GCF_016433145.1 Gracilinanus agilis
TGTTTAAAAAATAAAAAATAAATAAAATAAAATAAAATAAAATAAATTTTTAGATGCCAAAAAGACTTTAAAAATCATCTAAACTAGCATACTGTGAGATGTACTTTATGTTCAAAGTCTCAATCCTATGTCCTTGTCCTTGAACCCATTGGAAGCTTTCTTGGAGCTGTACTGTTAGCCACCATGGAAAATGCATAGTGGGAAATTTTTTTAAAAAGAAGAAAAAGTACTCTTTCTAGAAGCATCTTTATTGTGCCCAAAATTAGTAACCTCTAAGGGTCCCATGACTCTGATACAAATCCACCCATCCAAAGGAAGAATGCATCAAGGACAGAGTTACCCCCTGACTTTGTGACACAGATATATCAGATAGATACATTTGAATAGAAAGAGCATTGGGAAATGAAAAGGACTGATTTAAGCTCCACTTTATACTAGCTATGCAAGCATCAGCAATTCAAAACCTCTTTGTTCCTCTGTTTCCTCATCTATAAAATGGGAGTAATATTTCTTGTACCTTCTCTCTCCCAGGGATATTATGAGAAAACCATTTTGTAACCTTAAAAAAGATATAAATATGTGTGTTATTATTATGCCTCACTTCACAGAGATGGTAGGGGGCCCAAATGAAGCAGTGAGAAGTCACATCCAGAAAATACTTGGAGACACAAAAAGTTCTCAGCTCACAGAGTCCCTGTGAACTTTGGAACTGGGGATTATTAGTCTCATTTTGATGTATGTAAAAGTACTTTGTACATTGCCAAGACTTGTAAAAATCTGAGGGATCCTTCTTCTTAATTTCCTCATTAAAGGAATCTCAATTTGTAACCAAGGGTACCCAATGATGTCTCTCTTTTTTTAAACTATTTTTTTTTGGCAAAATTTCTTTTAGGGGATGTTTATGACGCCAAAGTGTTTGTTGTTCTTATGCATTTACACTGATTATACAGATGTTGCCACATTGTAATACAAAACCTGGACAAAGCTTATGCTGGAATGTAAGAAGGTCAAGGGAAATTGTCTCAAGAAGGAGATCTTCATTTTCTAAATAAGATCCCAAAGGCATTAAATCACATCTGTGCTGTTTTTAAAGTCAAAATTTGCCTTTCAAATTTCATGTTGCACTCTTTTATAATGTAAGGAGTGAAGAGCTTTGGCACATATCCCTAATATGCAGCATATTTATATGAAGCTTGGTATTTCCAAGGAGGCATTTTATGACCCATAGACTTTTTTGTTTAAAAGAGTTCTGAAAATTCTTCCTCTGTTTTCACCTTTGCCAAAACCATTTGTTGACTGAATAACCCAATCATTCAAAAGACATTCTTGAGTCTTTTAAAAATAATGTTCTGAATTTTATTTCTTGAGAAAGTGGGGGCAAAACTCAATGATGTACTTGTGGTTAAGATGGAGGGATGGAGGATCAGTTGTAATAAAGACAGATTTGTAACTAGTGGAATCCAAAGAGTAGTCATTAATGGAATGATATCAGTTTGGAGTGTGGTCTCTAGTGGAGAGTTTTTACAATTTTTTTTCTCATTCAATGCATAGATAACATTCTTGTCAAATTGCAGATGGCTGAAAGTGAGGAGAGATAAGAGGGTATGGATCCAAAAGAATCTCATTGACTTAGAACATTAGCCTGACTCAAGAAATTCAGTAAGGACCAATGCAGTACCATTTACTTTGGTTCAAAATATCGTGAAAATCATCTGGGGAGTTTTAGTGAACAGTGAACTTAATATGAGTCTACAGTGTGACATGACAGCCAAATAAATTAACGTTACCTGAAGTTGCATCAAGGGAAGCAAAATGTTCAGATGGTGAGGTAATAGTGATATTATACCCTGGAAATATTGTGTTCATTTCGGGGTACCACATTTTAGAAAGGACATTGACAAATTGGAATTATGTATAAAAGAGGGCAACCAGGGTTATAAGAGGAAAGATGAACGTGTCATTTGAGGACTGGTTGAAGTAAGTGGAAATATTTAGCATGGAGGAGAGAGGCCATAGTGCAGACCTTATAACTGTCTTCAGATATTTACAGGGTTGTCAAGGTAAAAGGGAGGTGGACCCTGAGGAGAGAACTGGCAATAAAGAATAAAAGATGCAAAGAGCACATTTAGGCATCAAGTTGAGGATTTCTAATCTCTAATTCTCAGAGCTGTCTCTAAGGGGGATGGGTTATCTGAAAAGGTGATATGTTCCTGATTCCCATAGTTACTGAAACAATAGTTAGAGACCATTTGTGTGGGATATTATAGAAGAGATTTTTTTGTTTAGTACATGTGAGGCCAAATAAATTTTAGAATCCTTTCTAGTTCTCAGTTTCTGAAATTCTGAGGTTCTGTGGTTCTCTATTTCTATCTGTCTCCAGCCTCAGTAATCTAACAATGACAACTCATTAAATGCTCTTGTGTTTTTGTTTACCTTTCTTCCTTTTGAATTTTAGTTCAGTCCATCACTATTTCTCTGAGGATCTAATATTTTCTATATTCCTTCATTTCTACTTATTGCTACTAATTTTCCTCTCTGCCAGCCATTTCTATAATAGAGTGATGGTAAACCTTTCAGAGACCAGGTGCCTAAACTACAACCGTCATGCTGAATATGAGCCCCCTGCCTTACCCCAGACAGGGGAGAGGGGAAGCGCTCCCATTGGGCTTCTGGTGAGTGATGTGAGAAATGTCCTCGGGGGCACGTGGAGAGGGAGAAGGGAGCAGCTCCCTCTAGCATTCTCTGGCACACATGCCATAGGTTATCCAACATGGCTATAGTCTATCAGTGCCAGAATAAAGGTATCTGAAGCATTAGGGAAGTTGCATTGACATTCTATAGTCATTGAGAATAACCAGTATCTATATAGTAGAGTGTGAAAGAGAAAATTAACTGAGACAACATGATGGGACCTGGTGGTCAGAACAGAGAGCCATTGCTCAAACTAAATGACTTCACTGAAGACTTCAAGAGTCAATAGACTCTTCATTTGTGGGAAATGAGCCATTATTCACTGTTTTCTGGATCCAGAGGTTCAATTAAGTGATGAAACTCAGTTTAAATGAAGTAGTGGAAGATTCAGTTGGACTAATAAATATAACTAGTTCAGAATGTTAAAAGTGTCACAATGATTTATTTAATACAGCTTTTCCTAGTAGCTCATTTTTCTCCAAAATCCTTCAGTATTCCAAAGGTTGATCATTGCTTCAGCACAGCTACTTCCTCAAGCCATCAATGCAACCCCTTTTTGAAGTATTAGATAGCTTGTGAGACTGGTTACACCCTGAGCACTCAAGGTGGCAAGCCTCCATGCTTTTAGCCAGATTGATATATAGTCAGATAGCAGACACGTGGTCTTCCCTGGATCCATTCTTTAAATCTTTCCAGGTTGATAGGGCTTGCCAGAGCTTTCATAGAGGTGTATTAAAGATCATAGTGTCATAGACTGAGCATTGAAAGGGATATTAGAAGTAATATTGTGCAACCCACTCATTTTACAATCATAGAAACTATGGCACAGAGAATTGAAATATTGTACCCAAGAACAACACTTAGGTAGCAAGAAATAGGACTAGAATTTAAGTACAGATTTTCTGATTCTAAATCCAGCCTCATTTTCACTGAAAAATTCCTAGCCAGCAACCCTGGGAGGAGTGGTGAGAGCCAGGCATTGCAAGGGCAAAGCTAAGGGTTAAGTAACCTTCTTCAGGATAATCTGGAATCTCCCTCCCTAGTCTCGTGCCCAAGGCTCTGGGGGCATCCATTATGGTTGTCTTTCCATTTTCTCCATACCACTTTGGAGGTGACAGCTAATGCCCTATGTTGGGCATGTACTGCTTTAATTTGTGCCCCCTTTTTCTTCCCTCTGGGTTTTCTTAGCATTGACTATCTCTAAGTAAGCCAGATAGACTTCCCCTGTGTCAAGCCAAATCAGATCAACATTCATAATTAAACATTTACTATGAGCCAAGCCCTCTATTAAGTGCTGGCAATACAGGTAGAAGCAGAGACAAAGATGATCCTTTCCCCCAAGGAGTTTATTCTAATAGGAGAGACATAGAAGAAAACTGGAAAAAGGGAGAGGAAGATGAAGGCACAGAGACATCATAAAGTCCAAGAAAAGAATTAGAAATAAACTTAGAGAATAATGAAAATATGGCTAACCTGGGTGTCCCTGTAAAATTAATGTCTTGTGGGAAGCTCAGTGGATTGAGAGTCAGGCCTAGAAATGAGCGGTCCTGGCTTCAAATTTGACCTTAGACACTTCCTAGCTGTGTAACTATAAAAAGCCACTTAACCCTTGTTGCCTAGCCCTTATTGCCCTTCTGCCCTGGAACCAATACACAGTATAACTTCTAAGACAGAAGGTAAAGTTTTAAAAATAATAAATGAATAAGACAAATTGGAGGTTCTGGAATGAACAAGCCATTCAGAGGGAGAGGCTTCAGGGACAAAGGAAACTTCTTTTTTTTGCTTTTTATATTTAAAAAATTTTTTGAGTTCCTGATTCTCTCCTTCTCTCCTTTCTTCCCATCTCCATCCTTGAGAAGACAAGCAATTTGACATAAGTTATACATATTTAGTTATGTAAAACATTTACATGTTAGTCATGTGAAAAAGAAGGGGAGAGTAATGAATGCTGGAGGGGATATGGCAAAATTGGGACATTAATGCATTGCTGGTGGAGTCGTGAACGGATCCAACCATTCTGGCTGGCAATTTGGAACTATGCTCAAAGGGCTATAAAAGAATGCCTGCCCTTTGATCCAGCCATACCATTGTTGGGTTTGTACCCCAAAGAGATCATAGATAAACAGACTTGTACAAAAAAATTTGTAGCCACGCTTTTTGTGGTGGCAAAAAACTGGAAAATGAGGATATGCCCTTCAATTGGGGAATGGCTGAACAAATTGTGGTATATGCTGGTGATGGAATACTATTGTGCTTAAAGGAATAATAAACTGGAAGAATTCCACGTGAACGGGAAAGACCTCCAGGAATTGATGCAGAGTGAAAGGAGCAGAGCCAGAAGAACATTGTACACAGAGACCAATACACTGTGGTAAAATCGAATGTAATGGACTTCTGTACTGGCAGCAATGCAATGACCCAGGACAATTCTGAGACATTCATGGAAAAGAACGCTACCCACATTCAGAGGAAGAACTACAGGAGTGGAATGGAAACAGAAGAAAAATAACTGCTTGAACACATGAGCTGAGGCGGACATGATTGGGGATGTAGACTTGAAACTACCACACCAATGCGACTATCAACAATTTGGAAATAGGTCTTCATCAATGACACATGTTAAAACCAGTGGAACTACACATCAGCCATGGGGGGGGTGCTCACGGGGTGAAGGGGAAAGTAAGAGCATGAATTATGTAACCATGTTAACTTTTATAAAAATAAATATTAATAAATGTTTTAAAAAAGAAAAAAAGAAAAAAGCAAGAAAAATAAAGAAACTTTAAAAATTATGTTTCAATATGCATTCAGATAGCATCATTTTTTCCCCTCTAGAGAGAGATAGCTTTTTCCATAGAAATCCTTTGCAATTAGTTTATATGATTGTATTGCTGAAAATAGCTAAATCATTTGTGCCTGATCATCAGATAATATTGCTGTTAAATATGCAATGTTTTCCTGGTTCTGCTCACATCACTTTGCATCAGTTCATGTAAATCTTTCCAGGCTTTTATGAGAGCATCTGACTCATCATTTCTTATATAACAATATTTCCATCACAATCATATACCACAGCTTGTTTAACCATTCTTCAAACGACGGGCATCCCCTCAATTTCCAATTTTTTGCCACCACAGAAAGAGATACTATAATGATTTTTGTAAATATAGGTCTTTTTCTTTTTTGATCTTTATCTCTTCAGGATATAAACCTAGTAGGTGTTGGTTCAAAGGGTATGCACGATTTAAAGTCCTTTGAGCATAGTTTCATTTTGCTCTTCAGAAATGTTGAATCAATTTACAACTCTACTAATAGTGTATTTTATGTCTCAAATTTTCCCACTTCCCCTCCAACATTTGCCATTTCCCTTTTCTATCATATTAGTCAATCTGATATAATTTGTATTTCTCTAATCAATAGTAATTTAGAACATTTTTCACATGACTATATATATCTTTGATTACTTTATCTCAAATTGCCTTTTCATATCCCTTGACCGTTTATCCATTGGGGAAAGACTATTTTCTTATAAATTTGACTCAGTTCTCTATAGTTGAGATATGAATCCTTTATCAGAGAAGCTTGCTGTAAACATTTTTTCCACATTTATGTTGACTGTGTCTATCCTTTTCTCTTCCCTATTTATTCTATTCTCTCTCTACTTTCACCCTGTCCATTCTCAAAAGTTTTTTGCTTCTGACTACTGCCTCCCCAAACCATTCCCCTTTCTATCAAGGTACCCCATTTTTCTTATACCCTTCACCTACTTTCCTGTAAGGTAAGATAAATTTTATATCCAGCTGAGTGTGTATGTTAATTCATTTTTAAGCCAATTCCTAGGAGAGTAAGGGCAGGTGTGTGTGTGTGTGTGAAGTCCAGGAATTGTGTAAGCTTCTAAGGTGAAATGGTTTCTAGGGTAATGTCAAGAAATTCAGGAGAATCAGGATTCAGAAGAGGAATTAAGATCATTCAGATGTCAAAATCAGTGCCAAATAAAAGGTCTTCTGCCTGGATAACATGGTTTAATAGATGGAGGAATTAGCCTTAATGTCCCGAAAACCTGAGTCAAAGGCCTACCTCTGACCTACGCCTGATGCATGACCACTGACAAGTGACTGAACCTTTCTCAGGACTCCAAGACTCTAAGACTCTTAAGTTGCCATGACTGGAGTTTTTCATCCCAAAGAAACCCTGAGCCCAAATTCCTTGGCCATTCCATTCCTTTCAAAATTAACTTACTGATCATATTCTTCTGTGACTCTGATAACTTGACTCCAGTGATTCAATTGCATCAACAGACCACCTCAACCACATTAGAAATTAACCATATGTGTAGCCAATAGTGACATTTGTCTTTGTTTTAGTTATTAAATACAGTTCAGAACTGACATTAAAACTAAGATACCTCAAGGAAGAAAGAGGGGGAGACCCAACACTCAATATTAGGGCTGCTTCTCTGTTGATTTGAACATTTATTTAACCTTTGTTTTAGGCTTTCATAAAATTAGGCTTAATAATCTTGCAACTCCCCATTCTGATCTATAAAATATGTATCTTAAGAATCTGTGGTGACAAAGACAATACAGCTGTAAAAATGACAACAACTTTTGGCTTCAGATGCCTTTACAGTTTCTCTCATAAAAATTGCCCCAGTCCTTGGATATGATTCTCTCTGTAGGTTTGTATGAGCTCCCCATTTCCAGCACACAAATTGGATCATAAAACTCAATATCTACCAATGAATTTTATGGAACGGACATGGTAAATGTAAACAAGGTCATGGGTGTGAAATGCTCATAAGCAAGGTGTCATCAAAGGAATTTTTATGCTTATTATTGCATAAGAACATGTTACAACTCCAAACTTCATTTCATAGCCTGATGGGTGCCATAATTTTTAATTGCTGGTCTTTCTGGCCAAAGACTAGTATCTTTATGCCAAAAATCAAACTGAATTCAATACTTGCCTAAAATACCATATGGCATCCATGTCATATTTGCCTAATCCACCATGAGTAATTCATATTACAATATTAAAAAGCACAAGCCTAATTGGATCACATATAGGTTACATCAAATAATCCTTCAGGCTCACTGGGCTATGGGAGGTCTCAATGCTATTTGCTTATCCTGCCCACCCCCCATATGGTACTTTATTTAGGTCTATCAGTTAAATTGTTCCATCTAGCCAGGACTGTATTAAAGTCAGGGAAACTGTGAATCCTCAAACTGGTATTTTTTTCTGTTGTCTTGATGATGAAAAGCTTCTCTCATGAACAAGTACATTGTAAAAGCATAGGGAAGCTCATTATTGAAGAATAACATGGCTAGGACATTGGAAAGACATCAGAAGGCATTTTTATAATATCATGGAAGAAGAAAATAGGCTTGACTGTTGCTGATAGGTAGTGTAGACAATAATGAAATGGATTTCTTGAGGAAGTGCTAATATAAGGCCAATGAGTCTAGTGATTTAATGGAAAAGCACTGGGGGTGGGTGGGGATGGACTATTTTATACTATTTTATACAGCCTTCAAAGGTTTTCAAGAAAGGAGATGATGAAGCCAAGATGGGGGATTAGGGAAAGCCACCCCTTTGAACTCTTCCAATATTCCCTTGTAAACAACTTTAAAATAATACCTAAAATCACATTTTGAAGTGGCAGAGCCAACAAAAGGTTAATAGAATATTTTCCTGGCCAAAACCTAAGAGGTAAGAAGTCTGTAACACGAGAGTAAAGTTCTGTCTAGAGCCCACAAATGCAGTTGTGGCAACAGTGGCAACAATAACAGCTTCAGGAGTTCTTAGTACAGAGATGGAATGTGGGGGAGGTTCAGACAGTTAGTTAAAAAGAGATTACTTGAGATCCTTCGTGGCACTGGATAAAGCTGGTGCTGAATGGCAATTATATTGCCTGTATGCAATTCTGGGCTACAGATCCATGGGAGAGATGAAAGCTAATAACTGGTCACAAGGGAGCAGGGGTGCTGGTCACATTTCTAAAGCAAAGAGGAGCATTAATACTTGCAGCTACAAGGCATGAAGGACTCTCTCTAGGTTAAGACTACAGCATAACCTCATACCTAACTCTTTTGCTGAGATATTGGCTAGTCTGCTAGGTGTAAGGTGGTACCTCAGATTATTTCAATTTGCATTTCCCTAGAGAACTATTTCTGACTACAGTGAAAGAAGATTTTTAGGTTAGGATAAGCCAAAGAGGCAGCCTTGTTCTCAAGAATCAAGTGGCACAACCCATCACATCACATCCCCCTTGTGAGCCAGAGAATTTATGACCTTTAGAAGAGAAATGCCAGGATATATTATACACGTATCATTAAGCAAAAAAAGGGCCTTTGATATCTGCACTGCCAAAGACTCAAAGCCCTTTATGGCTACATTCTAAAAGAAAGAGTGGGTAGATTTGGATATCTTAAGTATCTCGATAGTGATCTGGTTGAGAGGTATGCAAGATGAGCTCATAAAGATAAAGCGGAATCTGCATCATTGAAAGGAATGCTCACATTGATGCAATTATGGTGGTATATTGGAGTAGCAGGTGTAGCTATTGCTAATGACACTAAACGTGGTAAAAATTAATGTAAAAGGACCAGAAGTGGAAACTAAATGTTGTGAAATTGTATTGTCCAAACTTATTCCCAGAGAAAAGTTCATTTCTGTCTCTCCTTTCTTTGCAGAATTTGAGTACGATGGGTTTGACGTATTGTATATACTATCAGACATGACTGTGTGTTGATTGTTTTCTTGAACTGCTTTTCTTTTCTTTTTGTTAATCTTTTTTACAAGGAATACTTCAATAGGAAGAGGGAGGAGAGATATTTAGAAATGAAGGTCATTATGGAAATGAATGAGAGCAATTGAAACAATATGTTTTAAATGACCCCTATCAGGCAAGTGGTGCCATCCAACTGCCATGGACAAGTACAACTTCAACCTTGTGCAAATTAGTATTTTTAAATAATGCCTTTTAACCACAAGCTTTGGACATTGCATAGGTAATGAAGGCTGAGTAATCTCTCTACTTTATGCAGATATTTATGAATATGAAGCCATCATGCCACATTTCTCCTGGTTACAAATGGACACCTTCTGCTTCCCCTTTACTTTGAAGACCCACTCCCAGAGAAATGCAAGCTTCATTCATTATTTAGCTTCTAAATTGGATGCTAAATTTTGTATCACTATTGATCATAACATAATATCATCCATTAATAAGGAGAATATTTTGTTAAGTCATAGCTTATTAGAAATCTTACAAAATCGTCTATTTTGTTAGATGTGTCTCATAGTGGTTTGAAAGGCACCAATAACAAAGTCACCCTTGGCTACCAACCACAGGCCATTAGAGCTGGTATTCTCAATCCAAGGTATTTTCTAAGCCATCATTCACCATCTATAGTGAGACATGGAAAAAGCAAAATTATCTCTGCTGAAAGAACAAACTGCTAAATAATTGATGGGGCTGCTAATTTATTTCATTTATAAAGTATATTCTCTCTTGTCTTTGTTAGCTTATACCAGTAAAAATATGCCAGTATCCATGCAATTCACTTTTTTAATATCAAAATCACCTACATAGCCTTTATCCCTTGCTCCAAAATTCTAACGTATTCTGTTTGCTCTGAATGAAAGAATTGCTTCAGTAGCTAGTGGTTGGGTTTGAAAATGTTAATTATTTTAGAGATGCTGCATGACAAAAGCTACTTTAAAAAAAAGCAGCAGTAGCCCATACCAGATAACTATTTTATCTTATCAGACAGCCTTTTTCTGTGGACTGCTGAGAGAATAATGTTTTTGACATGACTTTTTTATGGGAAAACCTGTAACAATACAATCCCACGAAATGATATAAAAAATAATGCGATATTTCTCTGGAAGCCAAGGAACCTCATAATGGTGGACAAACATTTTTCTCTCTTTTTTCCCTCTACCCCCCCCCCCAAAAAAAAAAACTTTCTTGGGAAAATAGCCAGGAAGAGACAAGCTGCCCTTCTACTTTCTTTACCAAGTTATTATTGTCACATCTATGTCACTACAACTTTGAGACGTTCATAACTTGGCCTAAATTTTTTCTCCATCATTTTGAAGCAGGAAAAAGTGTGCTAAGGGGAACAGTGTGGTGAACTTGCATGTGGTCTACCATTACAGTAGTCCAAGAGCGAATGGAGGCTTGCAAATGAACTTCTTTTTGCTGAGCTAGCCTGAAGATTTGATTGCTGCTATGGGAAAGGGACATAACAGAGAGAAGCACAAAGTACCACCAGGGTCCCATTGGCCCAGAGGTGATTCAAGCAATTGCTTTATAGCCTGCAAGGAATATAGATGGTCACTTTCTGAGTTTAATTCTGTCATCCTACCTTGGTAATAGTTTATGTAGGAAAGTCAGTGTGGAGCAATAGAGAGAGAACTAGCTTGGGAGTTATTGAAATGGGTTTGATTTTGGACTTTTCTACTTATTGGTTTTGTGGCCATGGGTAAGTCACTACCTTTCTCTGGGATTCGATTTCCTCATGTGTAAAGTAACGGGGTTAGATTAGGTTACCTTTTCAGCTTTATATCCTATGATCCTATGGTACGTCATCTGATTCTGGTCATACTGACCCTGGCAATGGACTCAGTGGCTTGAAATCAAATTCATTTGCCCAGGCCTGCTGGGCAGAAATAATCAGAAAGCATATCTAATGTCATCAAGTTCAGATGGTAACTGAATATAAATTCTCTTGAAAGTATCCCTGACAAGTGGCATCTCCTTAGACTTAAAGATAGCCAACAACATGAAATCTACTTCCTTACAAGGAAGCCCATCTCTGGCTGGAACAGCTCTAAGTCCTAGTAAGATTTTTTCAATGAAATTAAATTTGTTTTCTCTACACTTTCTTCTCATAATTCCCAATTCTCTCTGGGACCAACCTACATAAAAATAACACCTCTGCTCCATTGAAGAATCATAGAATTTAGGAGATTGGAAGCACTTCAGAGGCTCTCCACTCTGAAACATTCTGCTCAAGAAGTCCTTCTATAGCATCCCCAGTAGTTGTCTCTGACCCTAATAGTTGTCTTGAAGCCCTTCCACTTTTCCCAGATGATTGTTAGAGTGACCTCAAGTCTAAATCTGATTCTCTACAGCTTCCAACCTCTGTTCATAGATCTGTTCTTTGGACTCAAAATATTAAATCTAATCCTTCTTTAATATGATAGCCCTTCTGAAATTTGAAGATAGTTAACACATTCTTCACTAAGTCTTTTCTTCTAACTGACTATCCCCAGGTACTTTCCCTGATCCTCTTATGGCCTATTCCTCCCAAAATCCTGAGCATCCTTTTGCAGGATACAATTCAACTTCTCTATGCCTATTCAAAAATGCCATGCCCAAGGACAAACTCAGAACCCCAGATGTGGCCTAAACAAGGCAGAATAGAGCCACTCTGTTACCTCTTACACTCTGAATGTCCTGCTATTCACTGTTGTCTGTTGTCATCATGACATTTAACTTGAGCAGTAATCCTTCTTTGTGTTTTCTTTTGCACCACACCCCATGATGATCAAACATCTTTTAGTCATGCATTGGTTCATTGCCAGCATTAGGTTTTCCTATTTATTCCTTTCTTTTTAATTAAGATATATTCTTCCATTGCACATATGATAGACACATATCAGGAATATAATAGGAATATTCAAAGATTAGAATTAAAATTAACAACTTTGTTCAAGTTGCAGGATATCAAATAAACCCACAAAATCATTAGAATTTCCATATACTACCAACAAAACCCAAGAAGGAGAGATAGGAAGAGGAATTTCATTTAAAATAACTTTAGCCATTATAAAATACTTGAGAGTCTATATGTAAAGAAAAATCTAGGAACTATTTGAACACAATTACAAAACACATTTCACACAAATAAAGACAGACCTAAACAACCAGAGAAAAATTAATTTCCTATGGGTAGGCTAAGCCAATATGATAAAAATTATAATGCTTCCCAGATTAATTTCCTTATTCAGTGCCATACTAATCAAACTACTAAAGAATTATTTTATAGAACTAGAAAAAGTAATCACAGAATTCATCTATTTATCTGGAAGAACAAAATGTCAAGGATTTTGAGACATTTAATGAAAAAAATAAGTCAAACTAACAGTATCATATTTCAAATTGTATTACAAAACATTAATTATAAAATAATCTGATATTGGCTAAGGAATAGAGAGTTGGACAAATTGATAAATGGCCATAGTAATCTAGAATTTGATAAATACAAATATTCAATTTTGGGGGGCAAGTAATCACTGTTAGACAATAATTGCTAAAGAAACTGGAAAGCAGAAACCAGATATAGACCAATACCAAGATAAGGTTAACATGGCTATATGACGAAGATATAAAGGGTGATATCCTAAGCAAATTAGGGGAGCATGGAAAATTTTACCTGTCAGATCTTTGGATAAGGGAAGAATTTATAAACACAAAAGAGAGAAAACAATGAGATCTTCAATGCAATTTTCATTATATTAAATTTAAAAGGGCTTGCACAAACAAAACCAATGAAATGAACATTAGAAGGAAATTAGGAAACCACATGAAAAATTTTACAGTTTGATTCTTTGAGAAAGGCCTAATTTCTTAAGCATATAGAGAACTTAGTCACATTTATAACAAAAAAGTCATTCACCAGTTGATAAATGGTCAAAGGATATAAACTAGAAGTTTTCAGAAGAAGAAATCAAAGTTATCTATAGTCATAAAAATTCTCTAAACCACTTTTGATTAGAGAAATGCAAATTAGAACAGCTCTGTGGCACCTCCTCACACCTGTTAGATTGACTTATATGTCAGAAAAGGAAGATGACAAATGCTGAGAATGATATGGAAAAACTGGGACACTAATGTACTATTAGTAGATGTGTGAACTGATCCTACCATTCTGGAGAAGAGTGTGGAACTATCTCCACAGGGCTATAAAACTGTGCACACCCTTTGACCTAGCAATGTCATTACTATATTTATATCTCCAAGAGATTTTTTTCTTTATTTTAAACCCTAATATCTTTTATATATATCCTTCTATATTATTTTTTTTTATTTGTTACAGGGCTAGGCAATGGGGGTTAAGTGACTTGCCCAGGGTCACACAGCTAGGAAGTATCTGAGGCCAGATTTGAACCTAGGACCTCCTGTCTCTAGGCCTGGCTCTCAATCCACTAAGCCATCCAGCTGCTCCCTCAAGAGATTTTTTAAAAGATAAAGATCTATATGTATAAAGTATTTCTTGTAATTCTTTTTGCTTTTTTCCAAGAACTGGACATTGAGGGGTTGCCCAACACTTGGAGAATGGCTCAACAAGTGGTGATGTGTGATTGTGATAGAATACAATTATGCTATAAGTAATTATGAGTAAGATGCTTTCAGATCAATCTGGGAAGACATATAAACTGATACAAAGTGAAGTGAGCAGAACTAGAATACTGCATAGAGTGACAGCAATATTGTAATGATAAACAGTTGTGAAAGGCTTAGCTATTCAGATCAATACAATTATCTAAGACATTCCCATCTCACTGTATCTAAGTGATATATACAGGTTCAAATTTGCCTTCTTTTAAGATATTATAGCTTAGGGGCAGCAATGTGGCTCAGTGGGTTGAGAAATAGGCCCAGAGATGGGAGGTCCTGCATTCATATCTGACCTAAGACATTTCCTAGCTATGTGACCCTGGGTGAGTCACTTAACTCCTATTGCCTATCCCTTACCACTTTTCTGCCTTGGAACCAATTCACCACGTTGGAAGATAGGGACTTATGAGAAAAAATATTATGGCTCATCCTGTTTTTATCAGTATTTGAAAAATTTGCATGCATATATCAAATTCCATAAGTTTTATTGCTACTTCAGTTCTGGGATTTTGTCTCCTATGAATTATTGGTTCCTTTTTTCTACTATTCTTTCTTTTATGTTGTACTTGCTACTTCGTGATAGTGATCTTGTTTGGACCTGGATTAACTGGAATCCTTGTCTATTTGAAATGCCCAATTTTCCAACATGTCAAACAGATTTGTTCTTTTTTCAAATCATAAAGTTTATTCAAATAAGGAAGCACCTTAAAATTTAGATGCTACATTAAATTTCACTATTGAGCCCATTTTTAATACTTATCCTAATTTTCCATTATCACTCAGAAACAGCATATTCTTTTAAATTATAAAAGATAAGAAAGTCAAAGAGAGAGAAATTTCTGACTCCCTCCTGTAAGCATTCAAAAATCTTCTCTCCATCATCAATAGCAGATTAAGGCTATTAATAGCAGAAAATTGTGCTTGACAAATTGTATCTCTATATGTTGAATCATTAATATGTTAAGAGAACTATAGTTTAATTTGAACACACAATAAAAACAAATGATTTATTAATCCACCACCATTATAAGCATTATCTCTATGTGCCTCTATAGGATATGTCATATCTTATCTCAAGTCTCCTCTGCCCAATTTCCTCCAAGTGAAGCTTTGATTTCTTTTTTTTTTCCTTGTTTACACCTGGTTAATTCTTTGATTTAATTGATTAACTTAATGCAGAGTCCAGGTAAGCTTCACTCATACATAAATGAGGAAATTGAGTCCAGGAAAAAGAAGGCTTTCTTTTTTACCTCCAAAGGACACATAGTGGCACTCAAATCTAGAATTTATGTCTTTTGGCTCTCATTCAGTACTCTGCATAGTATGCTATTAGGTTAGACAACCAAGCAAAAATCTTTCCTGGGCCAGATGTTGATGTTAATGAAGATGATGATGACGACACGGCTGTTGTTGATGATGATGTTGATGCTGTTGTTGATTTCAATGCTGTTCATGATGATGTTGATGTTGATGATGTCATTATGATGATGCTGTTAATGCTCATGTTGTTGATGATGCTGTTGATGATGATATTACTGATGATGTTGATGATATTGATGTTGATGATAATGATGATGACTTTGATGCTGATGCTGATGTTGATGCTGATGATGAGTGAATTTGGAGTTGGTGGTTTTCCTTCCATTTGAACCTTTCTGACCCTTCCCACTGTAATGATTAAAATTTTCTTGGAGATTGTCTCCAACCTGTTTCATCCTTCCATTGTACTGATCTTCTCCTCCTTTCCCCTATGTGCTTCTTTATGAAATATAAAATTACCCCATTTTGTTTCTTTTCCCATTTCTCCTAGTGAGAAACTCTTTTTTACCACTAGTTTATATATATTTGACATTTCATCCTATACAGTTTGTCACTGTTCCCTCTAAGTATACTTCTTCTATCTACCCTAATGATAACAACAATTTTTAAAATTTACCAATATCATCTTTTCTTATAGGAATACAAATTATTTGAACTTATTGGGTTGCTTTAAAAAGTTTTCTGTTTGTTTTTTCCCTTTCTTCATTACCTTTTGATGATTCTCTTGAGTTCCATTTTTGAGAATCAATTTTTCTGTTTGTTAGGTCTTTTCTTTAGGAATGTTCGGAAGTCTTCTATTTTATGAAATGACTATTCTTTCTCTTGCAAGAAGATAGTGAATTTGCTGGGTAGCTGATTCTTGGTTGTATACTCAGTTCCCTTGCTTTCCTGAATATCATATTCCATGCCTTCCTGTCCCTCAGTGTGGATGCAGCCAGGTCTTATGTTATCCTAACTGTGGTTTCATGATATCTGAATGGTTTTTTTCTTAGAAGTCTATAGTATCTTTTCCTTGGTCTGGTAGTTCTTGAATTTGGCTATAACATTCCTGGGCATTGTCAACTGGAGATTAAAGGCAGGAGATGATTTGTGTATTCTTTCAATCTCCACTTTTCCCTCTTATTCAGGAATGTTGGGGCAGTTTTCTTGGATAATTTCCTGTAGAATAATGCCCAGGCTTTTTATTTGGTCATGATTTTCTAGTAGTCCAATAATTCTTAAATTTTCTCTTCTGGATCTGTTTTCCAGGTCTATAGTTTTATCAGTGAGGTGTTTCATATTTTCCTCCATTTTTCATTCTTTTGATTTTTTTTTACAGACTCTTTCTGCCTTTTAAAGTCATTTGCTTCTAGTTGTTGGATTCTAATTTTTAAAGACTGAATTTTATCTCTGGCTTTTTGGTCATCCTTCTCCTTCTGGTCTGTTTTTCATTTTAGGTCATCTTTTACTTTCTTTGCCTCATTTTCAGGCTGGTTAATTCTGGATTTCAAGACTCTATTTTCTTGTTTTAGTTCTTGTGCCTGTTTCCAGATGATTTATTTTGTTTTTTTTTTAAGTGCTTTTCCCAATTGTCTTCAGCCTGTTTTAATTGTTTTTTGAATTGTGTTTTGAATTCTTCTAAAACCTGAGTCCAAGTCACCGGAGTTTCTATGTTTTTTTCTTGGTGTTCTTTGGTCCTCCTCTCCTCCATTTGCTTTTTGTTCATTACCTGAATAAAAGCTGTTGATTGTAACTTCTTTAATCTTTTTCTGTTGTTTATTTATATTTTTTCCTTCCCCCTGTCATTGGCTGCAATCTTGCTCCTCTGATTATTTGCTGGATCTGTGTGTTTGGGCTATTCTGTCCTAAAGGGGCTTCTTCTCTGCTCTGCTGATTGAATAGTAAGGGCTGATGGAATATTAATGAGCCCTGAGGTCAGATCCTCCCCAGCTGGCAGCAGAAACTGAAGGTGTAGGTAAAAGTGTGGAGGCTAAAGGTACTGTGTCATGGTTGCAGCCTTTGCCCTGGGAACCAAGTTAGCAGGATTCTTATTGTGGCTCTCGGAGCAGTCAGTGGGGTAAGGGTGTTGGATATTGAGCTTCCCTGCCCTCTGAAGGCTTCCTATCTGCCCCCTTGATAGACTAGATTAAGTCAGGGTGGAGCTGATTTGAGGAACTGGATGTGCCCTAAGGCCAAAACCTCTAGAAGTGGAGGCCTGTGATGGAGAGTAGTGGCTGAACTAGGCTGCCCTCCCCTCTGTGCCTCTCCTCCAGCTGCCTCCCTGCCAACTGTGGTTAGAGCCCTGAGCCTGGAACAGCGGTGGAAGCAAAGCATTCCCTCCAGGCTGGAGCCCTCACGCTGAGATTCCAGTGACCATCTGAGTCTCAGCAGAGTAGGTGGGGGAGGGGTCCTGGGACCTTTCTTCTTCCTTTTCCTTAAACTGAGAATTCAGCCTTCACTGTACACCTTTTAAGTTGAATTGAGCAGGAGGGTCCCTGGGCTCTGTCCTGTTGTTAGATTTGGTTTTCTGTCCCCTTGAAAAACTTTGTTTTTGATTGGTGTGTATGAGTTTTTACAGAGGTCTGGACTTTTGCTGTTTCTAAGGAGCCATCTTGACTCTGTCCTCCCCAACCCCCACCCCAGATTTGTTCTTAAAAATAAAAAGAGGGGGCAGCTGGGTAGCTCAGTGGATTGAGAGCCAGACCTAGAGACAGGAGGTCCTGGGTTCAAATCCGGCCTCAGACACTTCCCAGCTGTGTGACCCTGGACAAGTCACTTGACCCCCATTGCCTACCCTTACCAATCTTCCACCTATAAGTCAATACACAGAAGTTAAGGGTTTAAAATTAAAATAATAAATAAATAAAAAGAATAAAATATTTGCTTACATGGTATATTATGAGGAGTCCTAGCATAGGTCACCTTCTTCAATCTAATTCTACCCAATGCTAAATCTAAACTAGTATATTGTAGCATTGTCCTAGGTTTTGAAGATTCTAAAGACAAATGGAAATCTTGTATATGCCTTTAAACATGTTACATTCTTTTAGAAGCATATAACATGTTTAGATAATTGCTTGACAATTCTTTGGCAATTAGAGTGATTAAGAAAGGCTTCTTGAAGGAGGAACATAATAGCAAAGCCTGGAAGTTAGGTATTCTTAGAGGTAAAGGTAAGGAGGAAGTGCATTCCAGGTAGAGGTTAGGAAATAGCGTTATTTATGGGATGTGTATTTCAAAGAATAGCAAGTAGGCCAGTATGGCTGGAAAAGGGAATACAGGGAAGAGCATGATTTATGAAATAAGCCTAGGAAGGTAGGCTGGAGCCAGATTGTAAAGGGTAGTAAATATCATGTTGAGGAATTAGTATGCTTTTTCTTAGAAGCAATGAGGACCCACTGAGTCATTGAATAGGAAATGACATGGTCATATTTGTGCTTTAGCAGGATTATTTTGACAAGATTATGAAGGATGGATTAGAAGGGGGAGAGACTAGAAGCTAGTAAACTATTACAATAGTATAGGTGATAGATAGTGAGGAGCTAGAATTAAGGTAGTGACCATGTGAAGAGAAATACCTGTAAGATGTATTGTACAACTAAAACCCACAATACTTCATGACTAATGGAATATAGGGAAGGAGAGATGGATGAATTGAATATGTCTCTGAAGTAGTGAACCTGGGTGACTAGAATGATGTGGTTCCCTCCCCTACTGGACTGTCCCTGACTCCTGAAGCTCTCCATTTGTGACTCATTCCTTTGTACTAAACATTATTCTATTCTTAGGAGACCCATTCTGAAAATGAAGTTTGTCTTCTGTGTAGTTAACAACTTAATGTGACAGGTCAGTTGGCACAATATGACTGACTATACTGGGCACTTCAGAGTGAAAAAACAGTAGTGTGTTCCTGTACATTATTTAATTCTAGAAAAGAAATCCATTATCCTTCCTGATGAATGACTGTTTGCCCTCAAAAGCAGGAATAGTTTACTAGAACTTGCCAAATAGGCCATTCTATAACAACTTGATAATGGATATGGCAGTCACTATTTTTAATATCTCTGGGACTGAGAGCTTTGCAGGCCTGCTAAATATAGTCAAGGCATCCTTTGCAGTGCCTCCTGGAGAGGTCATAAGTCAGTGAATTCCAAACTGTAAAGGAAGAGGTTCCAAAGGGACACATAGTCAACAGTTCCTTTGGAAGAAAAGATAGTTTTGTCAAAACATCAGGAAAGCAAAACAGACCTATTAAAAATGAAATATTATAGTAAATGTGAACACATGGGCAAAGATGCCACCACTCTCTCTTAATTTGTTTTAATTAGTCTTTTTATTTTTAGAACTTAAGTAAAATCACAACAGCATGGGGTAAGGAAGTGAAGACCTGTGTTCTCTTCTGCTGTTTAACCTGACAAAAAGGTTCCATTTCTCTGCAGAGCAGCTTCTACTTTGCCTTTAATCACAACTAAAAGTAGACCCTAGTCCATTAGGCAATGTGTGATGTCCCCTCCCCCCAGGCATTTCTCCCATGCACAAAGCCCCTAAAATACTAGGACTTGGGAATAGAGGCAGTCTGCTTAGAAGATTTTGATCTCAACAATATCCAATATGAAGGAAAATAAAATTCAATAGATTACTTGAACCTATTAGGAAATGATATGCAAATTTGAAAAAAATCTCTGGAATTTTGTGCCATTTAATACCAATTTGTTAGTATCACTTTTTTTTAAACCCTTGTACTTCGGTGTATTGTCTCATAGGTGGAAGAGTGGTAAGGGTGGGCAATGGGGGTCAAGTGACTTGCCCAGGGTCACACAGCTGGGAAGTGGCTGAGGCCGGGTTTGAACCCAGGACCTCCTGTCTCTAGGCCTGACTCTCACTCCACTGAGCTACCCAGCTGCCCCCTGTTAGTATCACTTTTGAAGAAAATGCTTTCCTTGGTGAATTTTTCTTCACTCTTTAGCAAAACCTTTCTCAATAATGGTTATTGATAAAGAGTTTTTAGTAATATTCCCACATAGATTTCCAAGCCAGATGCCACTGAAAGGAAAAGGTGTAATAGAAGAAGAATATATTTAGAATAGACCAGTAATTCACAGGAGACACAAATCAAGAAGAAAACCATCAATAAAATATTTGGCCTCAGTTGTATAAAAATACATGTACAATGTGGCCTCAGTTGTATAGAAATGTACAAATACAAATATACAAAGTATACAAATGCACCAAGTGTAGATAAGAAGGGAGAGGAAGTAGATATCTTAACCCAAGAAGGTTACTTCTATCATATAGGTAGTATTAAAATTTGATGGGATGCACTCACAATTGGAATATAGCTATGGACAGCTATACCATATTCTAAAGCAACAGAATTGATAAGACAGGTGTCAGAACAAGCTTATATTTTAATGTGATGTAATCATATAAATAAATCCAGGAAATATACTGCAAAACGTTTTGGGATACATCAACTTTAGAGGAACAGATGTGATACTGTCATGGGAGTATACTACATACTGCCTAGCCAGAAGAAAGAAATAGATGAAAAATTTCAGAAACAAATCTCAAAACTGAATGAGGTAAGAAATAGCAATAATGAATGGGGAACTTCAGTTATCCAGGCATTGGCTGGAATTCTTTCTTTGCCAAAAGAAAGTCAACTCATAAATTCTTAATTAACCTAATCACAATTTTATTCTTGAAAAGTTGGGGAAAATCCATGTTTCGGATTAAAGTGGCTGGTAGCTGAAGTAAACACGCTGCGAACTTTGGGAAGAAGAGGCCATACCATCTTTCAGCTCATGATTGAAGATAGGAAATCAACTATGCAACAAAGACTGTAGGTTTGTAATTATCTGAGTACAAAATAGATAGATACATTAAATTAGATTAGATAAAATATTTCTTAAGCTCTAGCTATGTGCCAGGTACTTTGTTAATACAAATTCATGCAAAAGGAAAAAAAAAAGTTCTTACCCTCAAGGAGCTTATAATCTAATAAGAGAAAACAACTTATTAAAAGGAGCTGAAAAGCAAGGGGGTACAGTTAATACTTTCATGTAAACAAGGGAATAATATGGAAAAATAATTTATGAGAGAAAATTAGGTAAGATTCCATGGCTAATGAGTCAACAAAGATTTATTAAGTGCCTACTATGGGTTAGGCACTGGGAATTCAAAGATAACAATCTCTATCTACCCTCAAGAAGCCTAGATCCCAAAGAATGATATGTATATTCATGAGTATATAGAAAATATATACAAAGTCATTTGGGGAACAGGGGAAGCTACCAAGGTGGGGAGAATGGGGAAAGAAAAGGCCCCATATAGAAGATGGACTTTGATGTAAGCACTGAAAGAAGCCTGAGATTTTCTGAGACAGAGGGAAGAGGGGAAAATATTCCAAAAATAAGAGAGAACCTCTTTAAAAGCATGGAGACTTGGGGATGGCATGCCTTGTGTGAAGAACATCAAGTTGGTCAGTTTGGTTGGGCCATTCAGCCTATGAATGGGAGTAACGTATGAGAAGTTTAGAAAGGTAGACTGGAGCCAGATTATGAAGGATTTTTAAATGCTAAACAAAGAGGGGGCAGCCAGGTAGCTCAGTGGATTGAGAGTCAGTCCTATAGACAGAAGATCCTAGGTTCAAATCTGGCCTCAGATACTTCCCAGCTGTGTGACCCTGGGCAAGTCACTTGATCCCCATTGCCCACCCTTACCAACTTCCACATAGGAGCCAATACACAGAAGTTAAGGGTTTAAAAAATAAATGCTAAACAAAGAAATCTTCATTATATCTTAGTAGTAACAGGAAGCCACAAGATTTTTTTGAGCAGAAAAGTGACATATTCAGACCTATTCTTTAGAAATGGTTAGTTTTATGAAGTATTGTTTGGAGAGGAGAGAGATATGAGGCAATTGACCCAATTCAATAAACTTTTACTAAATTCCTTCTACATGCAAGTCACTATAGTAAGCACTGGAGATGAAAATAAAGAGGCAAAAGACAGTGCCTTCCCTCAAAGAGCTTACAGTAACAGCAGAAGCAACTGAGAGGCTATTACAGCAGTCCATGTAAGAGTTGGTGAGTCCTTGAACTATGGAGGTAGCCTGTGGATGCAGAGAAGGGATCAGATACAAATGATTTAGAGGTAAAATTGAGATGACCTGGTAACTCCTGAAATAAGGGAAATGGTAGTGATGAGGAAGAGGGAGAGTGGTGAATTGAGAATAAGCCTAAGATTGAAAACCTAGATAACTGTAAGGATGATAGAACCATTGATGCAAATAAGGAAAGGAAGAAAAGGAAAAAGGGTTTTGGATTAGAATGAGAGGGAAATGTTATGATAATGAGCTCCATTTTGGATATGCTAAGTCTTTGATGTCTATAGGATGGACATCTTATGAGAATCATCCTGTAGACAGTTGATAATGTGACAGGAGCTCAGGAGAGAGACCAGCACTACAAAAAGAGATCTTGGAGTTATCCATGTAGAAAGGCTAATTGAACCCATGAGATTTAATGAACTCTCCAAATAAGAGTTTATATAGAGAAAAGAAGGTCCAAATTAGAACCATGAGATATGATACCAACAGAAATTATTCCAATGAAGAAGAAAATGCAGAAACTATCTAAAGTGGCCAGTATAGATGCATAGGGAGCTCAAGGAAGAACTTATATTTTACAAACACATTTATAGAAAATTGCAGCAAGGGCAGGTAAGAGAGAATGAATAGAAAATGATTTCCGTGTCCTATAGGAATAGGGTCAGTAGCTAATGTGACTTGGGGCTGCATTACATATGAAGAACATGTGAGGAGAAGAGTTCTGTTGGACTTTGCCTTGGTCAGACCATGATTGAAGTACTGTACTAAGTTTTGGGTGAATTAGAGGAAGGACCCTGACAAGTTGAAGCTTATCTTTCATATATATTCCCTGTGTGATGTTTTTTTTTAGCAAGTTGCTTAACCACCAATGATCTCAGTTTCCTTATTTATAAAATAAAAGAATGGGACCAGATGGCCTGTGAGGTTCTTAAGAGCTATAGATCTATGGTCCTGTGGCTATATACAAAGGACAGGTATCGGGATGATGAGGGCAATAGAAACATTGTCCTATAAGGACTGATGAAGGAAATGGAAATTATTGGCTTGGACAAGAGAGAACATCAGGAGGATATAATAGATGTCTTCAAGTGTTTGAAAGGTTGTCATTTTTAAGAAGGGTTAGATTTGTTTTGCTCACCCCAAGAATGCAGAACCAGAAATAATGTCTCTGTCTCTGAGTATGGGGGGTGAGGTGGATGGGTGGATAATGGAAAGAGGAACGGCTTTAGAGAGGCACACTTTGACTCTGTACAAGGACTACCTTCCTTACAATTTGAGTTGTCCAAAATTGGAACAGACTCCCAAAGGAGAAACTGAGCTCTTTGTTACTGGAGGCATGTGTATAAGTGCTGGATTTCCATTCCTTAGGAAGCCTAGAGAATGGATTCCTGTTCAAGTTTGATTCGTACTAGGTGGCCTCTGAGCCCCCTCTTACCTCTAGGATTCAGTGATTCTTCCTGTTGGTTTACAACTGGCATCATCACATTTACTCATGCTGTTTATGATGAAAAAATGCTTTTGAGACATCTCTGTGTTATTTAGTTAAACAAGAGGTGCCACTTGGCTTAATTTGATTTTGAAAAAGCCTTATATTTGAGTAGCATTTGTCATCTTAAAGACACATTTATGAGAAATAACTAAATTATGTTAATGCTGTATTGTATTCACTAAAACCTTCCCATTAAGAAATTATACTTAAGAAATTCCCAATGTAATTAGAAACTGCTATTATTTTTCTAATTAAAATTAAGACATTGTAGTTATGGGATGAAACAGAAAGGAATCTGGATTGAATGTATAAAGGCATTGAGAGACATTATGATATCATGAGAAAAGCCACAGATAGCCTCAGAGGGCCAGGCTTTAATTCCGGTTCTTACTCTCACTACTCTCACTAGTTATGTGATCCTGGGAAAATCGTTTGGCCTCTGTAAATGAGGGCAGTAAAACTTGTACTTCCTGCTACCTAGGGTTATGTTGAAGGAAGCGCACTTTCACTTCTTAGAACTCCCTGTGAGCAATTATTAACAGCACCTTTTGGAATCTGCAATTGCCCAGTCCTTAAAAAATAAGAATGCCACCCATTTCTACATTGCTTTAGGGTTGGCAAGGCACTTCCTTCTTGAATCTTCTCTGGTAGGTAAAAGAGCTAGTTACTGAATATGCCTTCAAGGCTCCTTTATGCACAATCCTGGTTAGATGACTAGTTTCTTCACAGTCCCTTCCTTTACAAGCCCTAGATCACATTGTTACATATTTCAGAGCAGTTGACATGTGCCCTCAGAGACCATTTGAAACATTATGCCAGAGTCTTTCCTATTTTATCACAGAGAACAGGGGCCATTACTATAGAACTAGTAAGTTAACTATTAAATGCAAGTAATTGTCCCTAGCACAGAAGACAGATTCTGTGATTTAGATCCATCTTTTTGTTGTTGTTAATTCCAACCTTTCCCTACTCTGGTCCATTCTCCACTAAACTATCAAATGGATCTTTATAATGTGCGGATCTGATCACATCACCTCTCTCCATTCAACACATTCTAATGGCTCCCTATCACCTTCAGGATCAAATATGTAACCCTTTTTGGCATTCAAAGCCCTTCATGATCTGCCTCTCCTACTTTCCAAAGTCTTTGTATACTTTATTCCTCCTCTATGTACTTTTTTGATCTAGTGACTAGCCCCTTTGTTCTTTGTGCAAGACACTCCCTCTCCAGATTTTGGGAATTCTAACTGGCTATCCTCCATGCCTGGCTCATTCTCCTTCTTCATCTCTACCTCCTCTTTTCCCCAGCTTGCTTCAAGTCTCATTATAAAGTTACATCTTTTATAAGAAGTCTTTCATGATCCCCTTTAATACTAGTATCATCCCTCTGTTGATTATCTCCAATTTATATTGTGCATATCTTGTTCATGCATAGTGGTTTGCATATTGTTTCTCAATTAGACTGTGAGCTTTTTAAGAGCAGGGACTTATATTTACTTTTTTTTGGTTATCTCTAGTTTAGTACAGCGCCTGGCACATAGTAGATGCTTTTGAATTGATTAGGTGACTTAAAATGGCTACTCCCATTAAAGTTATGAGGTCATGTGATGGCTGGTTTTCTAAAGGTCCTTGGAATATAGTCCATATAAGTAGATCTGAGAATCCTCATTCCAGCTCTCATCCCCACTGATGAGTTGGTCCCTCATAGCTAGGTCATGTCTCCTCCATATGATTCTAAAGGCACTTCTGAGTAGTTAGGGGTGAATCATTAATGCCATTGGCTCCAAGGCCCTCTGCAGTGCTTTACTACAAGATTATTAATTGAGAATCAATTCAGCCAGCTAGCTTTAAGTAACTTTTAGAAAGAGATTCTTACTAGCAGAGTACTATAAAATATTTCTATAAAACATGTTCCCAAACTTAAATGATCTCATCCCACCCAACGTAAAGGGTCCAGAGCAAAGTAGGCTCAAGAATAAAGAACATATGTAGGAAGAAAGGGTAACTCGCCACTCCTGTTTGTTGGAAATACTTTTATCCCATTCATGAGATGTTCGCAAAGATTGCCTTAAGGATGATGAATCTATCCATCTATCCTTGGCTACTAATGCAGATCCTGTTGACAGCTGATCCAGGAATACCACTTTGGGTACCAATGGGAAGACCAATATCCTCCTGACCTTTTAAAGCTTGCAGATCCTCCTCTGACCAAAGATGAGAAAAGTGGTTAAGGAATAAAAGAGACCTGGCCAAGGTCAAAGCCTAGGGTTATTCTTGCCACCTTGACAGTTCTCTTCAGGGATGTGCTAGAAAGCCACACTTGCTCAAATTTCTGGAAAATTTTCTTATACAGCTAATTCAGTGCTTTTATGGAAGATTCCAAGGATGTACTTAAATTCCACAGCAAATTAAAACAGACTTCTTGTCTGGTATCATTTCACTACATCAAATGGTTTTCAAAGACTTTTTGCACTTAAGTCTATGGTCTTCTGGTTGATTGATTGAGATTGTTCTCATCTAGTTAAGGTATCAAGGCTGAAATGAGGTGGGATGATTTTGACCTCACTCTTTACAGGAGAAAGGATGAATGCTCACTCAGTGTTTTCACAGACTGAGGTAGAAAATCAAGCTATATTCTTATATAAGGCAATAAGAGATTAGACTTCAGGATAGAAACATGAAATAGAGTCCCTTTCCATCAATTTGCCAATACTTCTCTACATGTAGATTCATTTCAATTCAGTTCAACAAAGAAATATTTATCATGCCTACTATACTCGCTGAATATTGCAGGGTTCTATCAAGGATACAAAGAAGTATAAGCAATGTCCTTGCCCTTCATGAATTATAATGTAAATTTCTCATTTTTAGTCAGGGCCCTAAGATCGGGGTAGACATTCAATGTCTATTTTGTTTTGCTTGGGTTTGGTATTTTGTTTTTCATTGCCCTTTTCCTCTTTGTGTCTCTACCTTTTCCAACATACTACTTCCTTCAAAAGCCATGCCAACATCTAATCTAGTGAAAGAACCCTTATTCTTCAACCCTTCACTGACTATGTGAGCACATCAATGGGATTGCTCTCCATCAGTTCATATTATAGCCATCTATACCCAACCATCCTGTATCAATTATTGTCTGTGTACACTCTTAATTTTCTTATGCAAGAGTCATCTGTGATGCAAGAGGTCATGAATATAGCAATGTAACCCTTAGGATATCTGGTTTTTATCATCATATGCCCAAACTATTCCTCTTTCTTGTCATACACTTATTTAATGATATCATGCCACTTCTTCATTGGTAACAAAAGAGGAGCTTGGAGTCTGGAGGGATTTTGAAGAATATTATGAAACAGACACATCTTTTGATACCTCCTTACTCTGCTAAGGCACAAAGACAGCTTCTTATAAATAATATGAAAATCCCAGCCCTTTTATTATCAAATGGAGTTCAAGTTTACTGACCTTCATGACACAGGCATACTAGTATACTATTTTTTATTCCTTTGCAAGGATATTCTTAATCAGCATGAATCCTTTAAGTTATGTACTTTTAAAGATATTTTTCTTGTTTTATACATTGAATAGAATGAATTTATTTCTTTAAAATACTTTTGGATTTTTTATATCACCTGCATTTCCAAATATATCCCCCTCTTGCTCTCCTGGAAAACCATACATTACAACGAAGAATAAAAGAGAGAAAATGAACTAGCTTAACAAAATTAAGTAACACATCAACTCGGTCTGACATTCCATGTAGTGTTCCACCCTCAACATCCCCCACTTCTTTGAAGAAGAATGGTGAATGCATTCTCATAGCTCTTCTTTGGGGCTGAACTTGAGTATACTTTGAATATCCTTTAGTACTTCCACATTCAGAGGCTTCTGGCTTGTGGTTGTATTTCTTAAAAAATTGCTTAAAAATTGGTTAAACCTAGAGCTTTGTGTTGCTGTTACAATAAAATTATTCCAGAAAGGAGTGAAACATCTCGTTGGCCTCTGGATGCCTTGAAATAGCAGGATACTCAGGAAGATTAGCATTATCAGGAGGGTAATGACTTTGGGGACAAGCATTATATAGTACCTACTTTGTGCCAGGCAAGTTTTACAAATATTATCTTAACTGATCCTCACAGTAACATTGTGATGTAGTTGTTATTATTCCCATTTTATACCAAGGAAACCAACAGAGGCTAAGTGACTTGCCCAGGTTCAGATAACTAATAAGTGAGGATAGATTTGAACTCAATTCTTTCACTGCACCACCAGCTGCTTTCTGTTACTGGAAGAAGAATCAAATAAAGGTCACTAACTTCTCTTAGCTCATTTTTGTCTTGGCGTGAATTGTACACAAACAGAAGACATGATAGGAAGGAAAAAACTGAAAGAAGTTTTCTAATCTCAAGTCAGTGAGCAGATGGATAGAGTAGGGTATGAGATCATCAGAAGTTTTGGAATTCCCATGACAGACAATGACTGAAGGATTATCCATTGGACATTAGAGACACAAAGAGCTTCTGAGGTTATGGAGAGCCCCAAATGGGTAGGTTCCATAAGCATCTGATGATCAACAGAGAATAGCCTAACACTGCAGTAGATGGCAGCGTGACAATGTCACCCAACCAGCAGTTGCTATCATAAGCTCTGCAGAGGCACATAAAGGGGGAATGTCAGAGGCAGAGAGTATATCCTGTTGGAACTTGACAATAGGAGCATGAATTACCCTGATAGAGTATATTCCTTGAAAATATGATCTCTCATGCAAGTTTCTTTTTCTACCATTATTACAGGAGTCAATGAAAGAGTATATGTGCGTGTGCTTATAGGGCAGGAATCTTCCTTATCATTTATTTTATCCTACTATTAAATTGTCATTTGCTTTAAACTAAATGTCTTGAACTTCTTTAACTCTTTAACTGTCACTGAACAGAGTTGGGGAAATCAGAAAATTCTAAGTAGGTCCACTAAAAAATTAATATGTCCTCTCAACTGAGTTCTCACAACAGCATGGCAAGCTTTCTTTCATTCTCTAATTGATTTGTTATCTCACTGTCCACATGGCTGTTCCAAAGCTTCTCTTTTTTTGCAAGCCTCCCATAGCACCCCATTCCCTCATACTCCACCTGAGGACCTTGTCTCATATTTCAAAAATAAGGCCATTCATCAACAGCTCCTCTTTTTAACATCTTCCTTATCTCACATCATTCAGATATCATCTTTCACTTATCTCTTCCTCCATGCAGTCTCTCTTGAAGGGATGGTCCTTCTCTTTGCAAGGTAAATCCCTTTATGTGCACCCTTGATTCCACCATTTCCTGTCTTCTCCAGCAGATGGCAATCTATCATAATCTCTCTCCCCTATGTTAACTCTCCAGTTACTGCCTCATTTCCTATTGTCTGCAAACATACTCATGTTTCCTCAATCCTAAAAACAAAAGCACTTAGTAGATCCTACCAATCCTACTAAATATCATCCTCTTTGTTACTAAACTCCTTGAGTTTAGTATCTGTTTTCCGACACTGCTCATCAGTATCCTCTCAACCTCACTCCTTTGTAAATTCTCTACAGTGTTGCTTCTAGCCTCATCATTCAACTGAAATGACTCTCAACAAAGTTAACAATCATTTCTTCATTTTAAAATGTAGTGGCTTTTTCTATCACCCTTATGACCATTAATTATGGCTATCTCCCAAGAGTCTATCCTGTCCTTTTTTCTTTTTTTTTTCTTTATTGTATATTATCTCAGAAGATGATCTCATCAGCTTCCATTGGTTCATATATTGTTTCTATGTGGATAATTCCCAAATCTACATATCCTTACCTAGTTTCTTTTCTGGGAGTGCACTTACATATCACCAACACCCAACTGGACATCTTGAACAGGATGACCCATATGCATCTCAAAGTCAATATGTTTAAAGCAGAACTCATTATCTCCTCCACATCTCCCCCACTCCTCATACCTGAAACCCTTTGCTCTTCCAAAATCACAATTTCTTTTTAGAACACTAATATACTCATTCATCCATGTTCTCAACTTTGTATCATCCTTAACTCCTCAACCTTATTCACTCCACATTCCATTTCTTACATCACAACATGTCGTATATATATCCTTTTCATTTGTGGGGCTATCACCCTAACAGCCTCCTCACCTCTTACCCAGACTACTGCAATAGCCTCCAGATTGTTGTTCCTATCTCCAGTCTCTCCACTCCATTCTGCAATCCATCATCCACTTGCCTGTCTGTAGTACCTCCTCCTCTCCCATTCAGTGAGTTCTAGGGGCTCCATATTTACTCTAGAATTCAATATAAAATACTTTGTTATATGTGGCTCTTTATAACCTGGTCCCTTTCTATATTTTCAATCTTTTTTATACTTTACACCCCTGCCCCTCCTTATACTTTGAGACCAAGCTATATCAGCATCCTTGCTAATTCTCAGACACAGCACTCTATCTCCTGTCTTCATGCCTTTTCACTGGATATCTTTCCAAACATGGAATTATTTGCCCTTTCACTTCTACCTCTTAACTTCCCTGCATGATAGCTTTAAGATACAATTCAAATTGTAGCCCCTTCAGGGGGCCTTTCCTGATCTTTCTTGATTCTAATGCCTTCCCTTTTCAGATTATAATCTATCTATTCAGTATATATCTGGGATGTATTTAATTATTAATATTTTTGACCCGGCTGAGTGTGTGCTTCTTGAGATCAGGAATTGCATTTGTCATTCTGTGTATCTTCAGAACTTAGCACATTGCTTGGCACATAGATCGTGTTAAATAAATGTTTTTTGAGTAAATACTTGACCTGATTGAAGATACACCTTTGAAGGATTATGAGCTATGGTTTTGAGTGGATACTAAACAAAAGTGGTACTTGACCTTGGAGTAACTTGCTGGAAGTGGAATATGGAGATTTCTTTAGGTCTTAACTTAGATTTCAGTGTCAAATGTTGGTGAAGCTCTACAAAACTGAAAGAAGGATCCTTTGTCTTATCCTCCAGAGGAGGGCGAGGATGTCAGGATTGTTCCTTTTGCTGACACAGGATATGTAAAGTGATTTTAAATTCTGTAATAAGATGATACTGTGTAAGATCAAGTACCTCTCAAATCAGAGACAAGTTTCCCTTAGTCACAAAGACCAACAGAGAAGAAAACTCAGTTACATTGTCTAAGAAAGTTGTTAAAGGTAAAAAACCTAAACTCTACCCAAATAACCATGAGATTAGTGTGTCAAGGTAGCCACCTTGATGGTGCCATTTCTTGGTCTCTATACACATTTTTCCTTCTTTCTTTATGAATCTCCATTTTTTTCTTTCCTGCTGGTGAGTTCTACTTGTCTGCTTTCCCAGGTGACCTTCTAGTCTTCTCTTTCATGGTACGTTAGAGCTGGCTCACAAGTGCCTTCACTGATTTCTCTCTGTCCCAAGAACAGTGTCCAGAACAACTTTCTAAGCAGCCAGGGCTAGATGAGATAAGCAGGGCAGGTTTCTCTACCTACTGACCTATTTGCCTGGAGACTCTAAGATTAGCACTGACACCAGTTAGGTTTGTTTCTATCCCCTTCCCTAAACTATGAGATTGGCTTCAACATACACTGTTCATTAGTTCCCAGAAGTCTTGCTCGGTGTCCTTCTTCTCCCTCTCCCATTAAGGGAAGAGCAGGAGAGATGAAGCTGGGAAGTTGCTAATGGGGGATATGATAGAATTCAGCTCACCTTGAATTCCAAAAGGAAGCTTCCATCCTATTTTGGGGGAGCAGGGTTCTGAACTCAGCTCTGTGTTAAGGTTAAGGTTACAGAAGCTTTACACTGTGCTAATTTTTCCATCTTGCTGCAGTTTTAATAATGGTGTACCTGGTGGATTGCTATTTGAGATTGTGGGATTATGGACTCTTGCTGAGGGTTGAATTTCTTTCCGATATGATGACCAAGTCATGGACAGCTGCTGATAGAGTTGATGAACAGGGAACTCTCTCTGGATTCCTTTCTCAGGAATGGAGGAATATTGAACAAGAACATCAAGACAAAAAGGTCTAGCTTGGAAGATGATGGAAGGTATCTCAGATTGGCCAGAAAGTTGAGATCATTAAGAGAAGAAATATGAAGAGAAGACCACAAAGGTTGAAGGCAGACTGGCTTTGAATACCAGATTCAGTGGGGGATCCTTTAAAGTCTTTGAGTAGGCTTATGAAGTCAGAGTCATATGTGATGAAGATGAATTTCGATACAGTCTGAAGCGCAGATGGAAGTGAAGATTATTATTATGAAGATGAGAAAGGAGGCTATTATAAACGTCTAGTTGAAATGACTTGAGGTTCTAAATAAGGCTCATTGCAGCTTTCTGGGTTAAGATGGTGGCAGAGTAGAGGCAGGACGACTTTCTCTCCTTACAAATAGATATAGCATACCTCCAAAGAACAAGAAAACAAAATCCAGATGAAAGAAGGGACCCCACGATAGGGCACAGTATCGAAGGTATGTGGGATTTGGGCACTCCCATGCCATAAGGTGGGGGGAATAGCTCCCATCAAAACGCAAGTGGATCCCTCCTCCCCCACCCCACCCACAGTATCAAAAGCAGAAGCTGCACTGCAGAGTTAGAGCCAGCAGGGACACAAAATCTAGCTCCTTGGCAGCTAACTGGCACCACTAGGAGCTTGCCACTCAGAGCAGCAAGACCTGAAACACCAGGTGGCTGGAAAACTCAGACCTTGGCCATGGGAGTGGGGCTGAGAGAGGCAGCAGCAGCACCCAGTGCACTCAGACTAAGGAGAAAACCCAAGGTAGAGGAGCAAACGTGGGCCAAATTCTGGGCTCTGGGCTGCTGGCTAGGAACACGGGGGCTCAACCCTAAAAACAGCTAGACCAGAGACCCCAGGAGGGTCCCCAGAGAAATAAGGAGACTCACAAAGTAGCCTCAGGCAAAAACTGCTCCCCAACTCCATACAAAAAGAATCAGATTGCCTTATTTAGACTTCTTGCAGATAAAGCACAATGATGCCAAGCAAAGCCCAAGAAATAAACAAGAAGACAAAGAAAAAAAAAACTCTAACACTTGATAACTTCTGCACAGAAAAAAAAACCAGAAAACAGAGGAGGAAAAACAATTAAAGACATCCAAACCTTCCCAAAAAAATGAAAATGGGTCACAAGATCTTGAAGAGTTCAAATCTGAGATAATGACAAAGATGGAAGAGATCTGGCAAGAAAATAACAGTTTAAAAGGCAGAAGTTTGCAATTGGAAAGTGAGGCTCAGAAATCAAATGAATTGAAAAGCAAATTGAAGACCAGAAATGACCAACTGGAAGCCTTGAAGAACCAGATAGACCAGATTGAAAAGGAAAACCAAAAGATTTTAGCTGAAAACCCATCTCTAAAGGCTAGAATTGGGCAATTAGAAGCAAAATAGACATTGAAAGGATCCATAAATCACCCTTTACACTAAACCCTCAAAAGACAACCCCCAGGAATATAATAGCCAAATTCAAGAGCTTCCAAGTAAAAGAAAAAAAAATTTTACAAGAAGCCCGAAACAGACAATTCAGATATCAAGGAGCACCAATCAGGATCACACAGTATCTGGCAGCCTCCACACTAAAAGATTGCAAGGCTTAGAATATGATATTCAGAAAGGCAAGAGAACTGGGTCTACAACCAAGGATCATCTACCCATAAAAACTGACTATATACTTCCATGGCAAAGTATGGGCATTCAACAAGATAGAATATTTCAAGTATTTGCACAGAAAAGACCAGGACTAAATGGAAAGTTCAATATCCAACTACAAAAAAGAAGAGAAACATGAAAAGGTAAATAAGAAACAGAGGGGAAAGAAAGAAAACTCTTATTTTAAATTTCTCTCTTTAAGGACTTTAATAAGATCAAATTATTTGTATTCCTATATGGAGAAATGTTATGTATAATTTTTAAAAACTGTATTCGCTATTATAGTAATTAGAAGAATTATTCTTCTAGGGAGAGGTTGGAGCACTAAATGGTCTAAGATGAGACAGGGTTGGGAAAAAAAGAGGGGGGTGAATAGTAGATGACACCAAGAGAAACTTGAATGAATAAGAAAAATAGGATATTCTCTACCACACAAAGAGAGCATGGGAAGGGGAGGGGATGAATATTATTATAAGAAGGAGAGGAAGAGACTATTAAGAGGTACTATTTAAACCTTACTCTCAGCTGAATTAATCCTGAGAGGGAAGAGTAGCTATATCCATTGGGATATAGAATTCTATCTAACCCTACTGAGAAAGTCAGAAGGGATTAACCAAGGGGAGCAGGGGAGTGGGGATATCAAAAAAGGGAGAGGAGGAGAGGGAGAAGGGAATTCATTAGGCCTTAAAAAATAAAAAGAGGGGAATAATAAGGGTTGGGGTGGAAAGGGAAGAAAATCAAGGGAGGGGACAAGTGGGACTGGTCTAAAACAAACCACTGGTTTAAAAGGCAATAGTGTAAGAAGAAGTGGTAGAACTAGGAGAGGATACTAAAATGTTAGGGAATATACAACTGATAATTATAATTCTGAATGCGAATGGGATGAACTTGCCCATAAAACAGAAGCAAATAGCAGGGTGGATTAGAAACCAAAATCCTACCATATGTTGTCTATAAGAAACACATATGAGGCGGGTGGACATACACAGGTTTAAGGTCAAGGGCTAGAGCAAAATCTTTTGGACTTCAAATGAGAAAAAAAAAGGCAGGTGTGGCAATCATGATTTCTGACAAAGCCAAAGTAAAAATAGATATGATTAAAAGAGACAGGGAAGGTAATTACATCCTGATAAAAGGCAGTATAGACAATGAGGAAATAATAGTACTCAACATGTATGCACCAAATGGTATAGCATTCTAATTCCTAAAGGATAAACAGGCAGAGCTCAAGAAGGAAATAGATAGTAAAACCATACTAGTGGGAGATCTAAATATTCCTCTTTCAGATCTAGATAAATCAAACCAAAATATAAATAAGAAAGAGATGAGAGGTGAATGAAATCCTAGAAAAATTAGATTTAATAGATATGTGGAGAAAAATAAATAGGGACAAAAAGAAATACATCTTTTCAGCTGCACATGGTACATTCACAAAGATTGGCGATGTAATAGGACATAGAAATATCACAAACAAATGCAAAAGAGAAGAAATAATAAATGTAACCTTTTCAGATCATAATGCAATAAAAATAATGATTAGTAAGGGCACATGGACAGGCAAACCAAAAACTAATTGGAAATTGAATAATATGATTCTCTAAAACCAGTTAGTTAAAGAAGAAATAATAGAAACAATCAATAATTTCATTGAAGAGAATAACAGTGATGAGACATCCTACCAAACTCTGTGGGATGCAGCTAAGGAAGTACTCAGGGGGAAATTTATATCCTCGAGTGCATATATTAACAAATTAGAGAAGGCAAAGATCAATGAACTGGACATGCAAATTAAAAGAACTAGAAAGGGAACAAATTAAAAATCCCGAGCTAAAAACCCAGTAAGAGATTACAAAAATTAAAAGGGAAATCAATAAAATTGAAAGTAAAAGAACTATTGAATTAATAAGTAAAACTAGGAGCTGGTACTTTGAAAAAACAAACAAAATTGACAAAGTACTGGTGAATCTAAATCTAAAAAAAGGAAAGAAGAAAACCAAATCATCAGTATCAAAGATGAAAAGGGGGACCTCACCACTAATGAAGAGGAAACCAAGGCAATCATTAAAAAACATTTTGCACAATTTTATGGTAAAAATATAGCAATCTAGGTAAGATGGATGAATATTTACAAAAATATAAATTGCCTAAATTAACAGTAGAAGAAATAGAATATTTAAATAATCCCATATCAGAAAAAGAAATTGAACAAACCATCAAAGAACTCCCTAAGAAAAAATCCCCAGGACCAGATGGATTCAAATGTTAATTCTATCAAACCTTCAAAGAACAAATAATTCCAATACCATACAAACTATTTGACATAATAAGCAAAGAAGGAGTTCTACCAAATTCCTTTTATAATACAAATATGGTACTGATCCCAAAGCCAGGTAGATCAAAAACAGAGAAAGAAAACTACAGACCAAACTCCTTAATGAACAAAAATGCAAAAATCTTAAACAGAATACTAGCAAAAGGACTCCAGCAAGTGATCACAAGGGTTATTCATTAGGATCAGGTGGGATCTTTACCAGGAATGCAAGGATGATTTAACATCAGGAAAACCATTCACATAATTGACCAAATCAACAATCTAACAAACAAAAATCACATGTTTATCTCAATAGATGCTGAAAAAGCCTTACAAAATACAGCATCCATTCCTATTGAAAACACTAGAAAGTATAGGAATAGAAGGACCTTTCCTAAAAATAATAAACAGTATATATCTAAAACCATCAACAAACATCATATGCAAAGCGGATAAATAAGAAGCCTTCCCAATAAGATCAGGAGTAAAACAAGGATGCCCACTATTACCTCTATTATTTAACATTGTACTAGAAACACTAACAGTAGCAATTAGAGAAGAAAAAGAAATTGAAGGTATTAAAATGGGCAATGAGGAGACTAAGCTATCACTCTTTGCAGATGATATGATGGTCTACTTAAAAATTCCTAGAGAATCAACTAAGAAGCTGGTAGAAATAATCAACAACTTTAGCAAAGTTGCAGGATACAAAATAAATGCACATAAATCATTAGCATTTCTATATATTTCCAACTGATCACAGCAGCAAGAGGTAGAAAGAGAAACACCATTTAAAATCACCCTAGACAAAATAAAATACTTAGGAATCTATCTACCAAAACAAGCACAGGAATTATATGAACACAACTAAACAACACTTTCCAAACAATTAAAACTAAATCTAAACAATTGGAAAAACATTGATTGCTCATGGGTAGGAAGAACTAACATAATAAAATGACTATTCTACCCAAATTAATTTACCTATTTAGCGCCATACCTATCAAACTACCAAAAAACTTTTTTACAGAATTAGAAAAAAACTATAACAAAGTTCATTTGAAAGAATGAAAGATCAAGAATATCAAGGGAAATAATGAAAAAAAATGTGAAGGAAGGGGTCCTAGCAGTACCAGATATTAAATTATACTATAAAGTAGCGGTCATCAAAACAATATGGTACTGGCTAAGAGACAGAAGGGAGGATCAGTGGAATAGACTTGGGGTAAGTGACTTCAGCAAGACTGTCTATGATAAACCCAAAGAGCCCAATTTTGTGGACAAAAATCCACTATTTGACAAAAACTTTTGGGAAAATTGGAAAACAATATGGGAGAGATTAGATTTAGATCAACCTCTCTCACCCTAAACCAAGATAAATTCAGAATGGGTGAATGACTTGAATATAAAGAAGGAAACTATAAGAAAATTAGGTGAATATAGAATAGTGTACCTGTCAGTTCTATGGGACAGGAAAACTTTTAAAACCAAGCAAGAGTTAGAAAAAATTACAAAATGTAAAATAAATAATTTTGATTATATTAAATTAAAATTTTTTTGTACAAACAAAAACCATGCAACCAAAATCAGAAAGGAAACAAGAAACTGGGAAAAAATATTTATAATAAAAAAACTCTGACAGAGGTCTAATTACTCAAATATACAAGGAGCTAAATCAATTGTATAAAAAATCAAGCCATTCCCCAATTGATAAATGGGCAAGGGACATGAATAGGCAATTTTCAGATAAAGAAATCAAAACTATCAATAAGCACATGAGAAAGTATTCTAAATCTCTAATAATTAGAGAAATGCAAATCAAAACAACTCTGAGGTATCACCTCACACCTAGCAGATTGGCTAAAATGATAGCAGGGGAGAGTAATGAATGTTGGAGGAGATGTGGCAAAATCGGGACATTAATGCATTGCTGGTAGAGTTGTGAACTGATCTGACCATTCTGGATGGCAATTTGGAACTATGCCCAAAGAGCTCTAAAAGACTTCCTGCCCTTTAATCCAGCCATACCATTGCTGAGTTTGTACCCCAGAGAGATAATAGATAAACAGACTTGTACCAAAATATTTATAGCTGCACTTTTTGTGGTGGCAAAAAACTGGAAAACAAAGTGATGCCCTTCAATTGATGTATGGCTAAACAAATTGTGGTATATGTTGGTGATGGAATACTATTGTGCTCAAAGGAATAATAAACTGGAGGAATTCCATGTGAACTGGAAAGACCTCCAGGAATGGATGCAGAGTGAAAGGATTAGAGCCAGAAGAACATTGTATACAGAGAATGATACACTGTGGTAAAATAGACTGTAACGGACTTCTGCACTGACAGCAATGCAATGACCCAAGAGAATTCTCAGGGATTTATGAAAAAGAACACTACCTACATTCAGAGGAAGAACTGCAGGAGTGGAAACAAAGAAGAGAAACAACTGCTTGAACACATTGGTTGATGTTGGCATGGTTGGGGATGTAGACTGGAAACGACCACACCAATGCAACTATCAGCAATATGTAAATAAGTCTTGATTGATCACACATGTTAAAACCAGTGGAAATGCACATTGGATATGGTGGGGGGTGAAGGCAGGTGAAGGGAAAAGTAAAAACAAGAATCATATTACCATGAAAATTTTTTCTAAAAAAATAAAATATAAAAAAAATAAGGCTCATTGCAATAAGACATGAGAAGAAAGAGTGAATTCAAAATGTATTACAAAGTACTGAATGCTTATCTGTGGAGGGGAATAATTCATGCTAAATATAAGATTTAAACCCTAGAGGAAGGGAAGAGTGCATGCATTGATTAAATTCTCATTATATGCCATGCACCATGCACTTGAGAGATTTCTTCTCATTTAATCCTTACAACAACCTTTGTAAATAGGTGCTATTATGTTCCCTTTTTTCTAATTTAGAAAATGGAGGCCAATAGAGGCTAAGTGACTTTCTTAGGGTCAAACAACTAGTAAGTATCTGAAACTGGATTTGAACTCAGGTCATCCTAATTTCAGGCCAAGTTCTCTCTCCACTGAGCCACCTACCTATCATTAGTGAAACTAGTGAGGGCTTAATGATTGAATCCTATCAAAACAATGCCTCTTGTGGCTCCCTGGACAGTATTCCTCACTTACCCAGTGGAACGACTGAGTTAATGTCTCCTGAAAATGACTTTCATTTAACAAATCGAACCCGAGGGAGACTCTGGCTCCTAAATAGAAATGTACATAGATGGTTACGTACAATTTCTGGATCCATTCATTTGAGATATTTCTGAAATCGGTATTAAGATGAATTAGGGTACCTAGTGAAGGATGGAAGTGAGATGCAGCAATCTGAATTCTGTTCTGTAATTGTCTTATACCAGAAATGATACGTAGCCAGTAAATTTGATTTTTCCCCTATCTTGAGTAAATCTTTTATTAGGGAAATTACTGAGAGGTTTGAAACTACTGGGCTTAGCACTCTCATTAATTCTGCTGACCATCTTTAAGTCTAAGTAATGGCATTGAGGGGCATAGGTAGAATAGAAGGAACAGTAGGTAAGAGAAGAGAAAGGGATACAGCAAAGAGGGAAGAAAAGGAAAGAGAGCTGGATGTGTGATATAGATCAATAAGGAGGGCAACCTTTGCTCCAAGATCCTCCCTAAACTTACATTGTTGGTGGGACTGTCAAAAAATGCTAGAATGATTGCCTTCTCTCTATATATGGTGCCACTGCATGAATCCCTACTTAGAATGTGAAGAGTATTCAGATAAAGAAATCTGGAGTTCTAAAAGGACAACAAGCTTTATACAAATCAATTATATCATATGGCAAACAGAAGAGCGCATGTGCTCTTAGAATGCCTGCTGAGGCTCAGGGTATCAAGAACACAAGAAAAAGTGATAGTTCTGCTGTACTGTGTGTGACCTAGTCATGCCATTTAGAGTATTGTGCTCACTCTTGACAACACACTCTAGGAAGGATTGGCCCCCTTTAAGTTTGTTTCCTTGTCTGTATTTACCTCATTGGCTTTTTGTAAGGATTCAGTGAGATAACATATGTATTAGTCCTTTGCCAGCCTTTAAGTTTAAAGGCCATTCCTTCTAAAATGATAGCATCAGGGGCAGCTAGGTGGCTCAGTGAATCCAGAGTCAAGCATAGAAGTGGGAGGTCCTGGATTCAAATATGACCTTCCTAGCTATGTGATTCTGGGCAAATCATTTAACCCCAATTGCCTAGATCTTACTGCTTTTGCCTTGGAACCAATATTTAGTGTTGACTCTAAAGCAGAAGGTAAGGGTTTAAAAAATAAAATGGTATCATCCTGAGGAGGATGGGCAGGAGAGTGAAGAACCTGGAGACCATGAGGTGTCTTAGGAAGATTATTTGAGGGAAGTGGGGTGGTTTAACTTGTACAAGAGAAGGCTGAGGGTTGCACAGCTGTCTTCAAGTATGTAAAAGACTATAGAAGATTGTTTAGACTTCTTATTCCAGCCCCATTGGAGATGGGTGAAAGCTATATCAAGGTTAATTTGGGTTCAGTATAAAGAAAATCTTCCTCACATTAGAGCTGTCAATAATGGAAATAGGCTAGACTATGAAGGAGTGTCCTTCCCATTGCTGGAAGTCTTTAAGCAGAAGCTGAATGATAACTGACCTGGGATACTATAGAAAGTATGAGCCAAATTTTGAGGTTTCTGAGGCCCATTCTAATTCCAACATACCATGGTTCTGTATTTGTGACTGGAGAAGAGAATTCTGGGAAGAAGCAAGTTAAATGATCGTTGAGATTCACTTCTGCACTTCTGGAGGGAGCAGTAGAATGAAGTTAGGATATTGTCTCACCCCCAACCCCCATCTCACTTGCTTCACATAAGAGAAATTTCATTTTTAGGTATAACTAGTTTAAAGAATTACAAAGAATATCTATCAAATTAAATTGCATTTGGGTGAAATTATTTGTGCTCCATTTTTGGCCATTATCAAGCTTTTCATCTATAAATGTCCTTTCTGGTTTTGTAGATCTAGGGCTCCAGGGTTTCACAAATAATGCTAGACACAGTTTAGCTGTCTACTTGGTTACAAAGAAGACTTTTATTTAGATCTGGATCTCCTATTTTCTTCTCTTTCTTGGACTCCTGCTTGTAACTTCATGGAAAAGAACCTTCTTTCCTCCCATTCTTTGGATAGCTGGGATATAGGACACCACGTCTCTGCTTTGAATCTCTATTTCTAATATTGACTTACACTCACTTGATAGGGTGGTTTGTGGAATTCCATTATGGCATCTCTGTTCTTCCAACTCAGTTATTTGTCAATGCTTTGGCCTTGACCAATGTATTCTAAGGCCTTTCCCAGAATTCTCTGCTCTTGTCCATGGTCCTGTAGTAACCCAAATCATGCTGCTTTTTGGCCTCCTGCTTTGGTGCCCTTAGATTCCTTATTGTGCAATGACATTGAGTAGATGGAACTAAAAAGGCTGAAACATCTCTACTCACTAAGGGAGAACCCTGTGGTGCTCATGTTTCCTTCATAATGTAGCCATTTAGATGCAGATGACCTAAGAAAATAAAAAATGTCTTCCTCTAGATGGGTCATATATATGGTAATGATGGAGTGATTAAGACATTGCAATTTGTGCCTCATTGGGTCAGAATGTTGCCTTCAAAAATCTATTATCTTTGTCTTTGTATACCTCATTTACATTAAAATTAGCAGTTGCAAAGGATTTTATCTGACTTACAGTGTGATAGAAAAAGAAAAAGGGAATATTAGTTTGGTATTTAACTAGGCCATCATAGCATTGGATGGAATTTCACCAGGAATCCCTTAGGCTGCCTTCTAAATGCATGCAAAATAAATGACATGGCAAGATGAAGATTACCAGAGAGGTTGACTCTGGGCCTTAATAATTGGGATCAGCAGTTTGTTTTCCTTTTACAACATTGCAAGATTTTGACTGTGGTACTCTGAGAAACCTCTAGGTAAGTTGAAACATGAAGTAACTTTTAGGAGCCCAAAAGTTATAATCTCCAAAGCTCCTCATGTTTTCTGCTAGTGGTGGCAATAGGCAAAACTAGAATTGTTAAATGGTACTCTTTCCCACTGATATTGATCAAGAAATGCCACGCCCACGCCCACTAATGAATAAGATATTTGGTTTCTAGAAGCACGTGTGTATTGGGCAGGAAGGGGGTATAGTGGAAGTGGAATATGGTCAGTTGTATGTAATATTAGTGGATAGTTACTGCTGTGAAAGGGCTTTAGCCATTCAGAATCAATAATAAATCCATTCATGTTTATTAGAAGTTTATGGCCTTACAAGAAACTCCCTGGAAAACTAGAGATTACACTAATTATAATGTAGGGAACATATTTGGATCTATTATTATGTATGTTTCTGTGACATTCCATGACCATATCGCTTCCAAAGAGACCTTATCTCTTTCATGTACTATTCTAAGCAGAGTAAGTTAGTCTGGCCATCAGCTTTGGGTTTTTTGGAGCTTTTAGAGTGGGAAGCATGAAGGAAAGCAGCAGCCTTTAACTGCCCACATCTCTTCTAAATATTGTACTGTATATTCATTTGGTTGCAGGACATTCAACTCTTGATAATATTATACCCATACGATCCTTTCTAGGTGGGAAGAGGGAATCAAAAAGGTATAAACTATATTGTAAAGTTCAAATTTGGGGAAATAGATTGTTATGGTTAGTTGAATTTTCTGATAGACTGAGAGCTAGTCAGAAAGACAATTCTTTTCATTTTCACTCTTGTTGAAAGTATTTCCAAGATATATCCTACTACACTAATGGGAGACAGCTGAGTCAAGATTAACTGTAATAAATAATCTTTTTCCAGCAAAATAGATGATAAAATACTATGCCCACCTCTTATTAGGAATGTAGAATAAATGTTTAGTAGATGCCTCTCTGAGAAAGTCTGACATATTCTTAAGTTTAATCTTTATTATAAATATCTTATCCATCAATTTAGTCTAGACAAACAATGAAATAATATCTTAAGCCCTAATTTATTGCATTTGTCAATTTCTGAGGTGTAAATACTCATATTGATAATTTATCATGTCCCATGAGCCATTATAAGCTGCCTTCAGTACACCCTTAAAAGTGGGACACTACAGAGGAAGAAGGTTGCATATTCTATCCACCATGGTCACCACATGGTTAGTTTTGTTGAATTGTTTTCTTTACTCCAAGGGAGGATTCAGCAGCGAGAGAAAACATGTCAGGAAATGACTAATATTTTTAGAAATCCATCAGTGAGGCATGAAATTTATCTGCCTATATTTCTGCTTTTAATATAGTTTATTGAACATAATTTAATATTTCTTTGATGCCTGAGATCCTTTTGCCCAGGCAAAGTGCTGTGACAAATTTGGAGAAGAAGAGATTACTTTCACCTCAGGAGAATAATTATAGTAATAATAATAATGTATCACTGATTGATATATCTTTTTTTAGGTTTATGATACTCTTTTAAGTATTTTCTATTTTTATTATCATAATGCCTTTCCAAGTTAGGGGATACGGGTATTCTTATTCCTTTCAAGAACTATGACCCAGAGAGGTTAAGTTACTATACTTGCCTATGATTTCAAGTGCTCAAAGCTATATAGAAACCCTGTTTGTAAGTTTAATACTTTCTCTCCCATGGCTCAACTGGATAGGAAACTCAAGAGTTAATTCTTTTTTTTTAACTCTTCCCATATCTTCATAAAACCTATGACGTTGTATTCACATTAGATGCTCAGTAATAATAATTATTATTAAATAAATTGTCCAGACCCTATTTTATATTTTTCCTTTTTAGAGATATCCACAGACTATATCACATTATGAGTAATGGAGCTGCTTCTTATTGCTGTTGTGTACAGTTAAAGGAGTGGCCCCCCTATAGAAGATTTATGAGAGGCCATGAGCAATATTCACTTGAGTTAAGAAGATATGACTCAATTGTGATATACATTGATGAAGGATATAACTACAACTGTAAGGTCACAGATTCATTGAAGCATAGAGGGGTTGAATTGGCCAAAAAACCTGTCCCATGGGCCATAATCAGTTACTCTTCTTGGTTCTAGTCAGCCTAGAGGTTATAGAAATACTGAACAATTTCTTTTTAAAAGGCAGCATAGTATAATGGGAAAAAAAATTGGTCACAGAGTTAGCAAAGACCTGGATTCAAATCCCACCTGTGTAACTAAGTACTTAGATGCTCATGTGCAACCATTTAACTTGAGCCTCCATTCTAGTATGAAATTTAGAACACTTGCACTTCTTGTCTTATAGGATTGATGTGAGGCTTAAATGAGGTCATTTATGTACAGTGCTTCTAGTACTATATGGAAATCCATGAACTTTTTTCAAAGTATCCTGGATAAACGAGGTTAAAAATGACCCTGAGCTTTAGTTATTTGGGCTTTGGGCAGTTCTGTCCATTCTGTGAGAGAACAGTTCTGGGGTACTTTGCCAGTGAGATATAATCCATTGTGGTTATCTTTATTGCTGGGGAGATAAAGGAAGGGGTTTCTCTGGGTACCCTTCCCATCATCTGGGGTTGGGTGTGAGGGAGGCTTTCTGTGTTGAAAGGAAGTTTCGACTTGCAAGAGGTCCTCTCTTGGAGATGTGCTGTATTCCTAAACCTGTGGAGAGTAGAATAATGGGGGCCAAACCTAGACAAATACATCCTATATGGCAGCATTGGCAAAGGTTTTCAAGTTTGTGTGCCCAAATTGCTACTTCAACTTGCCTGTGAGCCCCCTACATTATCCCAGAGAGTGGAGGAAGTGCTTGCTTTGAGGGGCTAGACAGAGGGGCGGAGCATGCAAAAATGTCTTCAGATGCTGGGAAGAGGGGGAGCATAGCATCAATGCTGTGACGGCTGGGCACACATGTCAATACTTCACCAACGCTGCCCTACGAATGGAGCTGGCTTTCAAAGCCTTCACAAACTCCCATAGCCAGGCTGTGCTCCTGAATTTCCTACTGAGCTGTGATGTAGAAGTGAGATCAGTATCCATTTGGAGTCTAGCCACAACAGAGATCCTAAGGTCAAGTCCAAAATACAAGGGAATAAAGCATAGTAATTACTGGCAATTTAGCAGCTGTCTCTGGATTTAAAGATACTTTAATTTTCTTTACAGAAACAATTAACCAACTTTTTCTCATAGAAGTTATATAACTTAAACTTTGCAGACATTAAAGGATCAAGACCTTCATAGAACCAAAGAAATAATTTTAAAGGTTCTGAGGACTTGTTAGTACACACTCAAATTATAGTAAAATGGGCAGCTTTGAGCAAGTGGGGTATTTATTAGTACTCGGGGGAGTTGTTATCATCTTATCAATGTAGAAAACGGCTGATAAATGAAAGATCCATGCAAAATTCTAAAAGTAAAGTTTTGTTTTTCTGTCATAGCTTCACAACCGAGATTGTGATGCCTCATTCTCATTTCAGTAATTTAGGAAAAAAGTGTCATGAAATCAATAGTGTAAATGACAGAGGGCAATGCCACAAATTATAGTTAAATTTTTCAAGTGATAATTTGACAGGTTTGATTATAACCTGGTTATATCAAGCTCATTAGTCCTGCCATCCCTCTGATAGAAGAGAAGGGCAGCTCCAATTCTCAACATAGACATATCAAGTTCATTAGCCCTGTCAGATAGTTGGTCTTCTAGTAGGAAAACTCTGATTTAAAGCCTATTTCAAAACTCCAAAGCCATTGATATGCTGTACGTTCTCTCTCTGCACAGCAAGTGAATTGGTCACCAGTCAAAGTGACCTTTTAAATATGACAACTTGAAAGAGGTGAACCTTTTCAGCCTCACTGTTGGTTCCCAAGTGACCGACCAACAGAGAGGTTGATAGAAAAGAAGCATCCTTCCCAGGTCGGGGAGGGAAGATGGCGGGGGGGGGGGGGAGGTGTCTGTAACAACCTTGAGATTATCACCCCTAGACAAACAGTCATTTGGGGAAGAAAAGAGCTTCCCATATGCTCTACTCTCAGTCTCTCTAATGCCCCTAAATATAATGCCTGCCTTTGCATCTAATCTCACCATTTTTAAAAACATCAACAAATTTCCTAATTCCAGGTAAGTACACCAAAAAGGCATCTCCCGGCTTTGGGCGTGGCCATATGCCTCCCTGGCATAGTAATTGCATTTAATTAGTACATTACTGTTTAATATTTTCCATTTTCATATAAGTGCATAGTTTTCAAGATAGAAGGGACCTTGAAGTCACCAAATAGCTGGCATTTCTATGGTGCTTTAAGGTTAGCCAGGTTCTTGACAAATATTACCTCCTTTGATCCTCACATCAATCACAGGAGGTTGACACTATCATTGTTGCCATCTAGATGTGAGAATACAGAGGCAGACAGGTTAAGTGATTTATCCAGGGTCATATAGCTAGTAAGTCTTTGAGGCAAGTTTTGAACTTGGGTCTTCCTGATTCCAGGTCCTACACTCTGTCTCCTGTGACTCCTCTTTTTCCAGGTGAAGAAGCTAAAGAGATCAAGTCACTTCTCAAATCACACATATGGCAGAGCCAGTGCTCTTTTCATTGGTAGCACATTGCCACGGACATGGCCAAACAACTCATTTTGGCTGATCTCATTAAAAAATAGAAGCTCCAATTTAGAATCAGGTCAGACATCAAGGTCAAATGGCAAGAAGAGACATGAAAATCCAAGATGCCTTCTAGCTCTTACCTTCTTTATGATTCTATGGATACTGGTATAGTATTCTATGTACTGTACATCAGTTCTTCTGCTAAAAAGAGCTATTAAATTTACTGTGACATCTAATCTCACCATTTTTAAAAACATCAACAAATTTCCTAATTAGAGAAAGATGGTCAATTTGAGCTAGTTATTTTTATGTCAATCCTTTTTAGTGATTAAGTCTTTTTTTCCCTCTAATTGTTGATTTCCAGAGGAAAAACATATTCGAGTTTAATGAAGATTTTGCAAATCAACACTGAGTGACCTGCTCACTAGAAAATCCTGGTAGTGGTAACAGTAGTTGTGGGAGTAGAAGGAACACATATGGGCTTGCACACTGAAGATAAACTTTGGAGACTTCTAACTTCCCGAGGCCTCTAGGGAAAAAGTATTTAAGTGAAATTAGCCCTGGAGGTCAACATTGATGTGCAGACAACAGATCATTTGTTCTTTGCTATTTCCAGTGTAGTATAAGGCAGTCATGTAGGTTAACTCAGGCCTCCTAGATGATCAACCTTCTCAACTCCCATTTACTTACTATTTTACATTCCCTTAGCCACTCACAGAGATGGTCATGCTTCATCAATCAATTAACATTTATTAAGAGCCAGTTAACATGTGCCAGGCACTGCACCCATAATTGTGCTACCTGGATTTTGCACTCAGGAACCCCTTTATCCAGATACATTCTCCCATTCCACTGCAAAAGTTTGAGATCTGGGGATGTACAATATATATTTTCAGATTTTAAAGAATGTATTGATTGGTTTTGATGTTTTTTTTTCTCTTCTTTTTTCTTTTAAAAACATTATTTATTATATAGGATGACTCTCTCAGATGTAGATGGGGAGGGATACAGAGGAAAATGTAGACTTTAAAAACTAATACTATCTATTAATTTTTTTTTAGTCTTAAAATGTTTTTATTTAATTAATTAATGTAGAATATTTTTCCATGATTACATGATTCAGGTTCTTTCTCTCTCCTCCTCCCACCCCCTTCCCATAGTCAACAAGCAATTCCACTGGGTTTTACATGTGTCATTGATCAAGACCTATTTCCATATTATTAGTATTTGCATTAGGGTTATCACTTAGAGTCTACACCCCCAATCATATCCCCATCGACTCATGTGATCAAGCAGTTGTTTTTCTTCTGTGTTTCTACTCCCACAGTTCTTTCTCTGGATGTGGATAGTTTTCTTTCTCATAAGTCCCTCAGAGTTGTCCTGGATCATTGCATTGCTGCTAGTAGAGAAGTGCATTACATTAGATTGTGCCACAGTGCATCAGTCTCTGTGTATAATGTTCTCCTAGTTCTGCTCCTTTCACTCTGCATCCATTCCTGGAGGTCGTTCCAATTCACATGGAATTCCTCCAGTTCATTATTTCTTTTAGCTCAATAGTATTCCATCACTTATATATCCTACAATTTGTTCAGCCATTCCCCAATTGAAAGACAGCCTCTCGTTTTCCAGTTTTTTGCTACCACAAAGAGCGTGGCTATAAATATTTTTGAACAAGTCTTTTTCCTTATTATCTCTTTGGGGTATAAACCCAGCAGTGGTATGGCTGGATCACAGGGCAGACAGTCATTTAAAGTCCTTTGGGCATAGTTCCAAATTGCCTTCCAGAATGGTTGGAATATCCATTAACTTAAAATTTTTTTCTCTAATCACAATCTCTTTTCCTTCTTTTTCTCAGTCTGATTCACTCCTTCTAGATCTAATTTCGTCATCACTACAATTTTCAGGCCCTGTTTCTCCCTCTTCTTTGCTCCTGCTCCTACCTGACTTTTCCTCTCTTACAGCCTTGAACTGAACTACACAGTATCCTTTACTCTTTACTTCCTCTCCCCCTCATGCTATTGTTACCCACGCTTTTCTAATCTTTAACCTAGGATCATGAAGCATCTTTGTTTCCCATAAAAGCTTAGATGAAGTATCATTTCCTCTGAGATTTTTCTCTGATCCCATCAGATGTTTGTACCCTCTCCCAGAGTGTAAGCCTTTTGAGGGCAGGGATGGTTTTAATTTTGTTTTTGTTTCTTAACACCTGAGACAATGCCTTATACATAGACAGCACTTAAAAACAGAAATGTAGAGTGTGAGAACAAATAGCCAGGTAAGGCTCAGAGGACCAGAGCAATGGCTTATATATACTGGTCTGGCAGGCTCTGTCCTGCATATACCTGAAGCCAGAGAAAAATTAGACTTCCCTCATTTCCTCCCTCCCCATTGACCATTTGACACATAACTCCTTTACAGATGATACCATTAGTATTTAAAGGCATAATCCAAACCATAGTGAAACCATTGGTGAGATTTAGGCATGGAACCAATGAGTGATAACAGCAACTGTTGGGCTAATGATACTTTTCATTTTGTTTTCAACTTAATCTTCATTGCCTAGAATGTGGAGCAAAGACATAATGAGCAGTAATATGGTATAATTTTGCACACTTATCTAAAACCTGGCTATTAGTACTGGCTGATGGGAGTCTGACACAAGAGGCACTATGAGACCAGAGAGTAGGACAATTCAGCAAAGTTTGTTAGATACAGCAAAGACAAGAGGGAGACCCAAAGCCAAGAGAGCTAGCAATGGGTCTCATTTGGTCAGAGGGAGATGTAGATTTTTATGGGTTGGGACAAGTTAGTGGTACAGTGATTAGGTAATCTGAGACTTGTCTCACTGGCTGTTTTTTTGGGGGGGAAGGCAGTTGGTTCCCCTGATTGTATAGTTCTTAGCGTGGTATACACAGTATAGTTCAGATTATCAATCCATCATGAATTTGGCAGATCACAGTATGGAAAGTAATAGTATTCTATCAGGTAGAAGCACTGTCTTTGTTTTTCAACTTCAACAGGTGCAGGGGAGGAGAGGACTGATGGGGAAGGTGGGGTAAGGGGGCTTAGGCCCATCAAGGCCTATTACTGGCAAACAATTATAAGAAAAGAGAATGTTTGGGATCTTTCCACCCATGCTCTTTGTAAAATATATCTTTCCTCCCCTTGGTTTGTTTCAAGTGTAAAATGTGACTTAAGAACATGTATGTAATTATCCTGCTTGTTCCCAATTTGCCAAATGCTTGTAGATTAGATACTGATTAGTTAGTTGATTGTGTCATCAGTTGGTAGTGACTTTCATGTATAATTGGGTTGGTTTTCTTTAAAGATGGTGTTTTTATACTTCTTCAACTCATTTCATTCATCTAATTCAGTGGTTCCCAAACTTTTTTGGCCTACCGCCCCCTTTCCAGAAAAAATATTACTTATGCTATCACCGTGTTCCATGCCTAAATCTCACCAAAATATTACACATGCTATCACCACCCCCTTACAGTTATTCACCGCCCCCAAATGAACCTGTGGTCATCACCGCCTCCCTGGATCGCTGCAGCACCCACCAAGGGGTGGTGGCGCCCACTTTGGGAATCACTGATCTAATTAGTACAGGGAAAGGAGAGAAGAGCCCCAATGTATAAATTTCCATATTTCCTTAATTTTAGGAAAGATAAATAGAAACAAAATGAGTTTTAATTCTAGATTGTCTGCACTGGCTTGGTGAAATAATATTAGGGGAGGAAGGGTTTCTTCTATATTTCTTGTTGGTAACTGCTACTGAATATGGTTATGGTTTAATTCCTATCCTTTATCTGTAGAACCAAGCACTAGGTTGAACATGTTTTCTCAGAATTGCTCTTCTCTATTTTTAAAGTAGCTTCTACTTCATTGTTTTTAAAAATACCATCTTGTTTGTTAGTATTATATATCATGAAATTAGAGAATATCTGAGTTGGAAAGGGTCTCATTGACCACTGAGGCCAATCTGTACCTAAATTAGAAACCTTTCTATAGTATTCCCAACATTTAGTTAACCCGTGTCTAACTGAAGATTTCCAATGAAAGGAAATTTTCTGTCTTCCAAGGTAGCCTGATTGAGTTTTGATTAGCCATAAGGCTTAGACAGCTCTCTTTCTTGTTATCAAGCCTAAAATTGTCATTTTGCAACTTACTTCATTGTTCCTAGTTGTATCATACAGAGCTAAACAGAATTAAGTCTATTCATTTTTATTCAGGCTAGCCTTTTGATACTAAAAACAGATATTATGGCTTTTTCCAAGTCATCTCTTCTTCAGGTTTAAATATTCCCAGTGCCTTTAATCAGGCATCAGATGGAATGGGCATTATATTAGTGTCATTAAATATTAATAAATTTTACCGACTATGTGGTGAAATTACATAGAATTTTGAGTGTTCTGAATCATTTTAATGTCTACAATTGAAATTATATGAGGTTGAGGTGTTCTCGCCTACAAAAAAGTTCCTCTGTGGTCTTTTATATTTATTCCAGGGATGATGCAATAACTAGACACTTACGTCACCAAGTGATGATTTGACTTGCCAGATCATAGAGAGCAAGATTAGTAGCTGAGGAAGCTCTGAACTGTCAGTTGAAGGGTGGGCTAGTGAACATGGGATTAACAAATAGCTGGGGATAGGAATTGAATCTGAAACTGGTAGGCAATTCTTAGATGAATTAATGAAATGTGTGAGTGGATTGAAAGATCATGTGTTAAGCATTCACTATATTCCAGATTCTCTATTAATTACTGGTAAGAAACCAGTATCATTAGACTAGACAACATACTTTCTACCTCTAACTCCTATGAGCTTATGAACTTCCTTTTAAAATCATTAATGGTGACAAACCTTAATTCTTTGAGAGTGGAAATCACATCAGTATCAGTAATGGCCAACTTTAGAGTTCCCAGGATATATATGCTCATTATGCAACTTGAATCCCTCAACAGCCCTGTGAAGTGATCTCTGAGATCAACCAGAAATAGAGCAAGAAAATGGTATCTTCAGATTTTTTGTGGAAGAGAATGATACATCTATCTTATAAACCAACTATGTAAAACAACTAACATTTCCAAAGAAATTGTACTTGATGAATGGGGAAAGAGGAAACATTCTGTTTTATTACTTTATTATTCCAGAGGTTAAAGGTAGAAATCAGCACGAATTTAGGGTTAGGTTTTGTGTATTTATAAATAATTTTTCAGACTTACAAAATAAAGTTTTATCATTTCCTTTTTAAAGATAAAGAAAACCAGGGCTCAGGAAGTCATAGAAGTAGTAAGTGGTAGGGCTGGAAAGAAAACCAAGTATTCAGACCCCACATTCATGGTCTAGATCAGTGGCTCCCAAACTTTTTTGGCCTACGGCCCCCTTTCCAGAAAAAAATATTACTTAGCCTCCTGGAAATTATTTTTTTTAAATTTTAATAGCAATTAATAGGAAAGATAAATGCACCTGTGGCCATCACCGCCCCCCTGGGGCGGTAGCACCCACTTTGGGAATCACTGGTCTAGATCAAGCAATTCACAAGAAAAGTACATCTCCTATATGCTTTATGTTCCCTTAAATTTTGAGAAAATTCTTGTTTTTGAAGATGCCACTGTATCATAATTAATATTGTAAGTAATCATTTTTATGTTGATGTAATAATTTAATTGATAATTACTGATATTTCTGTCACTGTATATACATAATTTCATTTAATTCCAATAATAATCCTTGAGGTAGGGGCAGCTGGGTAGCTCAGTGGAGTGAGAGTCAGGCCTAGAGACAGGAGGTCCTAGGTTCAAACCCAGCCTCAGCCACTTCCCAGCTGTGTGACCCTGGGCAAGTCACTTGACCCCCATTGCCCACCCTCACCACTCTTCCACCTATGAGACAATACACCGAAGTACAAGGATTTAAAAAACAAACAAACAAACAAAAATAATCCTTGAGGTAAGTAATATGGACCTCTTTTACAAATGAGAAACTGAAGGACAGAGAAATTTATTTTCCTGAAGTCACAGAGCTATTAAGTGTCAGAAATGGCACTCCAGGCCATTAGTCTATATTCTCCCACACTGTGTTTCAGCTACTCTTAAAAGATAGTGTACAATATAATTAATAGAGGGCTGACCTTGGAAAGTCCTACCTCTGACCCATAGTAACTGTGTGACTATGAGCAAATCATGTAACCTTTCAGAGCCCCAGAATACTCTCTCCTATCATAAGTTGCTGATTTGCCTTGTGACAAGGAATGTTTTTTACCAGAAGCTCCTATACTTCTCCACTCATTACCCCAAACAAAGTAAAAACACTGCATCTTTCCAAGTTCACAGAGGCAAACCAGAGCAGTGGAAGGTTGGGCAAGGTTAAGCAGGGCACAGGATCTCTCTCTCTCCCCATTCATGAAATATTCTTAGGCCTTTGGGTTGAATAGAAGATAGGGGCAAATACTTGTTTTTCTATCCCATGATCGACTTAGAAAACCATATATTAACATTGTCTCTATTATTTTGTATTTTTGTTTTTTCAATTCAGGAGGGTTGCCAGTAGCAATACAGCTGGAGGAACCATGTGTTTTATACCACTGAACAAAAGCATGTATTGCTGGTGTCTTAGATTTGAAAGGAAAAAAAAAACCAAGTCAAATATTTAATGTCAATGTAATAAAACGAGTTCAATATGTAAATATTTATAGATGGATCTTATGCCTTCAAACAATTCAAAATTACGTTATATAACACCACTTTAGGCACTTGAAAAGAGGTGTTGACATCTGCTTGGATCTTTCATTTTAAGCTGTCACTACTATAGTCCTATTTTCTTTTAGCTGTCACTATTTTCGTTTTTAAGTATTTTACAAAATTCTCTTTCCATTTAGCAATACTCCAATCTTCAGTGGTTTTTGTTACCTATATCCATTGTTTGCCCTTCATTTTGAAGAGGACCAATGAAACTCTTTTGAACAAGCTTCCCAGGAAAATGATTCAGGTGCCCATATGTCTTTACCAATTTTGAGCATGAGATAGAGTTCAATAATGCCATTTCTTTGTGTTTTAGCCATACTTGGTAGACAACAGCAGAAGTTCCCTCAACAGACTGCTTCCCAGCTCCCCTAAACCCATTCTCACAGGCCTGTAGCTGCTTGTTTAATCTGCTCCTCTTTTCTGTCCAATCTAAAGCTACACTTCATTACATTTTTCTCTTGAAGTCTGTGGATTTCAAAGGATTTCATTTGAAGTGCTCTGCGAGCCATGCAGAATTGTAAGAGAGATATGTTACAAAAGTGTTTTATTGGCAAAGTTGCTGTGAACAAAACCCCCACCCAAAATTTTACCCTAATTGGTGCACACAATTCCAGGGCGATTGATTAGTCTTATTCTCCAAACCCCAGTGCTTAGATTATCCCCAGCTCGCTGTAGGAACTCATAATTTTTTCAGAGACAGCATCTGTATGTCCTTTGATTTGGTTCTGATAATTGCGAAAATCTTTCAGGATACACTAAAGTTTAAACTTCAATCTATTTTACATATACGACTTTTATTGATTCAACTCATATGCTTTCTCTCTAGGTTTACAAAGTTTAGGTCAATGGAATGCAAAGCCAGGCAGGTACTACTGAGCTGGAAAAACTTGGAGACAGTGTATTTCTGCCTTGAAATCCAGCTAAGCTAAATTCAGAAGGGCTAATAGCCAGGCAGGTTGATGTATTTTTCCAGTAGCAACTAGAAGAGACTATGAACAATGTCTCGGAGGGGAAGTGGTCTGTGTTGGTGATCACAGGCAGATATCAGATGTCATAGACAGATGAAATAACAAATATTTGTAAAACTTGATAAATTCAGAAGACAAAAATGTTGGTTCATATTCTGTATACTTAATTTTGTTAAATCAAAGCTCCACGAACTTTTTTAAATTAAAAATTATTTTAGATTCATGAACTTTAAAAATATTTTATTTTTCCTAATTATATGTAAAAGCAATTTAAACATTCATTAAAATTTTTTTTCAAGTTCCAAATTCTCTCTGTCTCTGTCTGTCTGTCTCTGTCTGTCTCTGTCTCTCTCTGTCTGTCTCTGTGTGTCTCTCTCTCTGTGTCTTTCTCCATTGAGAAGGGAAGCAATTTGATACATGCATGCAAAACAGAATTTTCATATTAGTCATATTGTGGAAAAAACAGATAAAAATAAGAAAACTAAAGGAAATAAAAAATATGCCTCGATCTGCATTCAGACTCCATCAATTCTTTCTTTGGAGATGGAGAGCATTTTTTACCGTAAGTCCTTTGGAATTGCCTTAGGTCCTTGTATTGCCAAGAATGGCTGTCATTTATAGTAGATTATCCTACAATACTGTGGTTACTGTTCACTGTTCTTCTGGTTCTGCACACTTCATTTTGCATCAGTTCATATAAGTTTTTCCAAGGGTTTTCTGAAAGCATCCTATTTATAATTTCTGATAGCAGAATAGTATTCTATCACAATCACATACTGCCACTGGTTTAGCCATTACTCAATTGAAGGACATCCCATCAATTTCCAATTTTTTTGTCACCACAAAAAGAGCCTCTATAAATATTTTTGTACATATAGGTCCTTTTCCTTTTTAAAAAAATATCTTTGGATACAGACCTAGTAGTAGAGTCACTGGGTCAAAAGGTATGCACCTTTGGGTGTGGTTCCAAATTGTTCTCCAGAATGGTTGGATCAGTTCATAACTTCACCAGCAGTGCTTTAGTGTCCCAGTTTTCTTACTACCTCTCTAAAATTTGTCATTTTCCGTTACTGATATATTAGTTAATCTGATAGGTATAATATGGTACATCAGAGTTGCTTCATTTGTATTTTTCTAATCAATAGTGATTTAGAGGATTTTTATATGATTATAGATAGCTTTGATTTCTTCTTCTGAAAATCATCGCATCATATGTTTTGATCAATTTTCACTTGGAGAATGATTTCTATTTTTACAAATTTGTCTCAGTCCTCCCTATATTTGAGAAACTAGGCATTCATCAATAAACTTCTTGTAATTTTTTTCACTGTTATGATTACTCTATATTTCATTCCATCCTATTTCCCCCTGTTTATATTTCTCTCTCTCCTTTCACACTATCCCTCCTCAGAAGTGTTTTGCTTCTAACCACAAGCTTCCCCAATCTGCCTTCCCTTCTTTTTCTTATGCCCCTTCTCTCCTATTTCTCTGTAGGGTAATATTGATTTCTAGATCCAACTAAGCATATGTTGTTATTCCTTCTTTGAGCCAATTCTGATGAGGGTATGGTTCAAGTGTGGTATGCCACTTCTCCATCTTACTCTCCATTGTAAAGGCTCTTTTATGTGAGATAATTTACCTCATTTTGTGTCTCCCTTCCCCTACCTTCCCATGCATCCCTATTTCTCATCAGTTAACTTTATTTATTTATGTATTTATTAATTCATTCTTTCATTTATTTAATTTAGTTGGGATTTGCATCCAGGTCCTTTGACTCAAAGCTATGCCCTTTCTGCTATACCACACAGCCGCATGACCCCTATTTCCTAATTCCTATTTCATTCTAATTTACAGTGCCTACACTATGGGTTTTTGAGAGTTTTTAAAAACAGTTCTGCTAAAATTTAGGGGCTCAAATACGATTGAAGGATTAGAGGGATGCCTGAATTACAATTCTGTCTCTTTAAAATGAAGATATTCAATTTGATGGCCTTTATGGTCCCCTCTGGCTCTGATATTTTGTGTTCCTCAATTGGCATCTCTGGAGCAATGAAGCTGATGTCCCCAACATGTCACAGAACCATCCTGAGAAAAAGAGGTTCAATGACAATGCCTATGAACCCAGTGAGCAAGTCAGTGATAAGATTCACAAAAGTACAGAGCATCATATTTCCAGAAGGTGATGGATTCATCAGAGTCCCTCCCAACTGTTAAGATTCTGTGATTTGAAATTGTAGTGATAATGTTATGTCTACACAGGAAAAAAAACAGAATTATAAAATGGTTTCTTAAATTGTAAAATGGGAGAAGAGGATTCACAATCTGAGCCTACTCAATATATTCTAGTTTGATTTGTTACCTAGTGACAGAATACTCAGTTATTTTTTATAAAATGATGCCAACTCTTTAACTGACATTTGCATTCTTTGAACCTCAGAACTTTCAAAGACAAGTGATTTTTGTTGAAGTAGGGATTCCTTTGGCTAATGCAGATTGTAATTCTTCCATACTTTAGGAAAAGTATTCATGAGTTTATGGGCAAAAACAAAAATGAAAACAAAGTTGGTTTTGCAGTCCGGCTTTAATCCTGAGATGATGGGCTTGAAGCCATCTCATCTAGGCTGGGCTTGCCCCAGTCTGTTCACTGGCCATAGGCTTAAAGAAGAAGCCATTATCTTCTTTGTAACACAATGAAACGTCTTTGTAGAATTGACTTGTAGAGTAAGAGGTGATTAAGGAGAGGAAAAATGGATGAAAATGGTCTAAAGGTGCAGAGCTACTAGGAATATCCATGAGACAATGTTGAAGCTTAGGAGCTTAGTTAGAAGCTTGAATGAAAAGCTTCTAAGAAGCTGCAGAGTAGAAATAAGAGAGGTTTGGGACAGATGTGACATCCTACCTCTTCTGGCCCTCAGATACCAGACCAGGATTAGTTATTTAAAAAGGTTCAGCCTGCCTCTGGTCGGCCTAATTCTCCTCACCCCCATTTGACCCCACTACATTCCTCTTAATCAGGTCAAATCTGGATAAAGTCATGGAAACAAAGATGCAGGACACCAGAGAAACTTACAGACCTATATTTGAGCACTTCAGAGAAGCTAAATGATGCTCAAGCACTTACATGCTAATGGAATGGAGGCAGAAAGGATCATTTCCTTGTCAGAAAGCTATTGACTTCAAGAGCTAAAGAGGGAGCTCAGAAATACAAATTTAGGCACCAGATGGGTTTTTGTATTGTTTTATTTATGGCAATAAAGGAGAAGAAAGGGAAAAGTACACACTAGGGAAGAAATAACAATGAGATATGACTTACTATTTCTTTTACTTGTCAGGAGAAAATTAATACATAAGAATATATAGACATATATACATACAGACATATCAGTAAGGTCAAGGGACTAAGATATCCCATTAACCTCATGCTTCCCTGACTTGAGAGAAGGGAGATTGAACACACGTGTACATATATACATACACATACTGTCCAATGGGAATAGGGAGAGAGGAAAAAAGAGGAGTTTAAGAGAGAGGGAAGAATTAGAGATGTAATAGTCACAGGCAAATCATATTTTTCCTATGGACATATTATAAAGAAAGGATTAAGAAGAGAGAAAAGAAAGGTTAAAATCCAATAATTTAAACCCGGCCTCAGCCACTTCCCAGCTGTGTGACCCTGGGCAAGTCACTTGACCCCCATTGCCCACCCTTACTAATCTTCCACCTATGAGACAATACACCGAAGTACAAGGGTTTAAAAAAAAATCCAACAATTTAAGTCTGGGCTCACTGAAGAAAAGAAGAGAAAAGGATTAGTATCAGACAATTCAAATTGTAGTTAACTTCTGCTAAGAACCTCTGTTCTTTATTTTCACCAACTTCATTTTTTTCTGGTAAAAATGAAGACAGAGAGGAAACATAATAAGATTCAAGATTCAACAGAAGAAAAACAAAAGTATGTGTCATAAGTATTTATGTTATGAAGTCACAAAAGAAAAAGGTGGCAGGATGGATTAGAAAGGATAATCCAATGCTATCTTGTTTATATTAACGACACTGGAAACAGAAAGATTCACAGAGTTAAGAAGCTACAATAGTATTTCAGGACTCGGTTGATATTTTTTCCCAAAGACAGTGGTGGCAATCTTCTCAGACATAGTAATTGTAAAAAATAGACATAATAAGGAAAGATACGCATTAATCCAATGCTTAAAAGCGTCACATATTAAGAAACATCAGTACTAAATACATATGTATTAATTAGCACGGCATCTAAATACCTAAAGGAAAAGCTAATTAAACGACTGGGAGAAATAGACAGCAAAGTAATCATTGTTGTGAACCTTGTTGTGTCCCTTTAAGATTTAGATAAATTTAACAAAAGATAAACAAGAAAGAAGTTAAATTCTGAAAATCGTTTTAGAAAAGTTACATGTTAAACCTCTGACAACTAATGAATAAGAATTTTTTCTTACCTTTTCATGGAACTTTTACATAAACTGACTGTGTATGAGGACAGAAAATATTCATAAATCAGTCTTTTAGTCAGCAAAATTTATTGTTCTTACTGTGTGTCAGGAAAACTAATCACCAGGAATACAAATACAAGTAAAAATTATAACAGTTTCTGCCTTCAAGGAGCTTACATTCTTATAGGAAAAAAACACATCAATGAAAGGCAAAGGGGGAGCAATTTAGGGTTAGAATCTCCATCACTGAAGGGGACTTGAGGAATTAAACACATCCTTTGCCTACCACAAGGCAAAAAAAAAATTATAATAAGGATAATTTGAAGAGAAGTTTCAGACTTAAAGGGAAACTAAAAATAATGCTAAAGACCATGTGGTTGAAAGAACAAATTATAAAAACAATACATAATTTTATAAAAGAAAATAGCTATGATAATGCACACCAAAATTTGTGATTTGCAGCAAAAGCCATTTTTAGGGGGAAATATTTATATCTGAACATTTTCATCTCCAAAAGAGGTAAGCACATGGTCAATGATTTGGGCATATAACTAAAAATTAAAAAAAAAAATAACAAATAAAGTAGCCACAGGTAAATGCAAATGATCAGTATCTGCAACCAGGAATCAACAAATGAAAGTGTGATTTAATTTAAATTAATTTATTAATTTATTTATAAAAATCCTTACCTTTTGTCTTAGAATCAATACTGTATGTTGGTTCTAAGGCAGAAGTATGGTAAGGGCCAGGGTCACCCAGCTGGGAAGTGTCTGAGGTCAGATTTGAACCTAGGACCTCTCATCTCTAGGCCTGGCTCTCAATCCACTGAGTCTCCCAGCTGCCCCCTATTTATTTATTTTTTTTAAAAACACTTAGCTTCTATCTTAGAATCAATGCTGTGTATTGGCTCCAAGGCAGAAGAGTGGTAAGGGTAGGCAATGCGGGTCAAGTGGCTTACCCAGGGTCACACAGCTGAGAAGTAGCTGAGGCCCAATTTGGATGCAGGACCTCCCATCTCTAGGTCTGGCTCTCAGTCCACAAAACCACATAGTTGCTCCCCCCAAAAATGCAATTTTAAAAGATTACTATATCATGACATTAGCTAATTTGATAAAATGGAATAAAATCTAATTAGCAATATTAAAAAAATGAGCAAGGAGTAACCATAATGGAGAAGAAGAAAAGACATGGAATTATTAGACAGTATTTTGTCCAATTACATGCCATCAAAACTGAAAAGTTAAACTTATCCTAAAAATTCTTGCATAAGAGAGATTAATGAGGTGGAATTCGAATCAGAAACAAGGTAGAGTTAGGTGAAGCAGAGAATTTGGAGAAATGTAGAATGCACAGCTATATAGAATTTATGAAAGGTTAGAATAGAAGTCATGAATAGGGGTCATAGAGAAGGCCTCTGAGCAAGTAGATGGAATAGTGGATAGAATGTTGGGTCTGGAGTCAGAAAGACTCCTCTTTCTGAGTTTAAAATTGGCTTCAGGCACTTACCAGCCGTATGGCCCTGGGAAAGTCACTTAACCCTGTTTGCATTGGTTTTCTCATTAGTAAAATGAGCTGGAGATGGAAATGGCAAATCACTGCAGTATCTCTGTCAAAAAAACCCCAAAATGGAGGGCAGCTGGGTGGCTTAGTAGATTGGGAGTGAGGCCCAGAGATGGGAGGTGCTGGGTTCAAATCTAGCCTCAGACACTTCCTAACTGTGTGACTCTGGGCAAGTCACTCAACCTCCATTGCCTAGCCCTTACGACTCTTCTGCCTTAGCACCAATATACAGTATTGATTCTAAGATGGAAGGTGAGGGTTTAAAAAAATACCAAAATGCGTCACAAAGAATCATATATGACAGAAAAACAACTTAACATCAACAACAACAACAAAATCTACTCTTCACCTATAGAACTCTCAGAAAAAGCATCCCAAGCTTCATTGTGTTTCTTTGGGCTCATATCCAATCCATCATATCTTGCGAGTACACACCAATGTGTTTTCTTGTCTTATACAGACAATTTTTAAAAGTCATTTAATGAAATAGAACAGTAAAAAAAAATAATACCAAAGTCCATTGTACACAATTAATCTAAGTAGCATTAAACTGAACCTGCTTATATATGTATTACAAAAAAGATCACCACTTGCTCTCACATAGTGTGCCCAATCAAATCTTCATGGTTAACACCTTGCTACAGAGGAAGATAAGAAATCAGTGTCTAGATATTTGACTTATTTGTTCAGTGTAGACTGACACCAACAAAGGCCACATTCTTTATTTCCCCTTATCATCAAGAATGAATGAATGGTAAAAAAAGGAAAAAAAAAGTACTTAATTGGGTACCAAATGCCAAAGCAAAGGCAGACCCTGTCCTCAAGGAATTTGCATTTCATTAGGGAGAAAATTCACATACATAGGGGATGGTGGCCTGGGAGCAGAGCTCTGCTCTGGAAAGTTACAGGATTTTGAGTGGGAACAAAGAGGAATAGTTTGACTAATCCTTTCCAGGAATATTGACAGAGCTGATTTGATTGTGGTTCTAGATCTGCATGGTGAAATTATCAGTAAGATAGAATGGAGGTAGGAAGTCCAGAGAAATGTGGCTTATACCAGCTTGAGATAGCGGGTTACATGGAGCCAATGACCAACCACAACAGTGGGCTCTAGGTGGAAGTTCTAAAGATGAAAGAGTTCAGACTTCCAGAATATGGTCCTCTGGTGTAGATAAAAGACTTGCCAGCTCTCCAGGTGATGTGGGGAATTGGGGTTGGTTTGAATTGTTCAACAATTATATAATTTTCTGTTACAGATGTAGATATATGACATTGTTTTCACACAAATAAATGAAACCTCAATTTGGACTTTTTAAACTTGGAAATTGAGTGATGTGGCCTCCTGCACTGGCCAAACTAACTGGATTATCATCCAATGACTGACTTATTTTATGCTGCCTTGGTCTCCATGGTTCCTTATTGAGCCATCCATGGTGTGTTTCCCAGTAGTCATTTATTTTTTCACACTGAATAATTTAGAAAAACAACAACTAATGTATTTATCTCTAACAAATGGTATTTATACCATGGAATATTTTTGCACAGAATTAGTTGTTAAAATTGTAACATATTTTTTCATTTATTTCATGCTTACTTTGTAGAGAGAATGATATTTTAACTTGAAATCAGAATTAGGGGAATAAATATTATGGCATAAGATAAGTTTCATTTAAGATAGAAGGTGCTGATTTTGACTTGTTTTTGCTTGTGAGCCCCAAAAAGAATAATAAAGGTTGGCCCCTGACTAGGCCTGTGGAAGGTTATAGAACTGACAATTTTGTTTGAGTTGTTTCACGAATTGACTATGCCTGATATCTGCTTGGGGAACTGAGTTGTTGATCCAGGGAGAGAGCTACCAGTCCAACTAGATACTATTTGGGACAGAAACCTAGCACTTGACAGCAAGGTTCAAGGAAGGGAGTATCAATAGGTTAAATACAGAAACAGAGGACTCTGGTCCACTGGATCAAGCAGGGCTTCAAATGAATAGATAGCTTAGAGATAGAAATAACTTTGACAAAACCTGAAAGTTGGATGAGGGCTTTCATTGTCAGTACACAAGATCTAATCACTTAGTTTTGTCCACTGGCTATAACTTACTAATTTTGAAAGGTGCTTTTCTCTTTTATAACATACTTAAATCCTATATAGTCAAAGATACAGTCATCTACATTAAACAGTCTGGTCCACATTGAGAGAAAAAAAGAGCTCTGTAATCCAATAGGATTAGACAAATCTCCTCCTAGTACAGAAAAAAAATGTTGCTAAGGATTATCCAATGCATCTGAAATCTCATCAATGTAGTATCCCTTCCAGTGAAACAAATCACCACCTATCCTTGGCTGTCCATCCTTTGTTGGTCTTCTCAATATATCCTCCTATTTTCAGAGGCTTTCCTCTCTCATTATTTATGTTACTTCTCCTTCATAGTTCTTATTTGTAATGCCTCATTCCACATGTCAGCTAATTGATTTAGGATATTCTCAACTTTTTCACTATGAATTTGAAGCAAAATATTCATGTAGTAAATTAGAAGCTAAGATTCTTCTTTCGTTATTAATCTAATTGTCATTGTCAGATGGAACATTGTCTACAAAGCCTATTAATCAAGTCAAGAAGCTTTTATTAAATGTCTCCTATGTGTCAGGCATTATATTAGACACTGGAAGCATGGATACAAAGAATGAAACAGCCCTCAAGAAGCTTGTGTTCTAGCATTCTAATTGGAGAGACAAGTACATATGTGTATATAAAGAAGAAAAATAAAGAGAATAAATACGAATATGTACAAAACAGTTAAATACAGGGTGCTATGGGAGGGAGGAAACTAGATAAGGTGGATAAGGAAGTACTTCCTGTAGAAGCTGCATCTTGAAGGAATACAAAGACATAGAGGATAGAGATGGAAAAAATTATTTCTGACAATGTTTTCAGGAAGATTTCCCATTTTTAAAAAAAACTTCTTCCATGAAGAAAAGACACAAATAATCGGAACATGGAAAGGGTAAAATGAGGACCCAAAAAAGAACAAGTCACTTCCTTTCTATAATGACTTCTCTTCATATTAAGCTACCATAAATCAACCATTAAACCATATTCGAACTTATCATCTGATTAATTGCTATGACCTAAACCTGTCCATGAGGGTTCAGGCTCAGATTTCATGAGAACAATTTCCCAGTTAATTACTGTAGTGTGAAGCTTGTCTGTTAGACTTAATGCTTTGTGTAGGAGCAGAAAATAGGAAGATCAGGTTGAATTTTAGCCCATCCATTCAACCCATTTCTCTCCTATTTGAGCTAAGTTAGATTGCCAGAATGCAGAGGTAATAGATGGGAAATTGTCTCAGGTCCCAGTAGTTGTGCCATATGAGTACATTACAGGCTGGCATTCATAGAAATTGCATCTGAAAGCCATATACAAGGCCCCTGTTCAGTGGAATTTCATGGAAGCTAAGGGTTTTGTGAACTACAGAAAGGTGCAGGGTCCCCAAGAGTTCTTTATAGGGGAGCTTCACAGATGAGTTGTATTTCTATAGTATACAAAGAAAAAAGCAAAAAATTCCATTTCATTGTTCAGTGCCACCCCTTTCTTGCCTTGCCATGGAATCTGTCTGCCAGGATGGAGCTGTTGACATCCTAGCCCAGAGGAAGAGACTGCCAAGTGCATGATTTTATTCCTGGGGAAGCATGATTAGTAGTTTTCTGTCTCCTTTTACTTTCTTTTGAACAGTGAGAAGGTTGTCTAGGAACTCTGCACATTCCACCTTTTTTCACCCTCTCAGCTGTAGGCTGGAGAATTAATTGGTATATAATGCATACCTTCCCTGGATATATTTAAATAGAACTTGGACTGATAGGTCAGCTTCACATTTTCATGAGAGGCATGTAAAGTCTATCACTTCTTACTCTGCAAGAGCAGATATGCTAATGGGATTGGAAGGATATGAGTCATTCTGAATATATCAAACCACAAAGGAATGGTGCCTGCATCTACCCGATTTATTTATATCTATTTTGGAGAATTCAGGTAATAGTGCCTAACTTGTTCCCACATTTCACTCCTAACCCTTGCAATAGAAATTCAAATGTCTATGATTCCTCCCCCTCCACCATTAGACTGATCAGGGAGTCTTCAACTGACAGGTGAGTTTCTTGGAATTCAAAGATTAACATTATCCTGATCCAACATTGATTTCATGACCTTGTGGGTAATGCACAAAAATACAGAGTCCTTGAACATTCACAAAGAGATAAGACAGATCAAAATCCAAAGAGGTGGATCTAGCAACCCACAAGTTTGATGGGTATTACCCTAATATATACAGGCTATATAGTAACCAAGACCTCCAAATCTACTTTCTTTTGGCCTAATTTCACGTCTCAATGTAGCTTCTTTATGCCACCATCCTTACATTGGTTTTCTTGATGTGGAGGATGATTAAGGATATTAAGAGATTTTATGGGGTAGGCAAATTGTTTTGTAAAATTCTACAGTAGTATTGGCATTTAAAATATTTAAGCTGAAGATACCAGTACCAGCCATATACTCCTAGAAGGTATAGAAAAATGTTCCATTTATACCAGTGTACTCATAGCAGTTTTTCATGGTAGCAAAGATTGGAAACAAAGTGGTACCCAATGAATGAGAAGTAGCTGACCATAATGGGGTAGATGAAAGTAAGGGAATGTTCTTGCAGTTTAAGAAGTAATAAATATGAAGAATTCAAAGAACATGGGAAAATTTGTATGAACTGACACTTGGTGAGGTAATATGAATCAGGAAGGCAATATATACAATAACTACCATAATGTAAATTGAATGAATTAAAACAATACGATGAAATTATAAGGCCTGAACTTTGCCCTAGAAATGAGAGAAAAAAATGTGTTTCCTTTTATTGAAGAAGTGGAGGATTATGGGTATGGAAATGTGTGTTGTTAGACCACATCTTTGTTTTGGTTAGTTTTGTTCAATTAAATATAATCTTGTTATAAGGGAAGACTCATTAATTAGAAGAGAACATGTTCTAGAATATATATAATGTAAAGAGAGAGATATCAATAAAGCTCTAAAATATTTTGATTGAATTTTTCTGCAAAATGATGGTAGTAGTACCCTATCAGGAAGAACTCCCTTATACCACAGATCTCATTAAACCTGGATCACATCGAGTGCATAATATACATAATATACTTATATTATGCATCTCTTCCATAATAATATGAAAAGCCACTGGCACTGATGACTCTCTTGGCCTCTTGAGCCAGTATCTGAGTCCATTGCTGCTCTAGTTGCTATAGCCTAGAAGGGTATTAGTTGGGTATTGTGTTGTGACCTAACATTATATGAAAAACTTTGAAGAGTTTTGATTTATAGGTTTAATGTATGACTGCTTTTATTCACAAAGTGCAAAACTTAAAAGAGATCTTGACAAGCTGGTACATACCAAGAGAGGGCACTCAGGTGAGCAGGAACTCAAGAGCTTGGCTCATGAAATAGAGTTGAAAGAACTGATGTTCAATGATGTTCCTAAATCATCTGGAGGCAAAAATCTGCAAAACAATGAAGCCCTACTCATCTATTTGGCCCCTGTGTACTTATTTCAGCACCCCCCGACCTCAGCCATGTGTTGTCAGAATGTTGCAAGATGGTGAGACTGACTTTTACCTCTTTCTTAGACCATTCTTTAAATACCATCCAAGTCACTCTCCCATATAAACACCTCTTCCAGGTCTTTGCTAAGGTCCAGTTGGATATTATTCATAACTGAACAAGTTTGAAAGTCAGTATGAGTGTTGCTGCCTTTCATCCTTGTCTAAACCCACTCCATCCATTGTCATAATTAGATGTATACCTACGCCTTCTGATTTTCACCTCCCCATTTCCAGTGATTTGAGAGAGAGAGAGAGAGAGAGAGAGAGAGAGAGAGAGAGAGAGAAGTTTTTCGTCTATGTCCAACTATTACTTCTCTCATTAACCATTCAGCTATGTGTGTTATTGATTTAACTGGTTGAATTTTTGTTGCTGTTACCTTTCCTAGAAATAGTCTGAGAAAACACTGCTCAATTGAATTTCCTATGAACTTTTCACCATTGCTCCTACATTGCCATTCCTTTCAGTGAATGCCTTCATTCAGCCTAGGGTGCAAGTTCTCAGCTTGTAAGCTTTCATACATGAGAATGGCAGATCGATTTAATGGTGGACCTGGGATGAAGGCTTGGAGTGGTAGTGGGGATCACCAGGCATGTGGCATTATAGGCAAACATAAACACTGGCCGGGAGATTTTTTATTATTCAAATGTAAAAGTGAACCCAGTAGGAATACAACTAGGATTCAACTCAGCACTGTTTTAAAAGGCAATCTTAAAAGAATACTATCCACATCCAGACAAAGAACTGTGGGAGTTGAAATGCAGAAGAAAAACATATGATCAATCATGTGGTTTGATGGGGATATGATTGGACGATATTGGCATTAAAGGTTACTCTATTGCAAATATGAATAATATGTAAATAAGTTTTGAACAATGATACATATATATATATATATATATATATAACCCAGTGGAATTGCTTGTGAGCTCCAGGAGGAGGGAGGGAAGAGGGATGGGAAAAATTGCAAATTATGTAACCATAAAAAAAAAGGCTAAATAAATAAATAAATGATTGATTAAAAAAAAAGAAAATGGATTTCAATATCAAGAAAAATAAAGAAATAAAAGACAATCTTAATCACAGATTAGGTTCTGAAGTTCATTCCAACCCTGAAATTAGAGGCTTCTATAAACTCTTTCTTATGAGCAAATCTCAGGATTTTTATTTCACTGCATTTCACCCTCTCCCTTGACATCATAGAATGTACAAGGCAATGTGGCAATGTAATAAATGTAACTTATGCAGGAAAAAAGTCAGTGTAGAAATAAAAAGGTCAGGTTTCATTGATTATGATTATAGCCTGAGGATTGGATGGTAATGCTCAAGTGTCTACTTATTTAGTATTCAGCCTTCCGCTTTGTTCTTGCAGAGTCCATGCCTGCAGAGATGAACCTGTTGCCTAAGCATATCCTTGGCATGCCAGTGTCCTCATTAGACCAACCTCCCTGGTTTGGGACAGTGATTCCCAAAGTGGGTGCTACCGCCCCCTGGTGGGTGCTGCAGCGATCCGGGGATGAAGTGATGGCCACAGGTGCATTTATCTTTCCTATTAATTGCTATTAAAATTTTTAAAAATTAATTTCCAGGGGGCTAAGGAATATTTTTTTTCTGGAAAGGGGGCAGTAGGCCAAAAAAGTTTGGGAACCCCTGGTTTAGGATATTCTGAGGAATGGTGACAAAGACCTCAAGGCTGATGGCTAGTGTAGGAGTGGGGGTAAGAACTCCCAAGTGTCCTTCATAGCTCCAATAGCACCATGTAGTAAATGGGAGCTGAGAACCACAGATTTTGGTGACCAAAAAGTGATCTGACCCATCTGTAACAAGACTGTGCCCAGAAGAACAGCTGACCCTGAAGAAGACTGTGCTTTTGCTTAAGATTCTTCTCTAGTGCTGCCTTAGGGAAATAAAGATAGTTCGAAAGTCATAAACAGTGGGATATGCTCTCCAAATGCTATATCCTCCATATCTCCTGTTTCCCCAGAACCATGGTCTGATTTTGATGTCGTTCATCTGGAACCACCTTCTAGGAAGATAGTTTTCACTTAATTTAAAATTCTTGGCACTGCCAGATGGTTGAATTACTCTGAATTTTTCTAATCATTTTCTAAATCATAGTTATATTAATACTCATTCATTTCACATCAAGCAAAACATACAACATTCTTATTAATATTTGTTGTTATTATTGAGCCATTTGGTCATGCACAGCTCTTCATGATGCCATTAACAAGAGTGTCCATGGGGTTTTCTTGGCAAAGATACTAATTCATTTTCTTTTCTAGGGGATTGAGGCAAATAGAAGTTAAGTGACTCGCTTAGGGTCACATGGATAGTAAATAGCATGAAGACTTTTTTCCTGCATAAATTACATTTATTACATTGCCACATTGCCTTGTGATTTGAACTCAGGTCTTCCTGACTCTAAGCCCAATGATTTAACCATATTGCTTTCTCATAAATTATTAATATTTTATTAGTAGTAGTAGTTATAAAACAATAAATATGTATGTATACAAGTTTTTTTTTAATAATAACAACCTTATCTCAAGGAGAGTACTATTTATAAAGGGGCAAAATTTCTATAAAAAACTTTGTAAAAGTGAGTAATTAACTTGATAGCTTCTTTGAAAGAATAATATTCTAGGGGCTCTTCAAGTTTGGATGGGACTAGCCATGGTGCCTATGCAATTAGTACCCCCCTACACTACTACTAACACAGGAGGAAAGGCTATATGTTGAAGTGAAGTGAATTTCAAACTCGGAGTCAGGAAAACCTAGAGTCAAATATCAAATGGTGCTTAGTACTTGTGCAAATCCTTTATGTCACAAGTAATTAAATTCCAAATGGTCTTTGCCCTTGGAGGAGGGAGTTGATACATCTATAGTCTTATAGTTCATCAGGATCATATAGCCCCCTTCACCATCTCTTTCCAGTGTCCACATATTCTTAGAGGAGTAAAGACCTGAGTAAACTGTCCAGAAAATTCAGTCTCCTAAAGTTCATTTTGTATAGAAAAATACAGTTCATTAAATTATTCACTCAGTGCATGGACTGTTTATTGAGTATCTAATATATATGTAAGCTACTGTAGGTCTCTATGGATGACAAGAAGGTTAATAAGATAGTTCCAGCTCTTAAGGGAGGAGTAATCAAAGGATCATCTCAGTTCTTTCTATAGAAATCCAGCTCATGCTTCAAAACTCAGCTCAGATGACAGCAAAGGAAAATAATAAATGTTGGAGGTGCTGTGGCAAAATAGGAATATTAATGCATTGCTGGTTAAGTTGTGAATTGATCCAACCATTCTGGATGGCAATTTGGAACTATGTCCAAATAGCTTTAAAAGACTGCCTATCCTTTGATCCAGTCATACTACTGCTGGGTTTATATCCCAAAGAGATAATAGGAAAAAAGACTTGTAAAAAATATTTATAGCCGTGCTCTTTGTGGTAGCAAAAAATTGGAAAATGAGGGGATGGCCTTTGATTGGGGAATGGCTGATCTAATTGTGGTATCTGTTGGTGATGGAATTTGTTGTGATGAAAGGAATGATGAACTAGAGGAATTCCATGTGAACTGGAAGAAACTCCAAGAATGGATGCAGAGAGAAAGGAGCAGAACCAGGAGAACCTTATACAGTGTGGCACAATCAAATGTAATGGACTTCTGTGCTAGCAGCAATGCAATGATCGAGAAAAATTCTGAGGGAATTATGAGAAAGAAAACCAGCCACATTCAGAGGAAGAACTGTGGAAGTAGAAACACAGAAAAAAAACAACTGTTTGATCACATGGCTTGATGGGGACATGATTGGCAAAGTTGACTCTAAGTGATCATTTTAGTGCAAATATCAATAATATGTAAATAGGTCTTGATCAATGACACATGTAAAATCCAGTGGAATTGTGTGTAGGCTATGGGAGGGAGTGGGAGGAGGGGAGGGAAAGAACATGAATCATGTAATCATGCTGCCATCTCTGCCATGAGTCCTTCTTTCATAACTTCCTAGCCAGAACTAAGTTCTCCCTCCTAGTTGTTGATAACACTTTCTTTATGTCTCCCTTTGTGCCATTATTTTATTTTGTGCTCTGGTTGCTTATATTTGTATCATTTGTGTTCACCTAATTATTTGTTTACATCCACTGTTAGATTGGAAGCCTCTTAAAAGCAAGGGTAGAGAGAATGAAACCTGGAACTTGAAACTCCTTTAATTCCTAGCACAGTTTTTTTTTTCATCTAGCTGACACTTAACTATTTATTGAATAAAATGACTCTTACTCATGGTTACTTGGTAGCAGAGCAGGACCAGAAGCTTGGTCTCTTAACCCACTCCCCCATCACATAAACAACTACTATCTCCTGCAACCTTACCTGTCTGATATGCATGAATTAAAATTTTCCTTCAAAGATTGACCTGTAGCTCTTCTAGCAGTGAGGACTGTGCACTGGAGTGAATATCTTGCAGTCTCTTCTGGAACAAAGGTAGATTTTATCTGTGTAAGATTAATAGCACTCCTTCCTAAGGGTAGAGAGATGGACCAGATGACCTTTTGAAGTTATCCCAACCCTCCAATTCCAGTATTTCATCTTTATGAGCATTATCTAAAGAGTCACAGAAGGTATTCTCATGATAATATCCATTCTTAATTATTTTTACTTCTGATTCTCTCTTTTCAGAAGCTATGAACTTTCTTAATATGACTCATAACAGGTATAAAGTTTAAATTAAATAAAAGTCGAATTAATTTTTAAACTTATATCACTAAGGTCTTTTCGATGGCTTCACCTCTTTAAACCTTATTAATTCATCCTGCTTTGATTTTAATGTTACTATTCTTGAATTGATTTATCTTTCTCAGAAAAGCATCTTGTAAAATGAATCTTTTTTTTTTAAAATGAGCTTTGGGTCCATGTGAATAAAAGCCAATATTGCCTGAGGCCTCAGCAAGCATACTTAACTCATCACCTCATTTTCCTCATCTATAAAATTAACTACCTTGGTTAGATCAGGGGTTCTTAACCTGGTGTGCACAGAAAAGAGGTCCATTGATTGATTTCAGGGGATCCAGAAATGTGCTTGGGAAAAATGCTATCTTTGTTTTCCCTAGTCTATAACAGAAATTTAACATTCATGAATATTTAATGATTATGAATGTAGGACACATGTATGATTCTGAGATCTCTTGGCCTGACCAGACTGCCAAAGGTGGTCCATGACCCAATAAGGGTTAAGAATCTCTGTATTAAATGATCTCTAAGGTCCTTTCTAGCTCTAAAACTCTAACAAGCCTGATCTGATTTAGAAGAAATGGAACCCACATATACTCTAATTTTGTTTGCAGTTCTGTTTATATATATATATTACTGATCCCAGTTCCCCAAAGACTTTTGTCTGCTGTTGAAAAAGGAGAGCCAACTAGGTTCGCTTTGGTCCAGTTGTTTACATTCCAACACTGTTTAAGTTTATGTTTCAAAATGTTCCATTGGACGTATGCTTTCCTTGATATGAATACTCCTTCCGATTATATGCATCACCCATTTACAATACTGTCCATCCTGCATGAATTTTGCCCATACCTCTACAGTAGGGGATCCACTCAAATTTCTCAGGCTTTTCCTTTTGTTCTCTTGACATTGCATGAATAGCAGAGGAATATGTGGACTGTCCATTTGTTGTTTCTTAATCCTATTGTGTGACCAGCCGATCTGTTTTCTGGCACATACTTGTGTGATGATATTCTTGATACTTCTACCTATGATTTGTAAATTATTACATGTTCACGCCTACCATGTGTCTCTCTATTGCTCACTTAGATCCTCTTCAACATCACAGCTTCAGAGATTTTCATATTCTATAAATCATTACCATTCAGCCTCACAGGAAGAATCTTGGTGTTAATAACATAGGCCTGTTCCAAGAAGATGCTCCATCCAGTTGCCTAAATGCCATTTTATCTGCTCTTTTTCTACTCAGTTGGAGCCACTATGTAGCACATTATGTTCACTTATTGGCTCCCCAGAGTTGGAAGGACATAAGCTTCTAATGGTCTGGTCCAAACTACTAGGATAAGAAAAAGTCACACTTTTAATAATCCAATATGAGAAATAATTAAAGAACGTGAAAGAGAAGAAGTCCCAAAGAGAAGCTAGGATATAATAGCTTTGTTTAAGTGTTTTAAGGAATGTCATATGAAATAGTGACTAGATTTGTTCTAGTTGGCTCCAAAGAGAAGAACTATAAAAAGTGCTTCCAAATGGTAGAGACCCAGACTTAGGTTCAATATAGGGGACAACTTTCTCAGACTTAGAAGTATTTAAATGTGGAATGGATTGCCTTAGAAGAGAATGAATTGCTCCCATGTTGGAGGTTTGGAGGACCACTTGCCAGGGATATAATGGAAGCACATCTTGTTCAAGTTTGGATTTGACAAGATGACCTCTTAAATATTCTTCATTTGGGAAAACTTTGGGATTCTGTGAAATCATGGGAGATAAGCCAAATAAAAGTCTGCTTCCACCTCAGAATGTTCCAGAACTATAAGCAATTTTGTTTTAAGGATTTTTCATCTTAGTGCTTATCTTTGTTATTACATTCTCTCATTAGTTCAGAGAATAATTTTCTTTGGGTTCTTTTAAAGTATAGAACTTTGTAATTAAACGAGCCCATTCTGAATCTGAAAGATGGCTTCTGCACTGTTTTCTTACACCTTCTGGAATGTGGGAAAAGATGTCTAGCCACTTCTTGGCTTTAGGCTTCAAATAACAACTCTCCACTTCCTTGGAACACTTTTCTTCCTTATACATTAATATGCTCTTTTAAAAAAGGTTGGGGGAAATGTTATTTTATTGAGTGCAGATGGCAGGACATGAGGTAATCAGATAGTTTGACTTTCCATTCATAGCCACAGGTTTGAAAATTTATGGTTAACTTTTTCAATAAAGACTTTGTCCCCTCTCCCCATTTTCCCATATTTTACTTCATAGGAATGATACACGGAGTGTAGAAACCATCAGTGTATATCTCTGCAAATGTCAAACAGTGATTATTCTCAGTGGAAGAACAGGGCTTTGCCACAGTAGGTTGGACACAAGACATTTCAGCAGAAGCACATCTGAAAAAAAAAGATATCTCATCCCAATAAAGGAACAAGTAGTAGAATCTGGTGCTTGTTAAATTGAAGCTTCTCATTAAGTTTCTAAGTGCACTATTTGGAAAATTTGAAATGGACCAATTGACTCCACTGGTCCAATTACTTTTTTTCAACCATATGACATGAGGAGAGAAATATAATAGAGGAAAAGCTTACTTCTGAAAAATACATTTCCTGTGCAATTGAAACAACATATACTTAAATTTTTTGGTAAGTGGTAAGTTGATACTTATATTAATGGAATTTTGGGCAAAATTCTAGGAATTTCCCTACATATAATCACTTTCAGCTATTCTTGGAAGTTTACTTTGTGGTGGCTTGAGTGTCCAGAGACTAGGTGGCACAGTGAGAAAATACTGGTCCTGGAGTTAGGAACACCTGAGTTCAAATCATATCTCAGGCACTGGCCGTGTGACCCTGGGAAAGTCACTTAACTTCTGCCTGCCTCAGTTTAATCAACTGAAAAATGGAGATAATAGTACATATTACTCCTAAGGTTGTGAGGATTAAATGAGGTATTTATAAATCATTTAGCACAGTGGCTGGTATATAGTAGGAGCTTAATACATTTTTTCTTCTTTCTTTCTTTCCTTCCTTATAAGGGCATATAAAAAATAATTTTCTCAAACTATTTCCTTTGATAATATGTTAGTCATTTTAGATTTAAATCTAACCGAGTCTTGATCTTGTTTTAGTTTTTAGAAAGCAATGATCAAAGCCCTTAAAATTCAAAGGAATGGAAAAGAATGGAATATGAAGACTTTTTGTTGATTCAGTTAGGCTCATTGCATATATATTTAATTATGTGTATACTTTAAGCAACAATGTCAAACATGCAGGCTGCAGTCCACATGAGACCCACAATACTCCTGAGTGAAGCCCTAATGAGATTAAAATATAATTTGGAAATAATTAACAAAATTAAATATAATAAAATGTAGATAATATTAATATGTGCTTTTCTAAGTCTGAACAGATAAGTAGCCCCTGTTTGTATTTGAATTTATTGCCACCGGATTAGAAACAAGGGACAGAATTATTATTGGAATATTTATACAAAATTCATCTGTTCTACCGGTACTACTTGGCAATCTAATAATATGGTAGCTGATGAGTAAGAAATGCACATTTATGAGTATGGACAATGCAGAGTCCTTTTAAAATTCAAATTTAAAACATTTTTGAAGTTTTCTTTTTTTCCAAATAAAAATATTAACTCCTCTACCTTATTCCTCTCCACCTTGGGAAAAGAAAAGAAAAAACAAAATATTCGAAACAAAGATGTGAGATCAAGCAAAACAAATTTCCACATTTGCCCTGCCTAAAAAAAAAATAAATGCCAGAATCTGCATGCCATATCTAGAACTTTTCTGTTGGAAAGTAGGTAGTATGTTTCATCATGTGTCCTTTAGAATCATGGCTGGCCATTGCATTGATTAGTATTCTTTCAAAAATTTTTGTCTGGATAATGTTATAATCATTGCACAAGTCATTATCCTATTTCTACTTCCTTTACTTTGTAAAGCTTATTCAAGTCTTCCCAGGCACTTTTCCACCTTCTTATTCGGTCCCTGGTCCTGGTCATCAGTGACCAGAATGATAACAGTACTTGGCAACACACACATTCTAAGTAATCTGATTTTTTATCATATAATAAATCAATATGTCTATTTCTAAATCTGGCTGAACACCCCTGAACCTCAACAGATCGGAACACTAACTCAGTGAAGTCAAATTCATTGCTTTGTATCCTACAGGGGCTAGTTAGCTTTTCTTCGTTCCAAGATCATTGGCTGTAAATAACCCTTGTAAAAGCCATTGGTACAAGAGTGACCATATGGGAGGAGACAGGGGAAACGAATGAACCTCAATCTATCTCTAACCCTGACATAATGATATTTATACCTAATATGAATATAACATGTTATGCACATTATCCCATTTGATCTTTGCAACAACCCTGTCGTATAACGTAACTGGTATGGGTTTATTATCTCTATTTTCCAGATAAGAAACTGGATTCCAACAGAATAAGCAGCTTGCCAACAGTCACATAGCAATAAATACCAGAGATGGAATTCAAACTCAGGTTTCTAACTAAGTTGAATACTATTTCTATTCTATTATACAGCTTCCATATAAGACAACACAAAACATAGTCCTTCTTGACAGCTAAGATTTTGTAGCTTAAACAGACTTCCAGGAAGTGATAGTATTGCACTTCTATGGTCTGAATTACTGTTTAATTAAGAATGTAGTATTTTGTAACACAACTACAACAAACCCCAAATCCAGGGGAAATGTTTTGTTACTTCTGTAGGAACTACAAATATTGGGGAGATTATTTTTGTGAAAAGGACCTAAATGTGAAAAATATTTAATGATGAAATATACATCCATGAAAGACAGACAAGAACAACTCTTATCCCAAACTCCACAAACAGCTCATTTCTGAAACCTTTTTTGTCTTTAGTAGTTCATAACTTCTCTCATCATAAACCCTTTCATTAGTCACTATTATTTCCACAAAATATCATTTTGTACTATAGCATCCCACTTCTATACTCAAGTCCATAGGATATGTTTAGCCACATTAGCTACTCTTATTCCTATATTCAAACCCCAAAATGCCTCGTGAAGCTCTCTCCAGATCCAAGACTAACTGTAATGTGTGATATTGTAATTAGAAAAAGGAAAGGCAGGGTACACAACAAAGAGAGAAAACCAGTTAATAAATATTGTATCTGTTTTCCTAATACACTATCTTCTAATCCTCTAGATCAGGGGTTCCCAAACTTTTTTGGCCTACCGCCCCCTTTCCAGAAATAATATTACTTAGCACCCTGGAAATTATGAAACTATTTATTGAACTCAGAATAGAATGTAATACAAAAAAAAATGTGGCCATCACCGCTTCCCTGGATCGCTGCAGCACCCACCAGGGGGCGGTAGCGCCCACTTTGGGACTCACTGGTCTACAACATAGAAACTTAAAATCCATTTACTTCCTCCCCTGATAATCTCTCAAATCAAGGCAGCATGCTATAGCAAATTGGTCCCTGAACTAGGGAGACCTTGATTTACCTAGGACTCTCACTGATTACAGGCAAGTTCCAACTTCTGGACCTCATATTCCTCTTATATAAAGTGATGAAATTGGATTCAATAGTCTTGAGAGTCTGTCCCTTCCAGATAGCAACCTGTAATCTTCTAATATCTTCAGCATTGTAGAAGAGGGGCACATCAATTAACTCATGCTAGGGAGGTAAGAATTTAGCATGCATAGAAACTTGTATCTCCATTTTCATTGGGTATGCAGTTCTCTCAGCCCTACAACTAAAAATTATTGTGAAGACTACTGTTGACTAGTCTCTCATTGTAACAGCAACAAGAATCGTGTATTGTCTTTTTACTTGGACTTTTCAAGTCAAAGCAGGGAAACCCAACCCCTCTATTTTATTAGCCATATTTGCAATGGTTTTCTATATAGATACATTTGTATGTTATTCTTTGCTACCTATTGAGTGAAGCAGAGCTGTAAAGTTGGCTTCACAGGATAGTTGCCATAGATTTACCTCTTCAAGAATTATATAGAGTTTTGTTCCTGGACTGATTTACATCTATATACAAATCTTTTTAAAAAATAAACCTTTACCTTCTTAGAATCTGCACTAAGTATCAATTCCAGAGCAGAAAGAGTCTAGGCAATTAAGTGACTTGCCCAGGATCACACAGCTAGGAAGTATCTGAACCTAGGACCTCCCATCTACAGGCCTAGCTCTCAGAGATCCACTGAGCCACCTCTATGTCCCTATACCTAAGTGTTAAGGCTTGTTTTTCTTTGCTCTCTGGGCTCTGCTTTTGATTCTCTGTATTTCCTTCTCCTCTGTTTCTCTGCAGTCTTATCGCCCTGGAAGATCCCTTCATCTCTTCCCCCTCCCTCTCATCGGTCTATTCCTTGCAGAATATCAAGTTAGATATGGCTAGGACAGTCATGTTAAATTCTTTATTCCTCATCAGCCTCTATATGTGACTTTCTGTATTTTGTCTTCCACCATGCCTTTATGTCATCATTCTCTCTGCCAATCACTTATAGTTTCAGTTCCTTTTTATATGTTGTATTTCCCTGAAAGAATGTAAATCTCATGAGGGCAGGTTCTACCTTTCTTTTAATTTCTCTTTTTATTTCTAGCACTTAGCATAGTATATAATAAGTGTTTAATAAATTCTCATTAACTTGACTCAACCTAACACATTATGGAGAACTGAAAATATACTTTTAAAATTTTTGTATATTATTCAAAGTTTAGGTTGGTAGAAAATTCTGGGATGAAGTCCAATTTCACTTGCTTTTCTATAATTCACATTTTATCCTTTTCTGTGTTTCCTTGTGACAGGAAAATAATCCTGTGGATTCATTTAATATACCTTGAGAAGAGATTTTTCCTCTCCTTTTTATACCTTGATGCCTTTTTGTACCATACTTGTTCCCCATATGCCTCTCCTAATACTTGAATAGAAAAACAACTGATCAGATGCCTGGTGATACAATAATGATCATATCTGTCAGCATTTGCAATATTTGGTATGTTTAAGCTCTACTCTCCTTTCTTTGAAAAGGAGGATGAAATATTTATTCCTATATTCCCAGGAATCACTATTAGTCATTGCATTTAATTTTAGTTTGCCTACTTGTTTTCATTTATATTATTTTTATTATTATGTACATCATTCCCCTGATTTTGTATGATTTGTCCTGCATCAATTCATATGATGACTCCTATTTTCCCCTTAATTGTTTGTAGTCATCTTTTTTAATGATATATACCACAATTTATTTCAGCATTTCCTCAACTGATGGCCACATAGTTTGTTTCCAGTGTTTGAGTATTGATATCTTTTCTTCTTAGCTGCTTTTAAAACCCTTTCATTGTCAATAAATCTCTGGAGCTTGAGGACACTGTATCTGAGTGACTTGATCCTGACAGAAGTCTGAGGATGTTTTATGGATTCCATTCAATCTGCAGCCCATCATTGTATTTTACTACTTTAGAGATATTTTCTGGATTGAAAAAGAGTGATCGGATTCTATTTATTGATATGTTTAGAGCATTTGATAATTTTTAAATTCTCTCTCCAAGACCTATTCTCTAAGTCCATCATTTTTGCTTGAAAAGTTTTCAGACCTTTTCCCATATGACTTGTCCATTGATTGAATTTTGCTGCTTTTTCTACCATTTCTCCTGATTTTCCTTCTAAGTGGAAAATTTTATTTCTTATCAATTCTATTCCTTCATTCAAAAATTTCACCAAATTCTCCATGTTACTGATCAATTTGTCTAATTGTATTTTTACAAGATGATAGTTCTCTCAATGCTAACACCGAATTATTCTTTTTTGACACCATAAGTTCCTTCCTTTCCTTAAAAGTGTTTAATTTCAAATGTCATGCAGGTAGTCTAGACTTATCTCTTGGACTATCATTAAAATTCATTTTTTCCTTTTTGATAACTTTCTTTAGTATTTTCGATTCAAATATTGTGTTCATTGTATTGGAGTTTGAATTTTTTCTTTTTCTTTGCTTATTTCCTTTTTTTGTTTTCTTCATCAGAGTGGGTGTTCTTCTCCCCCCTCCCCCAGGTAGATCCTACCATTGGTTGGAATCATCTGATTTTACTTTAAAGCATCCACAATATGCAAACACAAGGCTTCTAATGAGCCTAACAGTAATTTCAGACATCCTAAACTATTTTCCCATCACACTTTTTATCATCTCCACACTTTTCTGCCATTGCATCTAGGTTGCCATGAAAAATCTTGTTAAATTGATTGAAACTATCCACTCTTTTTTCTTCCACAGCAGATACTGACACAGAAGTTTGCAATTAGCCTCTTGTTGGACTTTTAAACTATCCTTCTTGTGAGCCATTCAAGACTGCATGATAAAATGTCCAGTGGAATATTTCACAATGCTCTTTTGATGCATTTATGAAGTATTTACTATTTGAGAGAGGGTAAAGGATAGGAAGACAAAAAGGAGCTTCAATTCTATCTGGGTATGGGTATGAGTGCAAAATATGACATATACTCTTATAACTAATATATAACACCAACAACTAGTTGGGGAAGGTTTCAAGGGTAAAGATGTTACTAGAAATGAGGTTGGAAGGTAAATAATGACTCACAGAAATACAGTTTAGAAGAGAGATAATGTATTGAGTTACAGATTAAATAACTTGAGGGATTGTACTTACATAGGCTATGGAATGTCAAATTTAAGAAATAACTTGTGGCATAGTTTGGTGAGAACATAGTATATGTTTGAGAAGGAGAATTATATGAAATAAGATTTTAAATGTAGTCTGAAGTCATATGGGGAAGGGTTTTTTAAGCAAAATTTATATTTCATTCTATAGGTGATAGGGAACAACTAGAACTTTTCGAGTAAGGGAGTGACAGTCAGATCTTGGCCTTAAGAAAGTTATTTGGGTAGTTGTGTGGATAATTGATTGGAGATAAACTAACAGTAGGGAAACCAAGTAGTAGACTTTTATTAGTAGCCCAATTAAAAAATTAATTAAATGAGTGGAGGGAAAGGAATGATTGAAAGAGATGTTGTGACAGTAGAATTGACAGGATATGGCAACTGTCTGACTGCAGAGTTAAGACAAAGGAGACAGGCTAAAATAATTCTAAGGTTACAATCTTGAGGAACCCTCTCAACAAGATGAAAAAGATGAAAGAAGGAAGATTGGACAGGGGATGAGAAGTTCTTTTCCAAATATAATGAGTTTTTGCTGTCAATGACAACAAAATAGAGATACTGAGGAGGAAATTGAAGTGGTGAGGCAAGAGAGATTAGGGCTGGATATGTAGATTTTGGAGTCCTAGAGATCTACACCGAGATAATTGAATGCTCAGTATCAGATGAGATCACTGTGGAAGAGCATGAGAAGAAGAGAGAGAAAGAGAGAGAAAAGGGTCCATGTAAGAGACTTAGGAATATCTACAGTTAGGAAGGAAAAGGAAAATGACAACCCTCAGTGAGGGAGTCTGAGATGAATATACAGGAAAGCTAAGAAACAGCAATGGTGGAGAAACCAGAGGAGTTAAGATAAGATATATAGGTAGAGGAAATGTAAACAATATCCAGTACTTGGACTAAGGAATGCACATTGACTTTTAGACCAGATGTGTAAATTCTGGTTTCCCCCAAAACAGTGTAAAATATAACTGGGAAATGATTAACAAAATAAATTAAAATATTATCCAACGCTATGCTAACTATAATGAAAAATTTTGGTCAGTATATGGCCTACAGGGATCCTTTTCTATTTGAGTTCGTTACCAGACATTTTAGACAATCAGTGATCTTGGAGAGAACAATGAAACTGTGTGTGAATCATCTTTCTATTTTGCTATAACTCCTTTATGTTTTCTGGTTTCTTTGTTAACCATGATGTCAGTCTTAATATAGTTCAGTTCTTCCCATAGCATATGGACCTTTCCATTGTTAAACCAAAGTCAGCACACCGGCACTTCAATTAATACTTACAAATAGTCTCATAACTCACTCTCTGAAAGCTTTTCTGCCATTCTGCCAGTGCTGACTGTGGAATCAGAGGATGGCTAGATGGAACTGAAGGCCATTTTGGTTTTGGCTTTTATTCCATCCTAAACATTGGCCAAATAATTTATTGATGGGCAGCCAAGCTGAGTGTGACTAGTTTCCATGTGTTCTGTTAAGGCTGCTCATCACTCTGAAGACATGATAAATTTCCAGAACTGTACCCTGAACCTTTCCAGCCTTCCAGGACTTGCCAGAGCCCTGGATGTCTACTTGATTAGCCTTTAAAAACTCGGGTTAATTTATACACCCTAATGAGACATCAAAGGATAGTCATCGTGGGAGCAAGTATTGTTCTTTAATGCTATAAAAGAACAAGAAGATGCTGTTATGTACTCTGGGATGGGAAGAGTCCATCCTGTTGTGTTTCGATATAATTTGTTTCCTCTGTAATCCCATTTTTTTGCATTTAAAAGCATTATTCTGAGAGGCCTTCATAGGCCAATGGGCTTCTGAATATAAAAAGGTTTAAGAAGCTCTCCCCTTTGTTGAGTCTAAATCTGACTCTCAGCTAATCCACCCCATTTTTCCTATTCAACCCTCTGGGACCAAGGAAAACCACAGCAGCAATGAAGATTAGTTGGAAATTATATATAGATATATAGATATAGATATAGATATAGATATAGATATAGATATAGATATAGATATA